>NC_041227.1:128873634-129006936 GCF_002837175.3 Physeter macrocephalus
TTTGGCTATTTGGGGTCTTTTGTGTTTCCCTACAAATTGTGAAATATTTTGTTCTAGTTCTGTGAAAATGCCATTGGTAGTTTGATTGCATTGAATCTGTAGATTGCTTTGGGTAGTCTCTGACTCAGTTTCTTCACCTATTAAATGGCGAGGATGAAACTTGCCTCAAATCAGTGGTAGGAAGATTAACTTATCTGATGTCATAAAGCAGGCAACACAGTTCTTATACATAGTAATCACTCAGTAAATTAAAATTCAGTGTATGATAGTAGATGCTTAATAAAAAGTAACATCTGCTAATTTCCCCTCTCGTTGGAAAAATGTGCTGCTCTTGGAGATTACACCGAGGGTTAGCAGGTATGTGGCTTACAAATATGAGGATGATTTGTAGCCAACACCATCTTCCTTCTTTTTGTTTTGGGTTGTCTCTTTCCCTCTGTTGCTGCTTCCAGAAAATTTGCCCCTTTTGAGTATTTCTGGCTCTTCATGACTTGGCCATGGATCTGGCAGTATGAGTTGGCCTTCCCTGTCGATGGATGTTTTAACTTGCCATGCTTGATTTAGGTCCCAGCTGCATGGGAGACCTCCCAATTTTATTAGCCAATTTATCAGGCAGCCAATTTCTCTTCAACAGGGGACCACTTAGTTCTCTTTTACCAGTCACAAGGCCTTCTGAACTTTTGGTTGCTGTTTGTTATCATTAAATTATAAAGGGCACAGTTTGAAGGGCTATTTCTTCCCTGACACTTTTCTTTTCCTCTTCCTTGAATATGTATGTTAGGTCACTTTGATACATTTTTAATTAGGTAGGAGAACTCTATCCTAGATTGGAGACAGAAAATGAGTAAATGGTGGAGCATACCAGTCAGTTTCACAGCAGGATGATGAGAGCAACTGTGGAAAATAGAGCTCATGCAGGAACCTACAGGTCGACTACAAAGTAGGAAAGTCTGAAGATCTCAAAGCCAGTGACATCTGCCTAAGAGGAGACAAAGTGGAGCTTGCTTTTTATCACTCACTTTTGCAGGTGGGGTGCAGCTATAACAGCTGTGGTTCTGCTGTGTGTGTGTGTGTATGTATATATGTATCTATTATCTATATGTCTATTATGCATATAATTTCTATATGTATAATTTTTAATATAAGAAAAAAATAACAAAACCCCCAAATACTTTATCTTTGTTATGTTAAATGTAAATATATTATAAATATATATATATATATATTATACAGAATAGACAGTAAAGCCAATACCAAGGGGTAACGTAAAATATTAAGTGTGGGCTCCCTACTGTCCAGGGGCCTGAGGCAATAAAGATGAGTGAGGAGGTGGTACTAGGGACTGCTGTTTTATGGCCACCAGCAAGGAATTGCTTTACTTCAACATTCCTTCCAAGTTTGATCATTTCTTTTTGCTGTAGAAGTGGTTTTAGAGTCGATTCCTGCCCACTGATGGCTGGATTATCGTTAAGAATTATTTTCACCAAGCCTATGAATGCTGAACCTCTACTCTCAGATCATGGAAGGCTGTTTCAGGTTTAGTAATTTGGAGGTTACATTTGCAAGCTTCCTTGTGTTCTGTATCAAACTTCCAGTTCAACTTGGGAAAGAAGAATCAACTGAGAGTCCTATTTAGTTAGTGTTGGGAAAAAAACTCAAGAATAATAAAAGATGGAATTGCTTGAAAGTTAGCAAACAAAAGAGTAGTGTTATGATAAAAGAAAAATAGTCCAGAAAATAATAAATGTTGGTGAGGATGTGGAGAAATAAGAACTCCTGTGCATAGCTGGTGGGCATATAAAATGGTGCTGTTGCTATGGAAAACCAGGATGGCTGCTTCTCAAAAAACGAAACGTAAAATTGCCATATGATCCAGCAATTCCATTTCTGGGTGTATATCCAAAAGAGTTGATAGCAGGGACTCAGATATTTGTACACCCATATTCATAGCAGCATTATTCACAATAGCCAAAAGGTGGAAGAAACCCACATTTCCATCAGTGGATAAATGAATAAACAAAATGTGTTATATACATACAATGGAATATTATTCAACCTTAAAAAGCAAGGAAATTCTGACACGTGCTGCAACATGGATGGACCTGGAAGACATATACTAATTGAAATAAGCCAGTAATAAAAGGACAAATACTTCATGATTTCACTTATATGAGGTACCACGAGTAAGTAGTTAACTTCCAAGAGACAGAAAGTAGATTGGTGGTTGCCAGGGCCTGAGGGGAGAATAGGGTGGGGAGTTCTTTTTTGGTGGGTGCATAGTTTCAGTATGGGAAGAAGAAAAGGGTTCCGGAGATGGGTGGTGTTGATGATTGCCCCAAAATGTGGATATACTTGGTGCCAATGAAGTGTGCACTTACAGGTGGGCAAAAAGGCAAGTTTTATGTCTTATATATCTATATCTATATCTATATCTATAAAACCACAATGAAAGCAAATAAGAGAGAGAGAAGGAAAGAGAGAAGGAGGAGTGGGGGAGAGAGAGAGAGAGAGAGGAAGGAAGGCAGGAAGGAAAGGAAGGAAGGAAGGAAGGAAAAGAAAAATGTCCTAAACCAGAAAATGTTTAGTCATAGAGACAATGGAACAGGAACATTAGGTCCAGAATCAGGCTAAAGCCAAATACCCCATAGGAAATTCTTTTTGTTTAGTGTTTTTGCAAGTTGGGATTAAATATTTCATCCCTACCTCCCTTCCATGGGTAGAGAGCTGGGTTTAGGCAGGGAAAAAAAAAAATCACTGTGCAACAATCCATTGTTAAAAAATATGTTCTTTTTGTTCAGGACATAGCATATATATTGCTGGATATAATGTGACACTGAATGCCACTGTGCATGGTACATAAGAACCAGGAAATTCTGTTCTAGAATAACTTGGTATGCTGAATGATCAAGGAGTTTCCAGTAGGAAAAAGACTTGCCTGGTGCAGTCATGTTCTCGGTGTTGCCAGTCTCCTTTGCAAACACTCATCTCCCTCACTCCCTCTCAGATGTCAAACTGCAAGCCTACTCCCACCTACTTATCACCTGTCTTTAAAAACATTTTGTTTTACTCTAAGGTTGGTGTGGAATATCTGATGAGAAAGCTGTAGGTCTTCATTTGCAGTGAGAAGATATTATCTTAATGTTCAGAAAGCCTTTGATTATCCCCGGTTGTTCTGACAGTTGACATAATCGTGAGATGCAGCCTCCCTCCCAGCTTTGAAAACAGATGTCAGGAGGAGGGAAACAAGAGTGCACGCATCTTATGCTTTCTTTCATTACTTCCTTTCTCTCTCCCTCTCTCTCCCTCTTCTTTTTTTTTTTAAGCAAAGATTGGTTTAAAGGAAGAATAAATAAGCTTGAAAGAAATGGTAGTAGAGAGAAGGGTAAGGGTGGAGAAAAACACCAGGGTGTTTTTATTTCATTTTATTTTTTCTATTTAGCACTCTGGGAAGTTTTGAAGGGGAAAAAAAAGATTTAAGAAGTGATACTTTTGAACTTCAGCCAAAAGTAAGCCATCAAAATGGGACACTGTCTCTTTAAGTGCAAGTCTGCACAAACGAAAGGAAATTAATTAAGTATCCGACGCTAGTATGGCGCCATGGAAAGAATACACAATCTGGGTCCAGCATGCCAAATCTGAAATGAAAATGAAGGTGATCCGTCATATTTGGCTGTTTTTTTAAGACAGAATATATATTTTTGAAAGTTGACTAAGCAATTACCCAAATTAAAGAAGCTGGAAAAGCAAACAGTGGTAAAAATGCTTTAATTTTTTAGAAGGTAAATTAGTTTTAAAATGTGTGCCTTTTATTATCTTAATACCAAAGAGAAAGAAAGAAAAAAAGCCAGGGAGTTCCTTAACTCCTTAACGTGGCATCTAGGAGAATTTATTTACTGCCTCTGCCAATGGTAAATTTTCCAAACTTAAGGAAGACTTAAGAAGGCTCAGGCTGCTTCTAAGCTCTAAGGAAGAGACGCTTAGTATACGTTTCTGAATCTGAGATTTGTTAAAGGTATTCTTCCTTTATTATGCATGGGTCTCCACACTTCACTTGCTTGCCTTACATGTTGTCAGCAGCCAGATGGATTCTCTCCGCATCAGCAGTCCCTACCCTCTGGACCACTCAACTTGGGCCCTGCCATTTGGCAGGTAAGGACAGTCTGGCATTGCCATGTTTCTGTATTAGTCTCTGGTAAAGGCTAAGAGAAGGGATGAAAGGTCTTTCGCTAGAAAAGGATACACCCAGAGGACAACAGAATCATGTGCCAAGCGGATTGTGCCACCTGGTCTTTTATTGTCCTTCTTCAGCTTGGAAGAGGATATCAGAGATAAGGCTCCTGGGAACTCCATCTTGTTTCTCAACATCCCAGAGCTTTTCCCGATATAGTAGGTGGAAGTAGCTATCAGAAGGAGACGCCTTCCCAAACAAATACAGTATTTATGGAGATTGTTGAAGAGAAGGCTATTTTAGGTTGGACTCTCTTGGGTGCAACAGGCATGACAGATGGTCTTGAGACAAAAAGTAGTTTGTTGTCTTTGATAAGTTGAAAGATCTACCAAAGATCTGGCTTCAACCATGATTAAATTCAATACTTAGCTGTATGTGGTGTTGACTGGAGTCTTCACTTCCTGTTTTTGGCAGTTCTTTCTCATTGTGGAGCTTTATCTTCCCTCCTGTAAGTCTAGTGAGAAAGAAGTTGTTTTTGAGATATCAGAGAAAGGCTTTGGAAATTTTGCTGACCTTGACTGGTCTAACTTGGGGCATGTACCCACTTATAAATTTTTCACTGTGTCCAGGGACATGAGATGGCCACAGGGGATTACCTTTGTCATATGTTTCAGAAGCTTGGAGCAGAATTGGCTTCATCAGAAGTGCCTGGGGGAAGAGAGTTTGCCTTGATTGATTACTACAAGATAGAGGTAATATTGGGAGTGGCAAAAATAAAAATGCTTGCCTTCTAAGTGACCTTAGGCATCATTAGATGTATTAAATTACCAATAATTTTTTCACAACAAGTTCAGAGAGTTAGGGATGGAGGCAACAAACTCCCATCAGCAAACAGATTGTGGAAGGATGGTTATTGCAGGGAAGTTGCTGGGAGCTGGCTTTGTGATGTGGTCACCAGCCCCTGATGTAGAGCCAAGCAGACCTGGATTTGCGTATCAGCCCAACACTCTCTAGATGTACAATCTTGGTCAAGTTATGTAACCTCTCTAATGCTTGTTTACATCGCTTGTAAAGTGAGGACAGCACTACCTACCTTGTAGGGTGGGATAGTTTCCTAGGGCTGCTATAACAAGTTACAACAAGTTGGTTGATTTAAAACAACAGAAATTTATTCTCTCATAGTTCTGTAGACTAGAGGTCCCAAATCAAGGTGCCGGCACAGCCATTCTGTCTGCAGGCTGTAGGGAATTCACTGCTCCACGCCTTTCTCTTAACTTCTGGTGCCAGCAGTCCTTGGTGTTCCTCGGCGTGTACACGCATCGCTCCAGTCTCTGTCTCTGTTGTCACCTGGTGTTCTCCCTGTGTGTTTGTGTCTCTTCTCTTCTTACAAGGACACCAGTTATATTGGATTAGCATCTACTCTAATTCAGAATGACCTCATTTTTTTATATTGAGACATAATTGACATATGCCATTGTGTAAGTTTAAGGTATACGATGTATTGATTTGATAAATTTATATATTGTGATGTAATTACCACCATAGCTTAGCATTAGCTAATACCACTATCATGTCACATAATTATTATTTCTTTTTTTGTGCTGAGAACAACTAAGATGTAGTCTCTTAGCAACTTTGAAGCATATGGTACAGTATTGTTGGCCGTAATCACTATGCTATGCATTAGATCTCTAGGACTTACCTACTAGTGTTGAGTTTATACTCATAAACAGTATCTCCCCAATTCACCCAGCCCCCAGCCCCTAGCAACCACCCTTCTACTCCTTATTTTTATGAGTTTGGCTTTTTTAGATTCCACATGTAAGTGATACTGAACTTCTGGCTGTATATCCAAAGGAAATGAAAACAGGATATTGAAAAGATATCTTCACTTTCATGTTTATTGCAGTATTATTCACAATAGCCAAGATATGAAAACAACCTAAGTGTCTCAACAAATGAATGGATAGAGAAGAGATATATGTTTGTGTATATATATGTGTGTGTGTGTGTGTGTGTGTGTGTATACACACGCACACTCATAATGGATGTTATTCAGCCATGAGAAAGAAGGAAATCTTGCCATTTGGGACCACATGGATGGACCCTGAGGGCATTATGCTAAGTGAGCTAACTCAGACAAAGACCAATACTGTATGGCCTCATTTTAATTTGATTATCTTTGTAAACACCCTATTCCCGAATAAGGTCACATTCACAGGTACTGGGGGTTAGAGCGTCAACAATTTTGGAGGAAATAATTTAACACGTAACATAGGGTTACTGTAATTATTTCATGAGATGATGCATTTAACCACCATTATTAGCTGAGTTCCCAAGCCAGACATTCACAACTTGCGATGTTAGAATAAAAGAGGATTAAAAAACAAGTTTTATCAAGTATAACAAGTACACAGAAACATGTTCAGAGTTTAAATATTACCTCAGCAGATTTTCAAACTGAGTACAACCATGTAAAGAGCACCCAGATCAAGAAGTAGGACATTGACAGGACACATCCATGGGCCATAAGCTATGCATATGTTTAGCCTCAGCAGATAAGACTAAACAGGATACCAAAAAGACTGTACCAGTTTATACTCCCACATCAAGGTATGAGTTCCAGTTGTGCAACATTCAGGAGAGGAATCTTATAAGTGTTTCTTTTATTCTTTCCTTGATGTCTAAAAATCTTATCAAGATCTATGAAAAGTCCACCAAAGAAAATCTTTCTCTTAAGCTAGTTTTTTTTTCTTTTTTAAATGGAGAGGATGCCTAACAGCTTCTGGATCTTGAATCTAGTTGGTCTTTTGCAAACTTATATAACTCCCTCACATCACCACATGACTTACCTGCTTTCCTCGGATTTAAGGTTCTTGGAAGCTTGGGGTGTCCTTTTTCTTCACCTTTGTGACTTCTAATTTAAATATAGATGACTCATTTTTATTTGGACCTGGGAAGAAGGGACATAAAATATATTGGTGCATTAATGGTTTATAACTAGAGAGTCTGAGATCCAGAGAAGACAAATATGTTGCCTAAGGTCAGCTAACATGTGTCAGTGACTGAACTGGGGCTAGAAATCTCGAGTGTAGCTAGGTGACTTTTAAACTTAAATGTGCATGTGTTTCTATCTACTTGAGTCTTCTCGTGTATGATCCAAGGGATCACACAGTTATTAACTCAGGAAAGTTTCTTCTTTTATTTTCACATGCTGGAGTAATGTATGCAGATAGTTGAAAATATAAGAAGTTGTATCAGGACTTTTCCATGCTGATTGCTACCATTCTCTTCAGGTCCGTGGTTTGACATGCTACTAATCTCTTCTGGGTTTGCTTCCACAGTCCAGTTGTGTTAATCCTCTTTTCACTGCTCCAGAAAACTTACAGGAACAGAATTGTTTTCACTTATCTTTCCCAGGACCTGTAGGACTGTGAAGAAAATCACAAATAGGACTTTAACTGGCTTTAACCATAGAAAGAACCACACAAAGAAGGAGATAATTTAAAATGGGCACAGGTACAGACTTCTGAGATGCTGCTTCTTACAAATTCCGTGTATGAAGAGGATGCCCATAGGCTTAATGGAAATAGCAATCATTTGGAAATCAATATAGGGGAGTTCAAATCCAGGTTTTGCACCTTGCACCTTTGCACAGCCTCAATTTTGTCATCTTTATAATGGTGACAAAGTTGTAAGAATTAGAGATGGTATATGTAAAACAGCCCAATATCTTACAGTGAGTGGAAATGATTGAGTTTTAGCCATCTTTATTACTATTATTATTATTAAAGTAAGGTATATTCCTGACACATTGATGTATTTTATATCATTAGAGCAATGTGCTTATTAAGCTTTGTAGAAACTTCCTAAAACAAAATAAAGCAGGTGCATGAACAGCCTTTTCCCTAAATGGCCTAACACTTAATGTGATATTAGCACAGATGTTAGAAGAACCACAAAGTGTTTTTAAGTGTACTTTTGAACAGAAATATGCTGGAACAGTGGTTCCCAAGCCCAGGTGAGTGTGAGTATCCTCTAGGACTTTTAAAAACATACAACATTCTGGGCACCTTCCCTGAAATATTGATGGATATGCCAGCGAGGTGCCCAGCTCTTGAGCCAGAGTGCCTAGATGTGGATTCCAACTCTGCCGTTACTAGCTAGGTCACTTTGTGGAGTTAATTTAATTTTCCTGCCTGAGTTTTCCCATCTGTAGCATAGAAATAACACTTGTAGTTGCCTGGTACATAGGAAGAACTCAAAAAATGCGTGCTTTCATTAGGAGGCATGAGTCTGTATTAAAAACAGAACAAACTAGTCTGACAGTCTGGGATTCAGCCTTGTTTGCGAAACACTGACCTAGAGACAGAATGTAACATGGTATTCCGGATAAAAATATTATACTTCAAACCATAACTTCTTAAATTCTTCGCTCTTTCCGAAGTCTAAAGAAAATTGAGGTGTTTGAAATTGAGAGAACGAGAGATCCCGTTGTCTTGAGGAAAGTTAAATTATATATGTAGCGTGAAATATATGTGTGTGTGTGTGTGTGTGTGTGTGTGTGTGTGTATGTGTATAAAATTTTCTATTTGCAGAATTATTTATCCGTATGTAGTTCTGTCCTTTATTTAATTACATTGAAATGACCTCCTTAAAAAGAAAGAAGAATGAGGGAGAAACAGTGATATATTTCAGGTTATAAGTTCAGCATTATACACTTTCCAGAATTCAAAAGTTGATTTTCCCTAATGGCAGAGGCCACTTAACCCAAATGTCAGTTGCACTAGTTTTTAGGACATGTCCTGACCTTTGCATTAGGGATTAATGAAACTCCAGCTTAATATTTGAAGTATTAGCATCATGTCCCTTTTGTGGCTCCCTGGCTCAGAATTTTTGCACTGTTTCTGATTACTAGGTTCTGCCTTTTCTCGTCCTTCGATGCCAGCTCTGGAATAGGGATTCCTGTCTCGGTTTCCCTGTTTGAATCCTTGTCTTAGTTTTCCTGCCCCAGAGCCTGTGGATTTGCCACAAGTTGGTTTTCAAATTTCCAGTGCTCTTTCCTGTACCCCACCCTCGGGTGGAGTCCTCAACCTATTTAGATTTCCCTGTCTGCCTGAATATTTGACCATTATCTGCGCTCACATCCACTGGCTTCATGTTTTGTCTACATTTTATGATTTTAGTATTTTGAGTCTACTTTTTTTTTTAAACTTAATCAGTCTAGCTAAAGTTCTGTCAATCTTGTGTGTCCAACTATTAGCCTTATTGATTTTCTTGACTGCTTTTCTATTTTTATCAATATTTTACTTATTTCTGTGCTACTCCTTATTATTTCCTTTGTTTTGTTTACTGTGGGTTGAGTTTATTCCTCTTTTTCCAGTTACTTAAAGTGGAAGATTCAGTTGTTAATTTGAGATTGTTCTTTTTTAAGTATAAGCATATACAGCTGTAAATATCTTTCTGCTTTAAATTTTCCCTATATGTTATAATATGTTGTAACATTTGCATTCATCTCAAAGTATTTTATAATTTCTCTTTTGACTTCTTCTTTGACACATTGGTTATTTATGTTTGTTACTTTCTACATATTTGTGAGTTTCCTAATTTCCATCCATTATTGATTTCTCATTTAATTCTGTGTGGTCAAAGAACATACTTTTTATGACTTCAGTCCTTTTAAATTCATTGAGGTTTGTTTTATGACCTAGCATATCCTGCAGAATATTCCATACCGGCTTGAAAGTGATGTGTTTTCTGCTGTTCTTGAGTGCAGTGTTCTATTAGGTCTCCTAGGTTTATTTGCTTTATGTTGTTGTTCAGGTCTTCTGTACCATTGTTGTTTTTCTGGCTCATTGTTCTATCCATTATTTGAAGAGGGTGTTGACGTCTC
Source organism: Physeter macrocephalus (assembly GCF_002837175.3). Lineage (NCBI taxonomy): Eukaryota > Metazoa > Chordata > Mammalia > Artiodactyla > Physeteridae > Physeter > Physeter macrocephalus. The sequence continues at coordinate 128,883,696 of NC_041227.1, forward strand.
CAACTATTATTGTTGAATTGTTTATTTTCCTTTCAATTCTGTCTTTTTTTCCCTTGCTTTATGCATTTTGAGGCTCTGTTGTTAGGTGCATATATGTTTATGATTGTTATATCTTCCTGATAGATTACGCTTTTTTCATTATAAAATCTCCCTCTTTATATCTAATAATGTTTTCACTTTTAAATTAATTTTTGTCTGATATTTGTGTACCAGTATATATTAATATATCACTTCAGCTCTCTTATGGATGCTATTTGCATAGTATATCTCTTTTTCCCCTCATTCTGTTACTTATATTTTTGAATCTAAAGTGTATCTCCTATATACAGCATATAGTTGACTCTTGTTGGATTTTTGTCCCAATGTGATAATCTTTGCCTCTTGATTGGACTGTTTAATCTACTTACATTTAATGATATGAATGATGTGGTAAATTACTTCCTTTGCTTTTTGTTTTCTGTATGTCTCAAGAAGTTTTTGTTTCTCTGTTTCTCCTTTATTGCCTTCTTTTGCATTAAGTGGATATTTTCTAGTAAGATTTTTAATCCCTTTAGAAATTTAAAACTATTTAAAAATTTATGTATCTTAATGTATCAGAATTTACTCCAGATTTATAATCATTTAATTGCAGTGAGATATAGAAACTTTACTTCTACGTAGCTTTATTTCTTTGTAATCTTCTTTCCTTTTTTTGTGCTGTTATTTCACATATAGTATTCTTATATATGTTGCTATGCCTTGTTATAATTATTTCTAGACTAGTTCAGGAAAGTCTATTTCCTCCACAGCATGCAACCACTGATGTGACTTCTCAGAGAGGGCAGCTTTGGGAGATTATGGCATAATCTCCCTGACCAACAGGGTTAACTATGGTTTTACCCAGGCTATCCCTTTCCCTGACCTGTCCCTTAAGCTTCTGGCTGGTCTGCCTCTATTGATATCACACCCAGCTGTTAGCTTCCCCTAACTGGTTGATTGTTTTATTGTTTTGAACAACATGCTCCGCCTTAAATTGATCCAAAGTCTAATCCAATAAATTCAGGCGTTTCTTCCAGATTAGTGTGTTGCCAGTCTTTGAGGCTTGCTCCAACTGGAGGAGAAGTCTTCTGAACTGTTTTTACCCTGGTTCTCTCTGTTAAGCTTCTAGGGTTCTACTGCTTCACTTTCTGCTATCATGCATCTATCAGTGTCCTCTTTATTGCTCACTGCTAACATCTCCATTGTTTTAGACGGAGTCCTTAGACATAAACTTCTCCATAGTTTGTTCCATATAATGTCAGTCCCCTTCGAAGATTTACAGAGCTCTTTATTCTTATGAACTGCCTATCCCTCCCCCCACCCCCCACCCCCTGGGCAAAATCTTTGCATGCCTGCTCTGGAGTTGGGAAAAGGAACAGCAGCCCACTTCTGCATTTGCCTGGTGTGGTAGCCCCTGGTCACCTTGACTAGCTTCTCCCTGTATGGAGCCTCTGCTCCGTGTAGCAGGTGATGAGAGGGAAGATCAGAGCCCAGTGTTCTTCGTCTACCAGGTCTTTAGTAGACCTTCCACCTGTTGCACCCCAGTTCTTTCAACTCTGTCTTCCTGGAATAGTTCTGAAATATGGTGCTAAGGAGTTTAAGAGATGCCAGTGACCTGCCTCTTCTGGGGTAAAACTGCAGCAATAGACTGGGAACTGAAGGGGAGAGGGAATCCCATCTTCGTGGCTACCACTGTCCAGAGTATGCTTCTATCACACTAAAATTGGGGGGGGGGGTCATGGCTCAGATGCCACAAGTTTTCACTGTTTTGCTGAGATTTAGTAAATTTTTCAATAAATTGTTTTCAACTTTTAGAGATTTTACATTAAAAAATAATTTTCACCAATTAAAATGGTTGTTTCTCTGGGGAGAGAGCCTGCCAGCTCTTCACATTGCCATTCTAGAAGTCCTAACCCTGTCTTGTATTCTTTTTCTTACATCAACGTAATTTCTTTTTGACTTGATGCCACTAATTGCCCTTTGCCAGGTCTAATTTTCTTTTGACTGTGGGAACACTTGAGCATGTGCTGTGAAAATAAGAATGCTGAAGGTAATCACAGCACTGTGCGTTAGCTCTATAGATCTGAGGACCTTCCTGCCTGATGGAGGGGTGAGGTTTCTCTACTCAAGCTCTGATGAAGGCTTAAACAGGAAATGCTTACTGTTACCCAGAGAAACATGCCATAAGCAGAATCCCTATCACTAGGCTTGTACTACAGATTTTTCCAAGCAAATAGCTTCCCTGACTTTCTCCAGGCTTCTGTCTGTACGGTGTCTATGTTACTTTATTTCTTGACTGTGCTCAGATAGTGAAGGGACAACTCAGGGGACTGTCTGTCGGGAAGTTGTTCAGTCATGTGTTGGAGGAGGGGGGGCATTAAGAGGAGTCTACTGAGAAGCGGTTTAAAGTCACTGGCCCAGGCGTACCACAGATCTGTTCCAGGTCTGGCCTCTTTCCTCTCTAGGGACCAAAGGAATAGTGCTGCCATCCTCCCCAATAACTGAATACCACACAGTTGATAGAAATGGAAATAAATCAGTGGATTACGAAGGTATTTAGGACCCTGTAGGACCCTGTAATGAAATGGATATGGAGGGAGATGAGGAATGGGGGTGTGTCAAGAATGACTCAGTTATAGGATTGTGCAACAGTATATTAAATATCCTATGGACAGAATAGAGAGAAAGGGAGGGAGGGAGGGAGTAGGGAGAATAGACTAGATATTCCCAGGAATTAAAAGCTGTGGTGAAGAAAATGAGCCCACAAGGAAATTGAGAAATGGAGATGGAAGAAAGAATTTCAGGAGGTTCTGGGGTAAGATAGTGTTTTACATGAGGAAAGTGGTCAAAAGTACGATTTGCTATTGAGAAGTTATGATAGAAGAGGGCTGAAAAAGACCATCTGATCGTGTGACATGGAAGTACTTGGTGACTTTGGTAGGAATTGTCTGTGTGACGGGTGGGGAAGAGTTTTATCACCGAGGTTTGAGGAATGAATGGGAGTTGACTTGGTGGGATAGGCAGGTGTAGGCAAGAGATGACTGATACAAACTCCATTTCCTTCTGAACTCCGGGGAGACATTTAGAGAGCAGGAAGGAACTGAAGGAATGAGGAGTCAGGTCTCACCGTGGAGAGGAAGTTCATCCCACGGAGGGGTGAGGGTGTGAAAGACTAATTCATCCGCTGTGCACGGGGTGAGCACAGAGTAAAACATGTTGGAACTAGACAGGTATCCTGGCCCCGACATTTGTTAGCTGTGTAGTGCTCTGTAAGCAAGACATTTAATCCCCATGTGCCTCGGTTTCCTGAGATGAGAGTTAGTAAACCTCCTCTGAAAATTTCCCATGACAAATGAAATTGCGTATATCCATCAATAGGTGCGTAAGTGTTAATCAGTATTTCCTTCCTTTCTTGCCCCATTTTACTGACCCTATTTAATTTCCAATGTATATGAAGATATTATTAATATTTTGTTCTGTACACAGCCACCTTTGCAAGAACACTGGTTATCCAGACGATAAACAATATTTATTGAGCATCTGTATGAACAAAGAGAAACTTCGCATGCATGGTTCAAACATGGAAGTGACACAGTCAGATTTATATTTAAATACAATTACTGCATTTCAATTGTGGGGGTAAAAAGCTACATAAGAGAGAGTGTAGGAGGAGCATATGCAGTGATCTAGGCTACATAGGATAGTATCCTGGGGATGAGGATGGTTGTGGAGAAGAGGGAGGTGAATTGATTTGGGAAATTTTATATGGGAGAGTGGACAGACATGGAAATTAAGTAGGACCAGTGGGTAAATGGAAAGAATAAGACAAAGGTGATGCTAAAAGTTTTGACTGGGGCACCTGGAGGGATGAGCAAGTAGTGAGTGATTCTCACTCACTGAGAATCATCTTGACTGGCGACTCTGTTCTGACAAAGTTGTATGTTGAGCAGGACAAAGCATCAGTGACACCCTCTGTGTAAATTCAGAGTATTTCTAACAATGAACGGTGTAGAACTAGACGAATGTTTGATGTAATCTATACAAGAGAATGTGAAATATATGAAAGGTCTATACAATTTTTAGACAATCATGCACTAAGGTGTTCCAGAACCAATTATGGCCATATTCTGTTTTGCAGAAAATTTTTCTATGAATACTGCCAATCATGTAAAAACTCCATGCGTTTTGACACGTGTCACTTATAGAAAAAGTTACTACAGGAAGTTAGCAGCCTTCCCCATGTCTCTCCAGACGTTGAAAGCTCAGCTGTGGCTCAGACTGGGGGCAAACAGTAGGAACAACATAAGATTCCATTGAGTGCTTTTTCTTCTGTCTGTGTTTTGACTGTCATCCTTTCAGCTTGTAACAAAAGGAATGGGTTTTCCTGTGGTTAGATGGGCCTGGGAGGTTTGAAAAGTAAATCATTAAAGGGTTTCATGATGAGATTGGAATATATTATTGATATGCTGAACACCACATGGGTATAAAACAAAAGCAAAGCAAACAGGGAATGTCTCCCCACTGACCCAAGTGAGGAATTTCCAGATGCTGTCACAGCAGGCTCCAAGGATGGAACCTTTGCTGCTTCCAGGAGGTCAAATTTGTGACCTTTCCTGGAGACACACACACGCACACACACACACACACACACACACACACACACACACTTTTAAATTTGGTGTTTTAAGCTTCTAATAGCATCTGTTGCTTTCCAGCCTTGATTGGACTTTGGACAATTAAATTGAATTTCAGGCTACATAGGTGATTTAAAGAGACAGAAGAATTTCCTTCTGCCAGAGGGAGAATAATTTCTACTTTAAAATCATGATAGACAACATTGAGGGTTTTTTTTGTTTTGTTTTGTTTTTAATGGTTCACAGTCTAAGAACATCAGAATTAGAAGGGAGATCTGAGAGCAAACCCTCAATTTTGCAGATGTAAAGTAGCAGCAGGTATAAGTGACTTATCACTCCCAAGCTCAGGCAACTGCTTAGTGGCAGAGCACAGATAAAAAAAGTCTTCCTGTTTCCTTTCTGTATGCATTTTATCATATTGTGTTATCTCCTTTTCATTTTTTCTTAATGATGATCTGAAAAATGGTATAAATAATCCCAGACAGAGAATAATTTGGGAGTTATTTCTTCATTCCCTTTGTTTTCCCTATAAAAGTTTTATGCCGGGTTTTGCTTACTTTAGATTATTTCAAATTCTGGGTAACCGATCATTGATGGGATCCATGTTCTACAGGCATACCATGTGACAGAGGAAAAGCCATCCAGGGTCTTAAAAATGAATTTCTACCTATGGAGTTCAGTGGTTTAGTTATCTGGGATTAAACACAATTGCTTTTCTGTTTTATTTGCTAGAATATGCAAGCTTTAATGTTAGAATATGTATGTTTGAAGGAGGGTCATTGTACCTCAGAACTGTGTTCTTTCCATCATAAAATTTTCCTTAAGTATATTTATTTCTAAAATGCATTAAGTATATTTATTTTCTAAAACCTAGTTTATGGCAAAATACACAAAAATAAAATAAATACACACGAGGTAGAAAGAAAGAACATGAGTTTTTGGATAAGGATAAACCTGGTTTCAAATCCTGGCTCCTCTGCTTCCCAACTTCGAGAAACTGAGCAGGCAAATCCACATCTCAGGATGTGGACCCCATAGCATGTTGTAAAGATGAAATAAAATAAGGCATTTAAAGGACTCACACATTGTAGGCAGTTGGTAATGGAATAATCATACAGCTATTTAAGCAGTTCATTCCTTTGCTTGGTTTAATATTCCATCACAGTTCTAAGAGCTACATTTGGGTTAAGTCATGCTGTGTGAGAAATTAATAATAAAAGTGCTTTGAAAGGAAAAATACTGTCTAATATAAAGTAAAATTAAATGAGGTAGTGATTGTCATCCTTTTGGCATTCATGAAATATTTAGCTTATTTTTCAACTTTATTCCAGTCTGGAGAGAACATGGATGCGAAGGGAACTTCTAAGGAATCGTAGTTTCCCCGTTTAACTCCGTTAAACGTTTCAGTCCTTAACCTCGTGGCTTTAATGTAGGCTGGTCAGTTCTGATGCTCTGTCACAGCACTTCTTGACTGCACAAAGGACCATAGCTGCCTTTCAGAGCTTGAGGCACGTGTGTTGCCTGTCGGTGTCGGTGAGGGAAGGGCTCTAAATCATAAGAGCTGGTCAGCCCTCTCAATGATTCAATCTAAATCTCTCATTTTACAGAGATGGACATGAGCGTATACAGATTCCACTTGAGAAGTCAGTGAATAGATTTGGGATCTAGCAGATAGATGTTGAATAAATATTTGTACAGTTAAAGAAAGTGTATGTCTTTTGGACCTAAATAGATTGTTTTGAGGTGAAGCAGGTTAAGCAAATTATCAAAAAATGTGAAATGACAATGTGTTCAGATTTTTAAAAATTCCTGTCTTTAGTTTTAATTTCTCTGGGCATGTACCTTTATTTTCCTTGACTTGAATTTTCTTTCAACATGTAGATGATAGATAGATAGACAATTCCAAAACAACGGCAGATCTTTTTTGTTCATTCCTTACTAACACAACTTCTGCAGACAAATGCCACCCTGTTTCTCCCCCAGGCCCCCACCACCCCGCCCCACGGGTGAGTAATTTTTTCCTTCCACAGATTAAAAATCAATCTCAAGGTTAAAGCATGCATTTTAGCTCTTAGTTCCATTGATTTAGCAGTTTTTTGTTTCTTTTTTTCTAACATGGTCCATCTCAGTATAATTTGCATTTTTTGGTGACTTTTCTTAAACTATTGATTCCTCTGGTTTAGGATCTTGCTTTGGGTCTTTTCATGCAACAACTTTTTAGAGTGGTCTAAGTGGGAACATAAAGGGGTTATTCTAGACACATTTTAATCTTAGCCCAAAGCATCTAGAACCTTCTGAGTGAGTACATTCCCACAAGTGTCATAGTTTTTATGTAACCATTTACATGGAAAAAAAAAAAGTAAATACCAGCCATGGGATACTTACACACCTAGACCTAGACTATATAAGAGAGGAAGAAACGGTGTTTTTTCCCCTCACTTCGCTGAAGCTGCATTATCACTGAGGCGCTAGATAACTTCTGTCATGTGCAATGAAACCAGGGCCTGATCCAGAAGCCAAATGTGAATTCTGATTCTCATAGACACACAAGTTGTATCTCAGGAGGTGCTGGAGTTCGTTAAATGTTTTCTTCATAGAATATGCTGTTACCGGAAAACTCATACCATTGTTGAATTTGTGAACCAAATTCAATAAATGTCTTTAGACTTTTACAGTCACGTAAGAGTGGGGTTAAACTTTAGAGACAGAAATGCTTGGATTTTTTTTTTTCTTTTCCTTTTAATGATTCCAAGGTCATGCTAAATGATGCAGTTGAACCTTTAAAATGATTATTTGTTTATGGAAGTTTTCCAAATATTAGTTGATGGGAATGAGATGAGTAAAATATCTAAACACATGAGTGGCTCTTTTACTTATTTATATGTCTACGTATTTTATTTTTTTTAATATTCTGGATATTAGGAATCACAGAGTCATGTCCAGCGTGTGTTGGCAGAGATTCGTTTGTACCTAGGACAAGTAATAAAAAATTTAAGCAGATTAATGGACAGTCTATTCCTCTTTCTTTCTTCTTCTTTTTCCAATTTAAATTGTAAACAGTATATCCTATGAGGAACTGGAGAAGCAGTGAGTAGTCCAAAGCAAATAATTACCTTTTCTTTCTGTTTACAACGAGGTTCAGAGAGCACTTCTTTTTCATTTTCATTAAAAAAAAAATCCCTCTTCTTTCTCCAGAAAATTTTAACAGTAAGAAATAATCCCCAGTCCCACTAACATCGTTAATAAGAAAGGAAAGCACTGGGCATCAGCCTTGCTCCCCTGGTGCCTCCTTTTCCTTCCCGAGTGAGGAATGCTAACTGCATTGTGCTGTCATGAGCCGTGCCCAAACTACTGTTTTCTGGTCCACTGTTTATTTGATTTCTTTATTGTAATGAAACTCAGATGGCTGGTGTTTACACTAGCAGTGTGCTGGGAGATCACGCTGGGAACCGTCCTAATTAGCTGCAAGTGGGTCTCAGAATTAGAATGGAGGAAAGAACAAATTTTTAGTAACGACTTTAAATTGAAGCCCTCATTTATTTTCATTACGGCCAGACCTGAAGCAAGCTAATGTTTCCCAGGTCTTTCTAAGCAGGGCTTGTGGCTCAGTGCAGTGGAGTAAAACTCAACTCTTTCAAATGTGCTTCAGCCTCCATTGCTCCAGGAAAGGGGATTCACGGCAAGACTGGAGCGAGGCGCCCAGCTAGAATCGTCAGAGCAGAAGGTGAAGCGCACAGGGGTCGTGAGGACCTTCTGTCCAACTTTGAACTCTACTTCACATAGAGAGTTATGTTTTCTGCGTTCTGGGATCTGAAAACACCTCTTCCTGCCTGGGTCTGTTCTCGGAAATGGAATCTTTTGGTGTTCACAGCTAAGTAGCCAGTGAATTACAGTTTACTATTCAGCACATAATAGAGACTTCAGTCTAACAAGAACATGGCTTGCTTTAATGAGCCAGAGTTTCCATAGCTTCTGGATTTGTGGCATTCATTCTTGGGAAGCAACTTATTGGTCAGTCATATGCGATTTGAACTATCTAGTCATACTTCATGTAGAGGGTATCTCCAACACATTTTCTGTAGCACAGAACATCGTTTTAATGGTTACAACATGTGGCCAGATGCCTTCCAAGGCTTATTTTGGGATGTGATTCTAGTATGTGAATTTGTAAAACATGATTTATAAAAGCTGCAACGGTTTTACTGCAGAATCAGACATTCTTCTCTGTAGAGGCACTGATATACATGTCTCTGTGTACTTATTTTCTCACCAACCAAAGCTGGGGATGAGCTTAATGAGAGTTAAGAAAAAACCGGATGTAAAATATTTGATGATTAATATATAAAAATGAAAATGTGTTTTTGCAGAAAATAGTGCAGTATTTATAATCATGTACTGGAAAACTTTTGTTTGTTTGTTTCTGTTCTTTAAAATGTGACAATATTAATAATCTGACTTTTCCTCCTGAATGGTAGAAAATCATATATCTGCTAAGGTACTGGTACCTAAAATATGTAAAGAACTCTTACAACTCAAGAATAAAAAGACAAATAACCGAACTGAAAATGGGGAAACAATATGAATATTTCTGCAAAAAATATATGCAAATACCCAGTCATATCAGAAAAAGATGTTCAACATCATTAGTAACTAGAGAAAATTAAAACCACAAAAAATTAAAACCACTTCACACTGACTGGGTTTGCCATAATCAAAAGACAGATAATAGCAAGTATGGGTGAGGATGTACAGAAATTGGAACTCATACTCTGCTGGTGGGAATGTAACATGGTACAGCCACTGGCAGTTTCTCAAGAAGTTAAACATAGAATTACCAAATGACCCGGAAATTCCACCCCTAGGTATATACTCAAGAAAATGAAAACATATGTTCCCACAAAAACTTGAACACGAATGTTTATTAACAGCATTACTCATTATAGCCCAAAGGTGGAAACAATGCAGATGTCCATCAACTGATGAATGTTGTATATTCCTGCAGTGGAATAGTATTCAGCCATAAAGGGAATGAAGCACTGATACGTGATACAGCATAGATTGATTTTGTAAAAAATTTGTTTTAGTGGTTTAAAACAGCACAAATTTATTTTCTTACAATTCTGGAAGTGAGAAGTCCAAAATGAGTCTTAAAGAGCTAAAATCAAGGTGTCAGCAAGTCTGGCCTCTTACAGCTTCTAGAGGCTCCCAATGGTCAGCATAATTTTGAAAATATTATGCTAAGTGAAAGAAGCCAGTCACAACCCAGGTTGTATGATTCCATTCATATGAAATGTCCAGAACAGGCAAGTCTATAAAGACAGAAGATCGATTGGTGGAAAAGTAGATGATAGAATTTGGGGGTGATGGCTAAAGGGTTTGGGGTGATAAATATGTTCAAAAATTGACTGTGGTGACGGTTGCACATATCTGTTAAAATACCAGGAAAACATTAAATTGCATACTTTAAATGGGTGAGTTGTATGGTTATGAATTATATCTCAAGAAGGCTGTAACAAAAACCATAATGTGATCTTTACTTGCTTTAAAAGGAAATTTTATATTTCTTCATTCTATTAAGAGGTTGAGCCTACGGAAAAGTTCTTTTGCAGCCACCAGGTATGTACGATTCTTTGCAGTTCCAGGAAAGTGCAGTGCATTTCCTCTTCTCAACCTTTGTTTACCTTGTCCCTTTGTCTGGAATGTTTTTGCACTGTTTAAAATCTCATTCTCTGAAGTTCACCACCAATGCGATTTTTCCTTTGAAGCCTCCCTTGATGAACCTAGCTGGAACACTTTCTTCCTGGTGCTCTCACAGAACTCATTGGTAGCTACCGTCTCCTGAATGTTGATCAGACAGGTCTCTTCAATATTGTTTAGTCCAAAGCTATCATTTTATAGAGGAGAGAGCCAACACACAGGGAGGAAGACTGCCCATCTCGGCCACACAACTGCTTGGGATCAAGATTTCAGTTCTTTCTAGAGTCTTGAGGCCAAGAGTGAAGTGGCCCTCCCGCCTCAATGAACAAGAGGGAAAGAAGTCTATTTTATTCTTAATTTGGTCATCATAAAACCATCTTCTTGCTTTGATACACTAGAAATTTCTAGCTTGTTTGTGGGACTGCAGGAATTGATATCTGAGGAAAGCAGGCCTGTCTGGGAGCCAGAAGGTGATGTTGGAAAATCCAGGCCAATTTAAAGCTTGTTGCCAGATTTGGATTTCAACTCCACAGGTTTATGACACATTTCCATCCTATTACAGGAAAAGACATGTACTTCATAGTGATACAGAGTTTAAATGGTGGTTGTTTCTGTCTGAGACAATACCCCTGATCTTTATAACTTCTCTCTTGCATCATATCAGAAACATGATTTATGCATGACGTGGCTCATGTAAAGAGGCCTTTGAAGTAAAATGTAGTAAAATGAGAGAACAGTCAAGAGGAGAAAGAGAATGGCATTGACTTTATAGGAATTCATTTTTAACCCAGTTAACCATTTAGATGCTGAGAGAATAAATTGAATTTGAGGAGGTCTAGTTCTTAGACCTACAGTAATGAACTTGGTCTATTCTACATCTCCAGAGGAGATGAGTATAAAGTAAATAATGGCTCCTTGTCTCATGTTACTGCTATCAAAGTGCGTTATAAACAGTAAAGTTTTTGGAAATTGCAGTACAGAGTTTATATGACTTACAATAGATCTGCATTTTCTCAACTTAGTTTAAAATTTGTTTTTCAGTTTCTACTGTACCCTTAATGCTGGACTAAGAGCCACAGGCAGTTAATAAAAATGATACATGAGATGGTCTCTGTCTTTGAAAACACTCCACTTTCTTTTTCTTCCGCTGCCTGCTCCAGTGTGATCAGCAGGCCAGGGAAGTTGCTTCTCTCCACATGGGGTGTCCTGTCCTCCGTTTCTCCCCCTGCAAACGAAGGCAGAGGCATAAATTAGGTCTGTTCTCCTCTTCCATTCTGTTTGCAATCAGAGAGCCCTGAGTAAATCTCACCCTTTGATCTTATTTGGTCTAGTAATCACTGCACCTCTTTTTTCTGTCAGATGAACTCAGAGAAGAGTCTTCGATTTGTCCAAACCTCCCATATAGTGGGTTGGCCAAAAAGTTCGTTGGAGTTTTTCCGTAACATCTTATGGAAAAACCCAAACAGACTTTTTGGCCAACCCAATATGCATGACTCAGGAAGCCCCCTTGGGTAGAAATTCAAAGTGACATTGAGGCAGAAGTACAACTTCAGGGAAGCAGGTCCTGGGGAAGCCACCATGGCCACCGTGGACCTGTGTGTTGCAGGAATTAATATTATAGTCATAGCTGGCATTTTAGGCATTGGCTCTGGAATTAGATTATTAGATTTGAGCTATAAAAATCAACTGAATTCCATGTGGGATACAGAACACGTGTGCTTGGCATTTTGCTCTATGAATGTTTGTCCTGCCATTGATTGGTAATGATAAGTCAGATGTTCCTAATTCTGTTCCGCTGTATTTTAACTTCATCTTACATCAAGGAAGACACTGCTGAGTGAATAACTGCTTGGCTTCCTTGTCTCTTCTGCAGATTCCTGAAGTTACCACTCTGCATGCACACTTTCACCTTCCTCTAAATACTGTGTGTGTTTCTAATTGTCTTTGGATTATTAATCATGAGTGCTTTGGTCCTGGTGGTAGATTTCTAGGATGAACCTAATCAGGATGGTGGAAGGACCATATAAGACCCCAGAGGCTTGGGCTTCCCTGGTGGCGCAGTGGTTGATAGTCCGCCTGCCGATGCAGGGGGCACGGGTTCGTGCCCCGGTCCGGGAGGATCCCACATGCCGCGGAGCGGCTGGACCCGTGAGCCATGGCTGCTGAGCCTGTGCGTCCGGAGCCTGTGCTCCGCAATGGGAGAGGCCACAACAGTGAGAGGCCCGTGTACTCACCGCCCCCCTCCAAGAAAAAGACCCCAGAGGCTCTTATTATAGAGGCCATGCCACCATCTGGGCTTCAAGTACAGAAACAGCTCAATGTAATATTATAAGCTTCAAAGTTAAAAAGGGTATTTTTAAAAAGGACTGAACCACAGCACTATCTCTAGGACATCAGATTTCCTCAGAAACTTCGGAAGAAACAAAATCAATTAAAGATTTGGGTCATACACTAGGGAAAGTATGAGTAGGAGAATTTTTAAAATGAAGGAAGAAATGGATTGAATTGGAAGGAGTAAATTTTACTTTGTGGAAAGTTTGGATCATAGAGGTCAGACCAAGGAGATATTCAAAAGCAAAATCTTACCTGTGACTGCTTTAAAAATTGAGACCAGGAGAAAGGAATATTTTAGTTATGCTTGTATTAGGAATGATAACAACAAGAGCTGTGGCCCAAGGGCGTGGAACAGATGACAAAAGGCAAAACTTAGTAAGCCAACAAATGCCTTCCTCAGAGAAAAATCAGATCTAGAAATTGTGGCAAGTCCACCTTAAAAATAAAACCAGGGATTTAATAAAAGAAGCAAATTATGAGCCCATCCTTACAGACTGGAAGAGCTACTTAGAAAAAAGATGGACAGATTTGAGAGGACACGGCTGGGAGGAGCAGGATCAGTCCTGCTGGCACCATTAGATGAGCTTGAAGAGGACAAGTTTATCCAAATGGGGCAGCAGGCACAGTCCATTCTGCAAGGAAACATGCTCTTGGGGCTTCTAGTGTGTGAGTCTAAGCCAGAGTCTCAAATTGGCTGTCTTTGGGCTACATTGGACCCAGAAATATATTTTCTTGTGCTAATACACTTTTTAAAAATATTAACTTTAAAATAAGAAAATGAAGGTTTCAGATAAAACTGAATAAAACATCCCAGGGATAGAGACTCTGGCATCCCCAGACCCAACACCTCATGGGGCTGCAGCCAACTGGAGCCCAACAATGACGTCATTCCAGGTGGGGATTTTTCTCTCCAGGTAATGTCTCCCCTTGCCCTGTTTTCCGCTTTTAGGTCACCCACTTGGTCTCTGCAGACATTTGGGGTTGTAACATCTGTTTAAAGGCAAGATATAGACAAAATGAGACACACCTAAGGGAGCTGGCAGATAAGAGGATTTTATTTAAATCTCAAATAAGAGCACAGACCAGACCTGGGCTAGCTGATATGTTGAAGGAAGGATGTCATGGGGTAAATTTAGCCTCCTCTGCCAGGTGAAATGGGGGCCAGCTTGGGGTGAACAAAAGATGCTCTTGCCAGGCCCAGAAATCTTTAACTTCATAGTTTGTATTAGGTGGATAATCACAAAACAGTCCAGAATATAGGTTTGGGGAAAAAATGTCATGGCTCATGAGTTAGGTGCTCACATCACTACAGGATAAATGGTTGAATCACTCCAGCTATGTGTCTGTCGGGGAACATCTGACCTGTGGCAAATGAGGGCGTGCCCTCTGTAAAACTATTCAAATGAAAACAAACTGTGGGGTTTGTCCAAAGACAGGGCTGCTTACAGAATATTAGTATTTCCAGTTTATTTATAGCATTTGAGAGGAATTGATGGGGATGGCATTGCTGGAAGAAGATACGACCCCAAGAGAAATAGTTTTTGGTATGAAAGACCTCACAGTCAAATACTGTAAGTGATGTTGGTGCATGGTATTTATGGGATTTAAAACATTTGTTATGGAGCAGAATTTTAAAAATTGAATTAGTGTATTTTAATAGTTATAACAAATGGCCTTTATTTAAGTGGAAGACTGTTTTTCTTTAGGAAAGTAATTGTAATGTGGAAAGTGAGGCTCTGAGAGTATCATGTGTTCAGAGAGTAAAACAGAGGTGGTAGGGACTAAATGTTTGTATCCTCCCAAAATTCAAATGTTGGAATCCTAACCTCCAATTAATGGTATTAGGAGGTGGGGCCTTTGGGAGGTGATTAGGTCATAAGGGCAGAGCCCTCATGAAAGAGATTAGTGCCCTTATAAAAGAGACTCAGGAGAGATCCCTTTCCCCTTCTGCTACATAAGGACACAGCAAGAAGATAGCCATCTGTGAACCAGGAAGCAGGCTCTCTATCAGAGACTTCAAATCTGCTGAAACCTTGATCTTGGACTCGCCAGGCTCCAGAACTATGAGAATCAACTATTTGTTGTTTAAGCTATCCAGTCTATGGTACTTTTTGCTATAGCAGCCTGAATGGACTAAGATAAAATAAGACAAAATAAACATAAGAATAAACATGAATATAAAGACAGAAGAGACCTGAAATGAAGAAAAGTGAAAGATAGGTCAGGACAGGAGCCAATGGAGAAATGTGACGAGGGAAACATTTCAAAGGCCAGGATGTCTGAATGACTTTAAGAAGAAGGATGATCAGTGTTCCCCGCTATTTTAGATTATGTGCCTTAACCTCCCTCACAGCCAAAACCTTCATGAAAATCTACTTACCACAGAAATGCCATGTGTTTGGGGGGAAGAAGAGAAAAAATAAAACAACTGAGTTCCATGTCTGGAGCAGAGGAAAGAAAATGCCCACGGGAGATGAGATACTAGCAAAATGAACTCAGATCAAAAGTTCAGCAGGGTAAAAAAGAATTTGAATCTAGATATGACCATGAGAACATGAGACTTTGGTCTTTTGCAGAAATCTTGGGGAAGGCTGGGCATATCCCACAGGATGTGGAATAGGGGCTCTAGCCAATTTTATTTAAATCTCAAAGGATTGGGTGACCTTAGGTGACATTGCATTACAACTTTAGTTTGCCCAAGCAGAATACCTGAGGCTCATTGAGTTTTCTTTCCTTTTAATAAGCTTCCTGCTGATCCAATAATAAGCTGGCCAGTGCAATGCTGAGACCACCTTGGAACACCACCTCCTGGTGTGAATGTGGGAAGAGGCACTTGAAGGGGCTGCTGATTCTGGACTGAGGGTTTTCCACTTGGAATACTGGTTCCAAGTTATAGTCCCATTAGAAGGATCCCTGAGGAGTAGACAAATGTGCTCTAGTATCCAGTCACCTGTTGGCAGACTCCAAATAAAAGTGAAACAAGGAGCCCTCAGAATAACTAAGTTTATGGTAGTTGGCTGGAATAGGGTTTGAAAAAATAAATATCGCCTTCTTCCTTGGAATGTACAATTCCAGTGTGCCAGTTGATGAGACTGAAGAAATTCTTTTATTGGAAACATTCCTATGCTGAAATCTCAGTGGTAAATGAAAAGGATGTGTGTTTGTGAAGACTAAAATCTGTAGTTATTTCACAGGGACTAATGACACCAGGATAGGTAAGTCTAGTAGAAAACTTGATTAAAATACTAGAGAAGTCTTCTGTGAGATACTGTTGAGCATGGTCAATTAATTTATTGAGGAGATTACTTTATAAGACCTTTAAAATTATAGAGTTCATCTAATCATTTGGTTTGCCAGTCAAAAACGATTACACATTTCATTTTACTTAGCTACAAGGAGTTCCTCAAAAGAAGAAGGGGATGAAATGAAATAAAACTTGGCTTAGGTTGATAAGTCTTTCTTTAGAAATTTAAAGAAATTTCTGTGTCTTTTCCTTTTTCTTCACAGTATAGAGTGGCATACATCTTATCTTCTTACGGTAGTACTTGGATATGCTGTTTGGTAGTAGTAAAATTAATTTCTATTTTAAAAAAGATAAGGTTCCTGAGTATCGAATGAGCCAAGCTTGATGTACCTTTAAAATCTTGCCCAGGGAAGGGCCAGGAAGATTTTAAAATTCAGCAGTAGTTGCTATTCAGAAGGTTGTTCTAGTACCATTGCCAGTAAAAACTCAAAGTGAAAGGTCTAATGTATCCACATTGGATTTGAAAAACTATGTTCAGGGCAACTAAGCAATGACTTCTTGGCGTCTCTCTCTCTCTCTCTTGCTTTTGCTCCTGCTCTCTCTCACACACACACACGCACGCACGCGCACACACACACAGATACACGGAGAAATTGCATGTTTCGAAAGTGTCCTGAATTGCTATGGACTGATTGACTGTTCTGATGTTGTGAGCAAACAGGATGCGTGCAGACAGAAATGTCTCTACCTCCTTGCCTTCTCCTTGCCTTGTGCAAACACAAATAAAAAAAAATTAATTTTTAAAAATTACTACTTTGACAATGTCCTTCTCATAAGCGAAGTATAACCTGTTTGGGGAGGTACAGTTCAAGCTATGAAATGCAAAAGGAAAGGAGAGAGGGCTTGAGAGTTAGATTCAGGAAATATTTTGTTGAAACCAACACTTAGTGATGTAACTCAAAGAACCATCTTCCAATGAGATGAAACGTGACACTGGGAAAGATAGGAATAGGAACAGCAGGAGCCTCCGGTCCCCTATGCCAGGCTCATCTGATTGCTACTTTGGTGGCTTCTTCCACATTGACTCCTCAAAGGACTGTCACATCTATGACCCTATCAGACACTGAGGACTAAAAGTGATGTTAATAGTAGCTACCATAACCTGAGGACCTATTATTTGCCAGCGTCATGCTAAGCACTTTAAAAATATTGTGTAACTGAATTCTTACCACCCTGTGGAGCAAATATCATTATTCCTGCTTCACAGGTAGATGACTAATGAACTAGATGAAACGACTTTTTCCTTTCTACTTGGTATAATCGAAAGAGAACGAGTTTAGAAAAAGTAAGACTCATCTTTATCTTTCGCCTGACCTGGGATGTAAGAGAAGAAGACCCACATTGTAAATTTATGGAAGGAGAATTTTTTTGAACGTGAACTTAGACATGACTGTTCCTACATGAAAATGAAGACTGAGTTCTTCCACAGAACACCCTGGAGTCAGTATGTTTTCCATGGTAGATGTAAGGGACATAGCGGGCTCTCTCTACTCTTCTTTTTAAGCAGAGTCAGACTTAATGTTTTCTCAGCCTACTGTAGAGGGAAGAAGCATGAGCCTGGAAAAAACCTGAGGTTTTTTTTACTGAAACAGTCCTGAGATTTAAGCCCTGCACTAATATTTACTTAATGTAAAGACTGTTACCAGTTGTTTCAACCATTATAAACTCATATGTAAATTTGTGTATTTAATTTAGATTGGAGATAATGTATACCCAGTGCTTCTTATATAGTAAGCACTCTATATGTAAAAGCTTTTTAAAAAAAGTTTTAGTTTTTAAAAGATTTTTGTTTAGTTTTATTTTAGTTATGGAAGTTTCCCAAAGGGCTTCATTGTCCATTATGGTCGAACTCAATGCATGTGCTTTAACCATTCGTTATGGGTCAATAGTCTATAAATTTATTCATGAATTTCTTGACTCAACTTCTGTTTATCCTTCAGCCAGTATCTGCACCTGGGGTAGTCAGTTTTTGTATTTTCACCTAATCTGTTAGATGGGCTTCCTCTTACCTCTCCAGAATTAGACTACTAAAACTAGAGTTTGAGGGTTTGATGCCAAATCTGTGTTTGAGCTAGTCTAGTTTTGTAATGCTGTCCTTTCAACTTTCATCTCTCCTTCTCCCTAATATTTAGTCTGTTCTCAAGAATACTTCTCAGGGTGCCTTCTCCTCTTCTGCCGGAAGATCTTTCTTTATGAGATCAAGGACAACGTGGGATTTGATTTTTAACATCCATGCCAACTTTTGCTTCTCCATGTCTCCATCACCTGAAGTTTGTTTACTGGCTCTCTTAAAACTCTCTTGTTACTGTTCGACTTGCTTTAAAATTTAGATGGGCTTGTGGTAACCAAACAGCTTTCCAGATTTCTACTTAAACATACCAGGACAATTTTATTGGAAAATGGCCTTTGAATCTTCAGTTATGATCTAGGTTTCTGGAGTGTTTTCAGTTGTACCCATATAAAAATGGAGTTCTAGTACACAGACTTTTATGAGATATAATGTGAAAATGGGCATTAAGTACTTGATGTCAACTCGGCATATTATAACACCTCCCTTTATCTGTCATAGTCAAAAGTTGATTTGTTTCACGTGGTAAGTGCCAGTACTTTAAAATATTAACTCTTAAGTGGAGATAAATCTAAAGAGTATAATGCTCTTATATATTTTTAAACAACTTTTTTTCTGATTATATAACTAGTGGATATACATTATAAACAATTTAAAGTGAAAAGAAGCATAAACAGAAGTAAAAGTCACTCATAACCCACCTTTGGGATATTTTGTACTGTCCATCATTCCCTACTTTTTTTCTATGCATTCAAGTATTTTAAAAAGAGGATCTAAATACACATTTTGTTTAAAATCTGTCTTATCAGCTTTTGACATATAACTTACCTACAATAAAATTATCAATTTTTAAATGTACAGCTCGCTGCGTTTTAGCACATGCACATCCTTGTAAACACCACTGGAGTCATGAGACAGAACAGTTTCATCATCCCCAAATATGCCAGAATATTCCTCATATCCATTTGCAGTAAATTCCCTCCCCCACCCCTGGCCCCTGACAATAGCTGATGTGTTAATTTCCTTTTTGGATTGTTCGTGGCTGGTGTATATAGAAACACAACTGATCTTTGCACATTGATCTTGTACCCTGCAACTTTGCTGAATTCATTTATTAGCTTTGATATTTCCTTCTCTCTTTTTTTTTTAATGGATTCTTTGGGATTTTCCTTGTATAGGATTATGTCATCTGCGAATAAAGATAGTTTTACTTCTTTTTTTCAATGTGGATGCCTTTTTTTTTTTTTCCTTGCCTAATTGCTCTGACTAGAACTTCCAGTACACTGTTGAAAGCAGTGGCGAAAGCAGGCCTCCTTGCCTTATCCCTGATCTTAGGAGGAAAGTTTATAGTCTTTCACTGTTAAATAGGATGTTACCTATGGGTTTTTCATAAATGCCATTTATTATGTTGAGCAATTTCCCTTCTATTCCTAGTTTTCTGAATTTTTTTGTCATGAAATGGTGTTGGATTTTGTCAAAATGCTTTTTCTGCATCAATTGAGATGATCATGTGTTTTGTTTCATTCATTCTATTAATATGATGTCTTACACTGATTGATTTTCTTATGTTGAACTATCTTTGTATCCCTGGGATAAATCCCACTTGGTAATGTTGTATAATATGATTTTGGGTTTACATTGCTAGTACTTTGTTAAAGATTTTTTCATTGATAGTCATAAGGGATATTGGTCTCTCATTTTCTTTGTCTGGCTTTGGGTACCAGTGTAATGCTAGCCTTATATCTTGAGTCAGGAACTGTTCCATCCTCTTTCACTGATTGGAAGAGCTTGAGGATTAGTGTTAATTCTTTGAATGTTTGGAAGAATTCACTGGAGAAGCCATCTTTTCTCTGTTGGGAGGTTTTTGATTACTGATTCAGTCTCTGTTATATAGGTCATTCAGGTTTGTTATTTCTTTCTTTCTTTTTTTTTTTTTTTTGCAGTATGCGGGCCTCTCACCGTTGTGGCCTCTCCTGTTGCGGAGCACAGGCTCCAGACACGCAGGCTCAGCATCCATGGCTCACGGGCCTAGCCGCTCCGTGGCATATGGGATCTTCCCAGACCGGGGCACAAACCCGTGTCCCCTGCATCGGCAGGCGGGCTCTCAACCACTGCGCCACCAGGGAAGCACTGTTATTTCTTTTTGAGTCATTATTGGTAATTTGTGTGTTTCTGGAAATTTTTCTATTTAATTTAAGTTATCTAACCTGTTGGCACACAATTCATAGTGTTCTAATTATTTTTATTGCCTTAACATTAGTAATATTTTCACTTTCATTTCTGATTTTAGTTATTTTTATCTTCTCTCTTTTTTTCTTATTCTAGCTAGAGGTGTGTCAATTTTGTTGATCTTTTCAAAGAACCAACTTTTGGTTTTGTGATTCTATTATTTGACATTCTCCACTTCGTTAATCTCTGCTCTACTCTTAATTGTTTTCTCCCTTCTTTTGCTCCTCTTTTTTTTAGCTTCTTAGGGTAGCTATGATCAATTGATAGAGGAAGAGAAAACTCAAGCCTGATTTACATATGGTTGTGCATGATATGCACGCACCGTCTGAATGTGGTGGGTGCAGTACTTTCTGGGTCATCCCTGAAGGACAGTGGTGAAGGGAAAGCCTCCCAGTGGGCAGAACTTTCAGCAGTGCTCCTGGTTATTCACTTTGATTGGAAGGAACAATGGCCAGGTGTGTGATTGTAATCTGATTCGTGGGTTATGGCCAATGGTTTGGCTGGATGGTCAGGGATTTGGAAGGAACACGATTAGGAAACTGGCAATAAGGAAATTTGAGGAAGAGGTATGTAGATGAATCTTTCTGAATGAGCAAAAACTAAAGATACTTGTGTTCCAAGTGAATCCTCACTAAAGTTTGATCTCAGCAGAGAGGGATTTTAATACTCAAGTATATAGGTTGATCTGTTTTGTGGATATCAGTCAGCCTCTTTCTCAGGGACCCTGTCTTTGCCCAAGGGCTTGTGAACAAAGTGGCCATGGTGGCAGGGATTGAGGTTATGCAAGGGCTCAGCGACATGGACTTTTACTCACCACGGTTGACCTAGCTCTAGCCAGCCCCGAGTGCCCAGTCTACTAGCAGCAAAGACCAACACTGAGCCCCCAGTATGGCACCAGTCCCCAGGGTGATGGACAAGCTACTGGTGGCAGGTTGATTATATTGGATTGTTTCTGTCATGGAAGGGGCAGTATTTTGTTCTTACTGGAACAGACACTCTGCGTATTATTTGCCTTTCTTGCCTGCCATGCTTCTGCCAAAACTACCAGCCATGGACTTACAGGATGCCTTCTCTATAAAAGTTATTTGGAATTTTTGTGCATGTGGGAGATTTGTCTCTTCTACCCACCCCATTCATTCATTCATTTATTTATTCAATCATTTATTTATATCATGGATATTCATTTTATTCTTTGTGTTATAATCAACACTGCTAACTTTTCTCAAATTATTCCTGTTTTAGCCACTCAAATTATTCCTGTTTTAGCCACTTTTAGTTGGCTCCTGTGTCTCTTTGACATACCCCCATCAATGTTGTTGTTGTTGCTGGTTTTCTTTGCGCTTTTTTACTTTTTCTGCCATTACAGGATGCTCCAGGTACATCTTGTATATTTCCCACCCCACTCATTGAACCAGCCATTTCTCCAAGGATCCTTAGTTTCTTTTATTGAAGAATGATATTAGAAACAAGATCTGGGTGCTTTGGATTTAAAACATCCAAAGTGTTTTTACTTCATATATTGTATTTTTTTTATCTCTAGGAGTTTCCTTTGGGTTCTTTTTATAATTCACTTTTTTTTTTCCTCATAATGATCATGTTTTCCTCTACATTCTTGAACTGGTAAAATATCTATATAACAGCTGTTTTATCCCATGTATTACAAAGTCTCTCTACTCTGGCTTGTGGGAATACATACCATTCCCTAGCAAGTGTGGACTCTGGGAATTGCTCTGCACACTCTATTCCAATGTTTCTTCTTTGGTAGGCTTTGGTAGCTTTCTCTCACATATGCACAGATTAGTAATCAGTCAAAACCCTGAGGGGACCCTTCTGCAGAACTCCAGGGGTCTTTCTCCAAAGCTCTCTCCTCCCTTCCTTGGCTACCTTGACTTCTTATCTCTGTTCCCTCTACTCAGAGAGGTCATTGGCCCTCCTTAGGTTTCCGCTCCCTGCAGTGCAGTTTGGAAACCGCCTCGAAGTAGTAAACTGGGACCATTTCAGGACTTACTGTGTTTATTCCCAGTCTCTCAAGGAGTGTGGTACTCTGATACCAGTTGTTCAATAACTGAAAACCTTGTTTCATGTGTTTTGTCTGATTTTCTTGTTGCTTATTGTGAAAGAGTAAATCCAGCCCTTGTTACTCCATATTCACCAGGAGGGAAAGTCAATCAACTATTTTAAATATAAATACAAATTATGAGCACTTTCCATGTCATTAAATATTCTTATGAAATATGATTTTACTTACCACATATATTTCCATCGTACACTTGGCTCAACTATTTTCTTATCTGGTCCTTAGCCTTTGAACTTTGGTTATGGTGTTTTCTGTAAGCAAAAATTCATATGTAGACATAACAGTCTTTATGTAATGGTTTCAGATTTTGTGTTTGTGACGAGAAAGGCCAGATAAATATTTGCCTTTTCCTTATTATTCTGGTTGGTTTTGTGATTTTATTTTTTACATTAAGTTCATTAATCCATCTGGGATTTATTTTCATATATGATGTGAGGTAATGATCTATATATATATATTTTCAAATTAATAAAATCATGAAAATATAGAAAGGAGCATTAAGAAGATAAAAACCACACCCAATTCCCTTTTTTTTTTTTCTGTCCTTTCCTTCTGGAACTCCAGTAACATACATTTTAGGTCATTTTTCCTTATTGCCCACATGTCTTTTATGCTCCTTATCTTTTTTTCTGTAATTTTCTCTTTCTCTCTCTTCTTTTATTTATTTATTTATTTATTTATTTATTTATTTATAAACACCTCCTTTCCAGTGTGTTATTTTAATGTCAAATTTCAGTTATAAATGATTTGTTTTATAATTTTGAGCATACACACACATAAAAATCCCCAAACATGTAGAAAAGATTTAATATGTGAAAGACACTCTGCTAAGTGTTCTGAAGTTGTTCTAAAAGGGGGGGAGAGGGCTGGTTTATAGATTTTGTATTTTTATATTAAGGCATTTGTTCATGACAGTATTAGCTGGAAAGATTTTCTTTGTTCAATACAACATCGATCTAATGATAGTTTCCTTTAATATTTTTAGAAAGAAAACTAGCTGTTTACCTTACTAGTTTGTTTAGAAGTAGAGCATGGTATTTTTTTTTTTAATTTCATTTTATTTTTTTTTAATACAGCAAGTTCATATTAGTTATCTATTTTATACATATTAGTGTATATATGTCAATCCCAATCTCCCAGTTCAGCCCACCACCACCGCCCCTGGCCCCTGCTTTTCCCCCTTGGTGTCCATGTGTTTGTCTCTACATCTGTGTCTCTATTTTTGCCTTGCAGACTGGTTCAACTCTACCATTTTCTAGATTCCACATATATGTGTTAGTATATGATATTTGCTTTTCTCTTTCTGACTTACTTCACTCTGTATGATAGTCTCTAGGTCCATCCACGTCTCAGCAAATGACCTAATTTCATTCCTTTTTATGGCTGAGTAACATGCCATTGTATATATGTACCACGTCTTCTTTATCCATCTGTCTGTTGATGGGCATTAGGTGGCTTCCATGACAATAGTGCTATTGTAAATAGTGCTGCAATGAACATTGGGGTGCATGTGTCTTTTTGAATTATGGTTTTCTCTGGGTATATGGCCAGTAGTGGGATTGCTGGGTCATATGGTAATTCTATTTCTAGTTTTTTAAGGAACCTCCATACTGTTCTGCATAGTGGCTATATCAATTTACATTCCCACCAACAGTGTAAGAGAGTTCCCTTTCCTCCACACCCTCTCTGGCATTTGTTGTTTGTAGATTTTCTGATGATGCCCATTCTGACTGGTGTGAGGTGATACCTCATTGTAGTTTTGATTTGCATTTCTCTAATAATTAGTGATGTTGAGCAGCTTTTCATGTGCCTCTTGGCCATCTGTATGTCTTCCTTGGAGAAATGTCTGTTTAGGTCTTCTGCCCATTTTTGGATTCAGTTGTTTTATTTTTTAATATTGAGCTGTTTATGTATTTTGGAGATTAATCCTTTGTCTGTTGATTCGTTTTCAAATATTTTCTCCCATTCTGAGGGTTGTCTTTTTGTCTTATTTATAGTTTCCTTTGCTGTCTTTCCTCCATTGTGTATCCTTGCCTCCTTTGTCATAGATTAGTTGACCCTAGGTGCGTTGGTTTATATCTGGGCTTTCTATCCTGTTCCACTGATCTGTACTTCTGTTTTTATGCCAGTACCATATTGTCTTGATTACTGTAGCTTTGTAGTATAGTCTGCAGTCAGGGAGTCTGATTCCTCCAGCTCCGTTTTTTTCCCTAAAGATTGCTTTGGCTATTCGGGGTCTTCTGTGTCTCCATACAAATTTTAAGATTTTTTGTTCCAGTTCTGTAAAAAATGCCATTGGTAATTTGATAGGGATTGCACTGAATCTGTAGATTGCTTTGGATAGTATAGTCATTTTCACAATATTGAATCTTCCAATCTAAGAACATGGTATATCTCTGCATCTGATTGTGTCATCTTTGATTTCTTTCATCAGTTTCATATAGTTTTCTGAGTACAGGTGTTTTACCTCCTTAGGTAGGTTGGCATCTTTAGGATTTTCTATGTACAGTATCATGTCATCTGCAAACAGTGACAGTTTTACTTCTTTTCCAGTTTTTATTGCTTTTATTTCTTTTTCTTCTCGGATTGCCGTGGCTAGGACTTCCAAAACTATTCCAAAACTGTGTTGAATAATAGTGGCAAGAGTGGACATCCTTGGCTTGTTCCTGATCTTAGAGGAGATGCTTTCAGTTTTTCACCATTGAGAATGATGTTTGCTGTGGGTTTGTTGTACACGGCCTTTATTATGTTGAGGTAGGTTCCCTCTATGCCCACTTTCTGGACAGTTTTTATCATAAATGGGTGTTGAATTTTGTCAAAAGCCTTTTCTGCATGTATTGAGACGATCCTATGGTTTTTATTCTTAAACTTGTTAATATGGTGTGTCACATTGATTGATTTGTGTATATCGAAGAATCCTTGCATCCCTGGGATAAATCCCACTTGCTCATGGTGTATGATCCTTTTCATGTGTTGTTGGATTCTGTTTGCTAGTATTTTTGCATCTGTATTCATCAGTGATATTGGTCTGTAGTTTTCTTCTTTTGTAGTATCTTTGTCTGGTTTTGGTATCAGGGTGATATGGTGGCCTCGTAGAATGAGTTTGGGAGTTTTCCTTCCTCTGCAATTTTTTGAAAGAGTTTGAGAAGGATAGGTGTTAGCTATTCTCTAAAATGTTTGATAGAATTCACCTGTGAAGCCATCTGGTTCTGGACTTTTGTTTGTTGGAAGATTTTCAGTTTCACTCCTTGCAGTTGGTCTGTTCATATTTTCTAATTCTTCCTGGTTCAGTCTTGGAAGGTTATACCTTTCTAAGAATTTGTCCATTTCTTGCAGGTTGTCCATTTTATTGGCATAGAGGTGCTTGTAGTAGTCTCTTACGATGCTTTGTGTTTCTGCAGTGTCCATTGTAACTTCTCCTTTTTCATTTCCAATTTTATTGATTTGTGTCCTCTCCTTCTTTTCTTGATAAGTCTGGCTAAAGGTTTATCAATTTTGTTTGTCTTCTCGAAGAACCAGCTTTTAGTTTTCTTGATCTTTGCTATTGTTTTCTTTGTTTCTATTTCATTTATTTCTACTCTAATCTTTGTGATTTCTTTCCTTCTCCTAACTTTGGGTTTCGTTTGTTCTTCTTTCTCTAGTTCCTTTAGGTGTGAGGTTAGATTGTTTATTTGAGATTTTTCTTGTTTCTTGAGGTAGTATTGTATTGCTATAAACTTCCCTCTTAGAACTGCTTTTGCTGCATCCTGTAGGTTTTGGATTGTTGAGTTTTCATTGTTCTTTGTCTTTAGGTATTTTTGATTTCCTCTTTGATTTCTTCAGTGTTGTCTTGGTAATTTAGTAACCTATTGTTTAGCCTCCATGTGTTTGGGTTTTTTACATTTTTTCCCTGTAATTTATTTCTAATCTCATAGCATTGTGGTTGGAAAAGATGCTTGGTATGATTGCAGTTTTCTTGAATTTACCACGGCTTGATTTGTGACCCAGAATGTGATCTGTCCTGGAGAATGTTCCATGTGCACTTGAGAAGAAAGTGTAATTTGCTGTTTTCGGATGGAATGTCCTATAAATATCAGTTAAATCTATCTGGTCTATTGTGTCTATTGTGTTTCCTTATTTATTTTCTCTCTGGATGAGCTGTCCATTGCTGTTAAGCGGGGTGTTAAAGTCCCCCACTATTATTGTGTTACTGTCGATTTCCTCTTTTATAGCTTTTAGCATTTTCCTTACTTTTGAGGTGCTCCTATTTTGGGTGCCTATATATTTATAACTGTTATACCTTCTTCTTGGATTGATTCCTTGACATTATGTTGTGTCCTTCCTTGTCTCTTGTAACATTATTTTAAAGTCTATTTTATCTGATATGAGTATTGCTACTCCAGCTTTCTTTTGATTTCCATTTGCATGGAATATCTTTTTCCATCCCCTCACTTTCAGTCTGTATGTTTCCCTAGGTCTGAGTTGGGTCTCTTGTAGACAGCCTATATATGGGTCTTGTTTTTGTATCCATTCAGCCAGCCTGTGTCTTTTGGTTGGAGTAGTTAATCCATTCACATTTAAGGTAATTATCGATATGTATGTCCCTATTATCATTTTTCTAGTTGTTTTGGGTTTGTTTTTATAGGTCCTCTTCTTCACTTGTGTTTCCCAGTTAGAGAAGTTCCTTTGGCATTTGCTGTGGAGCTGGTTTGGTGGTGCTGAATTCTCTTAGCTTTTGCTTGTCTGTAAAGCTTTTGATTTCTCTGTTGAATCTTAGTGAGATCCTTGCCGGGTAGAGTAATCTTGGTTGTCGGTTCTTCACTTTCATCACTTTAAATGTATCGTGCCACTCCCTTCTGGCTTGTAGAGTTTCTGCTGAGAAATCAGCTGTTAACCTTATGGGAGTTCCCTTGTATGTTAGTTGTCGTTTTTCCCTTGTTGCTTTCAATAATTTTTCTTTGTCTTTAATTTTTGTCAATTTGATCGCTACATGTCTCAGCATTTTTCTCCTTGGGTTTATCCTGCCTGGGACTGTCTGTGCTTCCTGGACTTTGGTGGCTATTTCCTTTCCCATGTTAGGGAAGTTTTCAACTATAATCTCTAGAAATATTTCCTTGGCTCCCTTCTCTCTCTCTCTTCTCCTTCTGGGAGCCCTATAATGTGAATGTTGGTGTATTTAATGTTGTCCCAGAGGTCTCTTAGGCTGTCTTCATTTCTTTTCATTCTTTTTTCTTTATGCTGTTCTGTGTCAGTGAATTCCACCATTCTGTCTTTCAGGGCACTTATCTGTTCTTCTGCCTCAGTTATTCTGCTATTGATTCCTTCTATGAATTGTTTTTGTGGAAGGTTGCCTATCTCCAGTTCATTTAGTTGTTTTTCTGGGTTTTTATCTTGTTTCTTCTTCTGGTACATATTCCTCTGCCTTTTCATTTTGTCTATCTTTCTGTGAGTGTGGTTTTTCCTTCCACAGGCTGCAGAATTGTAGTTCTTGTTTCTGCTGTCTGCCCTTTGGTGGATGAGGCTATCTAAGAGGCTTGTGCAGGCTTCCTGATGGAAGGCACTGGTGGTGGGTGGAGCTGGCTGTTGCTCTGGTGGGCAGAGCTCAGTAAAACTTTAATCCACTTGTCTGCTGATAGGTGGGGCTGGTTCCCTCCCTGTTGGTAATTTAGCCTGAGGCAACCCAGCCCTGGAGGCTACAGGCTCTTTGGTGGGGCTAAGGGTGGACTCCGGGAGGGGTCATGCCAAGGAATACTTCCGGGAACTTTTGCTGCCAGCGTCCTTGTCCCTGTGGTGAGCTACAGCCACCCCCTGCTTCTGCAGGAGACCCTCCAACACTAGCTGTAGGTCTGGTTCAGTCTTCTATGGCATCAGTGCTCCTTCCCCCTGGATCCTGATGCACACGCTACTTTGTGTGTGCTCCCCAAGAGTGGAGTCTCTGTTTCCCCCAGTTCTGTCAAAGTCCTGCAATCAAATCCCGCTAGCCTTCCAAGTCTAATTATCTGGGGATTCCCAGGTTGGGAAGCCTGACGTGGGGCTCAGAACCTTCACTCCAGTGGGTGGACTTCTGTGGTATAATTGTCCTCCAGTTTGTGAGTCACCCACCCAGCAGTTATGGGGTTGATTTTATTGTGATTGCACCCTTCCTACTGTATCATTTTGGTTTCTCCTTTGTCTTTGGTTGTGGGGTATCTTTTTTGGTGATTTCCAGTGTTTTCCTGTCGATGATTGTTCCTTCTCTGTCTTCTTCGATCTCGGCTTTTTTTTTTCTTTTTTGCTGATCTATTTTCTGTTTTACTAATCTCTGCTTCTGCTCTATCACATCAGCTTTTGAATCCCTCCATTGAATTATATATTTATTGTTGCCTTTTCTCTCCCTCTAATTCTAGGAGAGTTTGGTTCATTTTTCATATATTTCATTCATTTGTTCTCCAGTGAAATTCTTCATCTTACTATCTATTTTTTTGGACATACTAATCATAGTTATTATAAAGCAGGAATCGGACAACTCAAAGTCTGGATCACCAGAATCCCCCCTTTTTTTTTCTTCTTCCCTTTCCTTATGGCTGTTTGCTCTTATTTGCTGGTATTCTTGGTGATTTGAGATTAAGTGCTGGGTATTTTACATTAAAAAGTGTAGAGGCTCTAGATTAATTCTCCCAACGTAGATTTGATTGTCTCATTGTAAGAAAAAATTGATCTAGGAAGATCACCTTTATGCAGTTAGGTATTGAGACTACCTGAGACTTTGTTTTAGTTTTGTGAAGACCATTTCCTGTCGCCCTTACTTGTAGGGCATAAGCCTGCAGGGTCTGCAACTGCACACTTAGAATGTTTCCAGGGTCCCTCCTTCCTTGGCCACCCCTGAGCTCATTATCCTGCTTTCTGAAGTCCTAAATGATCTGGCTCAGCCTACCCGGCTCACTGTTTCTTATACCATTCTCCCTCTCTGCTCCTTGAGCTCTTGTATTACCATTCTGTTGTTGTTGTTTAAACAGACAGGCTCATTTCTGCCTTAGATTTGTGGTAAAAGCTCTCTGTTTTGCCCCCGTGCTTTCCATCAGAGGGTGCCTGATTCCCACTCATTCAGGTCACAGTTTAAACATCACTTCTGCAGAGCACTCCGCCCCTCCGCATTTGCATTTTCTCACTCGTCACCCTTTTGGTTTCTTCAAGACATTTAAAATCACGTGGGTTTTTTCTTGTTTGTTATTTTTGTAATTTTCTCTATCTTCCCTGAAGTGGAATGTAAACTCCACAACAACAGAGACCTTGTCTCTATTGTTTGCTGCTTTATTCCCAGCATCTAGAACTGGGCTGTCCAATACAGTAGCTATTAGCCCCAAATGGCTCTTGAGCTCTTGAAATGTGGCTAGTCCAAACTGAGATGTAAATATAAAATACACAACAGGTTTTGGAGACTTAATATACATAAAATAATGTCAAATATCATATTAATATTTTTAGATTATGTTGAAATTATAAGATTTTATATATACTAGGCTAACTAAAATATATTGTTGAAATTAATTTCACCTATTTCTTTTCTCTTTTTAAACTATTTTGAATAAGTCCATTAAAATTTTTTAAATATGTATGTGGCTGACATTTGTGGCTGGCATTTGTTTCTGTTTAGTCTTTTTGTAATTTTTCTATTTTAGCGTATTAACCCTGGTTTTTTTCAGGGCAAACCTCTCTTGAAATTATCTCTTTTCTAATTGTTATAAACCTTCCATGTGTCATATAACCTAAAAACAAAGCTGTTTGGACCTTTGTATTTTAACAAGAACAACTAAGCACTGAGTGAAGATGAAACTCTAGTAAGAGTAAAGTGTTTGAAACTTTGTGATATTGATTTTAGATGGCCAGAGGTCTCTTGATCTTTTCTTTTGTTGAATCTTTGGCCTTTGTTTTCTAGACAATGTATTAGTAGGCCAGGACCCTTAAAATATTTCTTGTCTGAGAGGTATTAAAGTCTAAGAAGACTTTAACTTTTTGAAAAAACAATGATAATAATAAATGATAATGGTGGGAGAGCTCACATAGGATATAATAGAACAATTCTTTTATTCCTCATGAGACTATTCCCTTGAAACTATGAACCTCCTTTTGAATTTTCTTTAGCTGAAAATTTGTTGATTGGGGTGTAATAAACTGTTGTGAAATCACTTATTAAACCAAGCAACTTTCAATTCTGGAAACGTGATTTCATTGTTGAGACATATACAGAAACAGTTAACACTAGCAAACATCAAACATCCACATGAATGGACAGGTATGTGCATGAAAATTAAGAAGTATTTTAGAAAGCAGCTTAAACATTTAACAGTTTAGGGAAAGGCAGTGGAACATATGAGCTGTGATTTTATTTTTTAAAGATTTTTCAGGTAATGGAAAATAATGGCAAATCGCACCCATCAAGTTCCAGTAACTCAGAACATTTATTCTCAGTCTACACGGGACTAAAACAAGATCTTTTATTCTTGGAATGACATTTAGCTGCTC
Organism: Physeter macrocephalus; assembly: GCF_002837175.3. Lineage (NCBI taxonomy): Eukaryota > Metazoa > Chordata > Mammalia > Artiodactyla > Physeteridae > Physeter > Physeter macrocephalus. The sequence continues at coordinate 128,914,538 of NC_041227.1, forward strand.
TGGTGTTGTAAGAACAGCTAAACTTTTCCTTATTATTTTCCTTCTAATGAGAAAGTGGTATCTGGGTTTAGACTAATTTGGTTTTGAATGGCTGTTTGGACATATGCTGTATGGCAGTAATATGACTTTTTCTACCTGGGGAAAGGATGAAGTTTAAAAGAATCTCAGTCAGAAATCATAAAATTCATTTACTGGTTCATAGATTAATTATCACAAGGGCTGCTAAGTATTTAAAAGTTATAAATATTGTCCAAAGTGTTTATTTATGGGAAATTTATGTAAGTAAAGATGGGGCGTGGGGATTGAGTAAGAAAATATTTTCTCAGTATTTTAAGGTCCTAGTTTGTCCCACAAAATGAAATTAGGAAGATTGTAAAAATAACATCTATTAAAAAACATTGTAGAATATTAATCTTTAGAAGGGGGCTCAGATTTTAAGGCGAGAGTTGGACCAGTTCTAATTTCAATTGGGAAAATACAACCCAATTAGAAAAAGTCTCAAAGCAAGGTGTGAAAGAATTGGAACTTTGAAATAACAAATCAAGTCAGGGAGGCTGTGCAAAGAGTTAGTCTTTAGCAAGACCACAAATTATCAGGGTATCAAAATATCTGCTGAAGGCCCCAAAACTCTATTTAAGATGAAAATAACTTGAAGGCAAAGCCTGTAGAGCAAGAAAAAAGTTCGAAACTTGAAAAGTAATTGCTTTTAATTCATGGGTTAGAAGGCTGGCTGACCAAACATTTACCAGCCAACAGCTCTACTTTTCTAATGAGAAGCAAAGCCTTCTCTTTGTGAGATTACCTCTATTAGCTGTATACAATCAACCATGGCCATGCATTGCTACTTTTATGTTCAATAGGTAGATTTTAGTGTTTCTAAGTGAAGACATGGGACCTTATGACCAACCTCTTAGTTTTAAGGTTCTGGGAATTTTTAGAATTCACAGAGATTATTGAAAGAAAATTTTTTGTTACTGCTTTGAATTTATCATGAACAACTGCTCTCATTTCTTTAGTGTATGATGTCTTACCATGCATGTAGGGGACGTTCTGCATGTCTGTCTGCTTAGAAATCAGTAAGCCCTTGTTTATAGATTGTCCTCCATATCACTTCTGAAGGGTCGGCACGGAGGGAGGACTTTGCTTCTCAACAGCCCAGCACACTCTATCTGTGGAAGTGTGATTGGCGGCAGTTAACAGCATACCCTACCAAGAGCGGCTTTGTTCTTCTCACATAGCCAGAAGATGGGGCTGATCCCCTGGTTCAGTGAAAATTGCCAAACTCCTACATGATGTCTCTCTGCTCTACTATATTAAACATCCTTCATTTTGCCTCTTGGTCGTAACGTGGCTCTGAGATATAGGTGAAGAGAAAGAGGGCAAGTTGGTCAACCCCGTTTATTAATTCATCACAGGCTTTCTCATAAGTGCCCTTCCACTAGCGCCCTTATGTGTCATTGACGACACTGGGCCACGTGGCCACCCCAGCTAAAAGGGAGGTAGTAAATGGAAACAAGACTAAAGAACTGGCTTAGACCAAAATGCCTGGCTTTGGGCACTTGCCGTTCAGACTAAAATCAGGATGTGTTAGCGAGCAAGAAATAAGGAGACGTTGAACACTGGGTAGTTCCACACACATATCACCTGATACAAGTTTTAAGGCACTGTAAAGTATTCCTGAAAATTGTGTGTGGTATGTGATATTAAATTTACTCTCTTTCGAAGTACCTTTTGCAATTTCATTACAAATTGATGTTTCAAATGTAATGGGTAAATGATATCTGGACTAAGTCATCGAAGAATTGATATGGATAAAGAAGAACATCTTCACAGTAGAATTTACAGCTCTCTGGTCTTCTATTGTATATAATCCCTTTAATAATCAGACATTTGGTAAAATCTGCCTGGCTATTTGAAGGATGACCTTTCACATAATCCCCTGAAGCCTTTTAAAGAGAAATTCATTGAGAAAGAAGGATGTCCTATCATCCCATCTCTCACGATCTGCATGCCAGAGATGTACTTTGAATCTTCCTGGCAATTCTTATCACATTCTCCCCTGTGTTTCAAGTATCTCCTGCTCCCGCAAGGAAAATTCTCTGCTACTGTCTCATTGGTATAAACCCTGCCAGGAAAAATGGTGATGGGACAGGAACTAGTCTTCTTCATTTATGAGTCCTTCACAGCCCTTAGAAGAATAAATTGCACATAAAAATACTCAAGAATTTTATTAAACGAATGAAAAAATTTCTGGTAGAATTTGTCAACAAAGAAAGTTTTGATCAAATAATTCAATACGTCTGGGTAAAGACTGAAACACAACTCATTTTGTAAAGTATGATATATATAATAAAAATGTTTATTAGCTCTCATTATAGACGCCCTGATAGCCAAATGCTTTGTTTTTTTTTTAACTGCAATGAAAAGGAAGAATAACTTCCTAACAAAATTTGTTTTACCACTTCAGCTGTTTTCTATATTTGAGATTCCAAAGTAGGTACCAGGAAGCAGAAGAAAGAAAAACCACTTGGCCTGTACTCAAATGTCAAGTTGTCTCAAATGCAAATGAGTAAGGACACAGACCCATGGCCTTGCGCCTCTCATTCCATCATGCAACCTAATATGAATCCCCAGACCCAGAGCAGAGCAGAAAAGTTGCCAGCCTTAATAGAAATGGTACTGTGGGTTGGTCAGTATGAAAAAGAAAATAAATAAAATTTTGTTTGCTGGTTACCATTCCGTACTCTGAGGAACTTTGTGTAATGAAAAGAAAACTGAAAAAACTGGAGGAAAAAAAAAAGGTTTACTCAATAAATGGTATCAGGAATACTGGGTAGCCATTGGTGAGGGGTGGAGTGAGGGTGGTGGCAGTAAAAGGATCAGAGCAGGCACCTTACTGCCAAATATATCCAGAGAGATCAAAATCTGATATAAATACGTATATGTCAGCATAGAAAATAACACAGGAGCACTATGTCAGTTATCTTAGAGTGGAAATATATAAATTCTGTAAAATTTTAAAAAGCATAAAAAAAGCCAACCATTTGGTTACATAAAAATTTTAGCAAATTCTTAGAAAAATACCATAAAAAAAGTGAAAAGTCAAGTAATAAATTGGGAAATATATATTTGTAAAACATGTCAGAGACAAAGATTTAATTTCCCTAATATTCATTAAAAAAAGAGGTATTTGGATTTTCCTTTATTGCATTATACGTTCATATCCTTCGTCCATTAAAAAAAATTATTTATTCATTTGTTTAATTTTTGGCTGCATTGGGTCTTCACTGCTGCACGCAGGTTTTCTCTAGTTGAGGCGAGCGGGGGCTACTCTTTGTTGCGTTGCGTGGGCTTCTCGTTGCGGTGGCTTCTCTTGTTGCGGAGCACGGGCTCTAGGCGTGCAGGCTTCAGTAGTTGTGGCTCGCGGGCTCTAGAGCACAGGCTCAGTAGTTGTGGCTCTCGCGGGCTTGGTTGCTCCACGGCATGTGAGATCGTCCCAGACCAGGGCTCGAACCCTTGTCCCCTTCATTGGCAGGCGGATTCTTAACCACTGAGCCACCAGGGAAGCCCCCTTTGTCCATTTTACTAGTTTTTAAAAAATAAGTATTTATTTGACAGCTATGCCTGGACATATGAACACTGGTATATAATTTACGATAACAAAATATTGGAAATAATTGAAATATTATAAATAGGAGATTAGCTAAAGAAATTACGAGATTCATGTAGCAAAATACCATTTGGAAAAGAATTAGGCAGACCATTTTTTATTGATATAAATTGATATCTATGAGATAATTAAATGAGAAAAAACAAGTTGCAGAAATATGTGTGTATCTAGTATTTCCAGTGTGCTACATTTGTGTAAAAAATACTTATTGATATTTGCTTCTAAATGCATATATCTCTGGAAAAAAAAAACAACAACAGAAAAGAGTAGTAACAATTTTGCTCTCCGTTAAGTGAACTGGCTGTGTGGCGGCAGTTCAGTGAGACTGTACCCATAATAAAACACCTAATAATTTTGCAGCTAAACAGATGAGTAGTCACAATAAGTGAAAAAGATACGACTACAGGCATAACTTGTTTTATTGTACTTCACTTTATTGTGCTTTGCAGATAGTGCATTTTTTTTTATGAACTGTGGCAACCCTGCCTCGTGGGAGTCTATCAGTGTCATTTCTCCAACAGTATTTGCCCACTCCCTGTCTCTGTGTTATAGTTTAGTAGTTCCCACAATGTTTCAAACTTTCTCATTATTATTATATTTGTTTTGGTGATCTGTGATCAGTGGTCTTTAATGTTACTATTGTAATTGTTTTGGGGCGCCATGAACCACTCCCATATAAGATGGCAAACTTAATTGATAAATATTATGAGTGTTATGACTGCTCCACTGATCTGCTGTTCACCTGTCTCTCTCCCTCTCCTCAGACCTCCCTATTCCCTGAGACACAATAATATTGAAATTGGCCAATTAATAGCCCTACAGTGGTGGTGGTGGTTAATAATTAAATTATTAAGCAAAAGCTTAGCTAGGCATTCCTCTGTAGCGTTCAGTGTAGTAGTATGTTGAAAGAAAGGATTGTTAAGAATGAATTATGTGAAACTGGAGGATTTTATCTTGAAAACAGGCAACTCAAACCTAGAGATGATGCTCTGCCCACCCCCTCAGAACTGACCGTGTGTGCAAGAGACATCCCCCATTTGAAACAGAAGGTTTTAAATTTTACAAAGATAATAGGGTGCCTTTCCTGAATATTACATCACACACTCACCGGGTTCTGAGACCATACCCTATAATCAAACACCTCAATAATTCTGTAGATAAACATATGAATATTCACGTGAAGTAAAATACATAAGACTATAAATAACTTTATATCTGTTTAGGCCACGTTTTGCCAACAAAGTTTGTTATAAACTTACAAAATAACTTTGGTATTTCAGAATAAAATTAGATTTTGGAATTAAATTGGATTTTTACAATAATATGCAAGAGAATGTAGGGGCGGCTACTAAATTCATAGTAATTTAGTTTTAATTGAACAGCAGAATATTAAACATAAAAAACATATTCAGTGGGCAAGATATGATTGAGTCATCAAGGATGGAATCTAGAGAAAGTGAGTCTTGCTTAAAACTTTTTTCTCCAAATAATATAACTACTTATTATAGTACCTATATGTTCTCCACCATAATGGATCCTAGCATAGCTCTGTGATTAGAAGAATGCAGTCTGACCCTCCCAATTGCTTGTTAGACAAGGTGGCTTATCCAGTAATAAATCCAACCAGTGGGTGATTTCAAAGGGAGGGGGTCAGACAGATCTTTATGTAACTTGGAATAGGGATTTCACAAGGAACATGACTTAACCTAAAAGTCTGATTCTTGTTACCAATGAAAGGACACAATTTAAAAGGGAGAAATACAAAGAAGTGATAAAGAAAAAAAGGGGAGAAATCAAAGAAGGAAATAGATTCATTCAACAAATATGTGTTGAGTGTCTAGTCCATGCCAGGCCCTGATCTGTGTTCTGGGTTTACACATTACCCACAGGGACCTTGCCTTAGTAAGTGTTATAAGAAATAAAGAAGGTAATTTCAGATACTCTAAATGCTATGACAATGAGGTGCAGTAAGGTGACTGGGAGTGATGGTGGGGCTGGGTGACTACCTAGGTAGGATGACAGAGGGAGAAAGACTCCCTGACAGAGGGCTGTTTGAACTCAGACTTGATTTATTGAGGGAACCAGTCATGTGAAGATCTAGGAAGAATGTTCCAGGCTGAATGCACAGAAAGTTCAGAAGACCTGAAGCCTGAACAAACACATTGGCATGTTTGAGAAAGAGCCAGAAAACAGTCTTGCCTGATGCAGAGTAAGGCAGGAGAGGAGTGAAAATAAATGAGATTGGCCATGTGTGGTCTTAGTGGCCAGTGTAGGTAGGGCATTTAGATTTTATTCTGTGTAGCATGGAAGCTCTTGGACCCCATCTGATTCACGTTCTTAAAGTACAATTTGGGCTGTACCAAGTCCTTTTGAGAGGTCGAGTAAGATGAAGACAGAGCTTTGGCCACTGGATCTGGCAGCATGAAACTTATTCTTGACCACAGTAAGAGCTCTTTTAGTGGAGTGATGTTGATATAAGTTTGATTGCAGTTGTTTGAGGGAAGAATAAAAGGCGAAGAGGTGGAAATAGCACATACATACAGCAACTTAATGAGTTTTCTTCTGAAAAGGAGCAGGGAAATAGAGCTGTGGCTTGAAAAGTGTACCAAATATTCTGAAGTCCTAAGTCCATTGTGAAAATGCCTTGAAAATTATAGAGTAATTAGAAAAAATTATATTTTTTCTTAATATGCTTCCTTATAAGATGTATGTATAGGCATGTACCCGATCATATATATGGATACTTGAGTTCATATTTCCTAGGAAGAATAGGAAAGTGCATCTGCAGCTCATTCTGAGGGGTTCTGGCCTGTACTAGATTTGGAATGCCAGGCCCCTCTACATGCCTCAGCTCTTTTAACACCTTAGAAGACCAAAGGCCAACAGATTTTTTTCTTCTCTACTTTGGCCTTCCTTCCTGACCCCAATTCTGATACAAAAATTACTCTTGGTTTTTGTTCCAGTCAAATAGCTTAACCTTGGTAAAAAATAGTTCTGTGGAGGAAAAAAAAAGTGGATACTGGAAGAAAACCAGTTCATGTCCATAAGGGGTGAAACTTTTGAAAGGTGGCCACAGAGACCCACAGCAGAGTTTAGACATGATTTTTTTCAGAGGAATGCTCAGACCCTATGAATGGGTATGCAAGGTTGGAAACAGGGTTAACTAAATCCCTGTAAAATGTGTGACTTCTTGGTTACATTTTCCTTATTCTGTAGAAAAATGTTATTTATAACATAGCAAGGGAAATTTAGCCTCAGCTGTAATTCCTGTTCATTGCAACTACTTATTAAAGTTGGTGAAACCACCTGTAACATATGCCATTGCAGAAGTAGTAAAGAAATACAGCTCTGGTACAGTGAATAGGCTGTAGTCTTCTCTTCCTTCATCCTCCATTAATGCCAGATTAAGTGAGAATAGTCAACAGAAAGGCTAGTTGTCAGAAACAAATGTGTTGGCCTGGAGAAAAGAGGAGCATGAAGAGGAGCATGCTTTGTTGAGGAGCAAATTCTACATGAATGACAGAAGACTGGTTCTGAAACACTCCCTCCCTTCTTACCCACTCCAAAGAAGACATGCAGATGGCCAAAAGGCACATGAAAAGATGATCAACAATCACTAATCATTAGAGAAGTGCAAATCAAAACTACAATGAGGTATCACCTCACACCGGTCAGAATGGCCATCATCAAAAAGTCTACAAATAATAAATGCTGGAGAGGATGTGGAAAAAAAGAAACCCTCCTAGAGTGTTGGGGGGAAGGTAAACCCTCCTACAGCCACTGTGGAGAACAGTATGGAGGTTCCTCAAAAAACTAAAAATAGAACTATCATATGACCGAGCAATTTCACTCCTGGGATAGATCCGGAGAAAACCACAATTTGAAAAGATACATGCACTCCAGTGTTCATTGCAGCACTATTTATAATGGCCAAGACATGGAAGCAACCTAAATATCTATCAACAGATGAATGGATAAAGAAGATGTGGTATATACATACAATGGAATATTACTCAGCCATAAAAAGAATGAAATAATGCTATGTGTAGCAACATGGATGGACCTAGAGAATATCATACTAAGTAAAATAAGCCAGGAAAGAAAGACAAATATCATATGATGTCACTTATATGTGGAATCGAAAAAAAGGAGACAAATGAACTTATAAACAGAACAGAAATAGACCCACAGACATAGAAAACAAACTTATGGTTACCAAAGAGGAAAGGTGGGGGAGGATAAAATAGGAGTTTGGGATTAACAGATACACACTACTATATATGAAAGAGATAACCAATAAGGACCTACTGTATAGCACAGGGAACTATTCTTAATACCTTGTAATAACCTATAATGGAGAAGAATCTGAAAAAGAACGTGTGTGTGTGTGTGTGTGTGTGTGTGTGTGTGTTTATAACTGAATCACTTTGCTGTACACATGAAACTAACCCAACATTGTAAATCAACTATACTTCAATAAAAAATAAATAAAAATAAAACTCCTATAAAAAAGGATAAAGAGAATGTGGCAAATCCCAATTTAAACAAAAATACCAAGATCTAGAATTATATTTGCAATCAGTATGCGTTAATGAGCAGCAAGGTCAAGTGACCTTTGTTCTCTCTGGGGGCCATGTTGGCTTAGATTTGGGTTCTAGGATTTTCTGGCTCACCAAACACCTACCATTTATCAAAACAATGATGATGCATGTTCTAAGTTCATCACGTTGCCTGCTCTCAAATTGAACGTGCATGTATGAGACTTTATGCAGCTCCCAAGCCACAATTGCTAGTTTACTTCTAAAGGTCTTCCACTTCAGTAAGGACAGCAGAAAACCCAGCCCCAGAGAACTCTAGTCTATAGGCCGTGCCAGAGCATAGGTTGCACTGTCTGGATTTTCATGGTTAAATAAGACCTCTGTGGACACTTGACTTAAGTGTGATTATCCGTAGTTGAAACTTTGAGAACCAGACCATTTAGCAGTGGATTGGTGCCGCATGTTGCCCAGTACCCTGTGAAAGTGTTCACTGTGCAAGGCTATCACACAACACCTGAAATTCATAATAAATCCAGAAGTGAGCTTGGATGCACTCCTTGTTTGCAGGGTTGTCTGACCACTAAATGATTGATGAGAGGCCTTAGTGGAGGAGAATGTTGATTCACTGAAATGTGTAAAATGCACATTTCCTTTTTTTCAGTATAAACTACCAGTGTATGGCCAGTGTATTTAAAAGGCTGGAAACGTGAGTCTTTGTTAGTGTTTCTCTGTGTTTTATTTCCCTTTGCTTTCCTGGAAGAACTAACTCTAATGAAACCTGACGTCTTAGTGCTAAAGTATGTTGACTCTCCCCCTCTGCCTTTATTGTACATTGAAAATGTGCATAAACTCTCTGCTAAATCACCAGCCTTAAAATGTTTAGAGATCCTTACTTTTTTTCAAAGGTGATGATAGGCCCCAGTCTCTTTGTTTTCTTATTGAAATGTGGACCAACCAGACATGAACAAAGGTAAGTAAGCAAGATTGGAATTAGTAGCTGGTCTTTGTGGTGCATACTGTCTGTGGTCTTTGTCCCTGATTTTGCCTTCGGGACCTTCCAGACCAACTCATTTCCCCAGCTGGTGTTGACTGCCAGTGGATTCTGCTAAGTTCTTCCAGCGAATTGCTCTCAGAAGATAACTCAGGTTCATAGCCCAATGGCAGCTCACATCCAATAAAACGTCATTGGAGCAGTATAAAGGCCTGGTCATCTTATCCTGTTTGGAATAACTCTGAAGGGCCTTCCTAGCTCCAGAGCTTTCCCTGGGGTCTGCTGATGCCTTCGTTGCAGTGCATTTCTGGTCAACACGTCCTCTACCACTCTGGCTTCTTTCACTCCTTTAAAGGTGTTGATACCAAAATTTCCCCAATAAACTTATGACATACAAATCTCCATCGCAGAGTCTGGTTCCTGGAAACCTAAACCTCATCAATTTTTGAGTAAAGTTTAGAAGATGAACAAGCTATTTTTGAAGCTGTCGTAGTGTGGAATCCAGTGCTAAACATGAAAAAGACTTCTTTAACAGATAATGGTAAAAAGTTTCCTTTGCCTCATTTTGTAGAAAGTCAGATGGGCAACTTTTAAAAAAAAATTTTAATGAAGTATAGTTGATTTGCAATGTATTAATTTCTGATGTACAGCAAAGTGATTCAGTTATACATATATATGCATTCTTCTTTATATTCTTTTCCATTACGGTTTATCCCAGGGTATTGAACATAGTTCCCTGTGCTATACAATAGGACCTTGTTGCTTATCCATCCTGTATATAACAGTTTGCATAGATGGGCGACTGTCTTTAAACATCTCTGTAAGACTAGTAAAGAAGCTGATAGGAACTAGTTGTAACCAGGATTTAATGGACTTGCTCAGACCCCACTTCTGTCATTGGCACCAATCTCTACTTTCTGACAGTTGGTTGCAGCAGGATGATAACTTAGGGCAGTGTTTCTCAAAAAGTGTTAAAAGTTCATGTTCTGAGACCCCCCTCACTGGATCAGGATCCCTAGGCCAGGGTCTAGGAGATCTGCATTTACCAGTCATTCCAGGAGATTCTTATATTCAGGCAAGTTTGGGAGAATTAAACTACGGCCAAAAGTTTATCAGGTACTGCTATTGAGAGAAACTATTTTTACAAGAAATAGCAACAGCAAACTATCAGCATAGAGCCACCTTTTGTTACCGGCTGCCTTACTCACAGGCTCTGAGGTCCAAACAACTACCTCTTCTGCTCCCGTATTAGTTACGAAGAAAGCCACACTAATAAAAATGGTAAACAAATTGGATGTGCAGTTTTTCAAAGCACCATTTGTTCATGATGGAAATTAAAGCACCCTGGTGATAGAGCAGTAGAATCCCTTTGAGGCTGGACAGGCAGATTGCTTGGTGCCTTTCCTCTGTGTGCAGGATTTGGGATAGATGGTGATAAAGCAACTTTCACGCCTGCCTGTGTGAGGCTGAACCTGAGGCTTGATGTCTGCAGCTGCGCGTCGCGGGCCCTTCCCTCTCAGCGTTTCCTGAGGTTCCCATGTTCCTTCTCGATGACTGGTATTCTTTCTTACTTTGTTCTCTGTGTTGCAGAAGGCACAGCCAAATGCTGGTTAATGTACTGTACACGTAGCCGTATGTTGAGCTGATTCACAGCTACAGAACGTTGTGGTACTTTTTGTTTGTGACCCATCAGGGTATATAATTTTGATTCTGCTTCAATGGTGTTGTTCTTTAAACTATAACAAGCTTTTGATATAACAAGTCATTTTTCATTATGAAGGTAAAAGTAAAGTCATTCGTGTCATTCTTGTTGACTCTGCTAGGAAGTTAGCAATTTTAGACTCAGAAATTAGATTTAGTTACCCTATCTTTCATGAGAGTATTGGGGATATCAGCATTTCACCACTTTCCAATAGTGATAACCAAAAAGTCTGCAGAAAATAAGCTTTATTACATCTATGGTAATGAAGCTTGCTGTTCCAAGGCTCTAATAATTCCTTTGGGTGTCCCAAAGAGGCAGAGCCAAAGCAGCCAAAAGCATGTCTTTTTGACAGTCCAAAGACTTCACAGACATTGATTTCCTATCCTTTTGACACTTGCATGAGGTTCGTGTTTCCTTCATAAACGTACTCGGTTTCCCTCAGGATCGTTCAGCGGGTGTCTCCGACAAATTTACAGCCCTGGATGGATTTGCAATCACAGGATAGAATCTTTGACAAGTTTTTCTTCTCCCCTCCATGACTCGAAACCATGCTTTGCTAATTAAAAGTTTCAGTCTGATTACCAAGGCTTTATTATCAAATTATCTAAAGAAAATTTCTAATGAAAAACCATTTAGAAGGTGTGCTGTGCGTTTTGCATAGGAAAAACTACTACATATGTCATGTATGTTATTGCTTAGAGCTTCAGATATAGTGAACAATTTCACTGACTCTTTGAAGATTAGGGCCACTTCAAATTAGTGTAAGATGATTTTTTTTTTTTTGCGGTACGCGGGCCTCTCTCTGTTGTGGCCCCTCCCGTTGCGGAGCACAGGCTCCGGACGCGCAGGCTCAGCGGCCATGGCTCACGGGCCCAGCCGCTCCGCGGCATGTGGGATCTTCCCGGACCGGGGCACGAACCCGTGTCCCGTGCATCGGCAGGCGGACTCTCGACCACTGCGCCACCAGGGAAGCCCTGTAAGATGATTTTTAACCTGGATAAAAATACATAATCTATGGCATTACATAGATATACATAAATACAGACATAGTTAATGTATAGACATATGTCAGCATGAACAATAAGAAGCCTGAATCAAAGTTTGCCGTGTATTTCAACCAACATTTATCGTCAGCAGATCTTTGGCAATGGAAAAAACACATGCGGGTATCATATGAAAGATACCTTGAACATTTAATTCCTTCTAGTTGAGAAACTCATAATTTTAGCATTTTAAAGTATCTTAATGTGACACCAAAATAACTGGTTATAAAGCAACTTTGATTTTGTTTTCACAGAACCAAAAACAAACAGCAACAACAAAAACTAAAACAAAATGCTTGATTTATTTCATCCTTTTGGATGAATTTAATGATCTTGAGGCTATATTGAAAATAGCTGAGATGAAGTGGATAAAGTTGAATGAGGTTCAGTTGAGACTGTAATAAGGGTTAATGGGACTCAGTGGAGCATAAACTTCATGAGGACAAGGACCTTCTTTGTGCTGAATGGTGGGGATACAATAATAAACAAGACAGAGAAAGTAAGCAATGTCTATTCAGTAAATGAATGAATGAAAAATAAGAAATGAAGGAGATAGGTTTATCTGGAGTTTCTTGGTTGGGATGTTGAATGGGTAATGATTCTCTAAACCTGTGAAGTCCAGTACGGTAGCCACTAGCCACATGTGGATGTTAACATTTAAACTAATTTGAATTAAAGTTAATTTATTTATTAGCCAACCACATTTCAAGTGCCCAACAGACACATGCAATACTGACCATTATTGGTCAATATAGATATAGAAAATTCCCATCACCACAGAAAGTTCTATTGGACAGCACTGCTCTAAATAGCATGAAGACTATACATGGAGAGGCAGGAATGGGGGTAGCTGCCCCTACTAAAGTCTACATTTCCAACCACTTTCAGACAAGTTGTGCTGACTCTGAAGACTTATGTTTCAAATCCAAACTCAAGTTTGTTTTAAATATAGCTCCCCGAAGTTCCTATTTTCATTTTTAGCATCACCATTCTACCAGAAACTCAGGCTCAAAATATATTTTCTGTCTCTTATCCTCTCCATATAGTCAGATTAAAGTTCTATAGATTTTTTTCTATCCAGTGTCTGTTGAATGGACCCCTTTCTTTTTATTCTTCCTGTATAGTGACTTACATAATGTGTACTGTACACTGACAGTTATAATATGGGAACATGGTATTAGTCATAAGAACAGCATTTTGATTCCACTGGGGAAAAAGATAAACAAAAATGGCAAATTTGTCATCAACTCTAACCTTGTTTGATTTAGTGTGTAAATAATATTGTATATAACTTTCCAGTTTAATTTGCACATTTGATGAGTTTTCACATATCTACATACCTGTGAAACCATTGCCACGGTCATGATAATGAATATATCACCCCCAAACTTACCTTATGCTTCTTTGTTCTTTGTGCTCAATCGTAACCTAACTACCTGTTGACCCTTCACCCCTCTTCTCAACTGATCTGCTTTCTGTCACTGTAGATTAGTTTGCAGTTTATGGGGTTTTATATAAATACTCACATATGCATGCTTATATAAATGTTTTTTATGTGTGTGCTTTTTTTTTCTTGCTTCTTTTACTCAGCATACCTGTTTTGAGATTCATCTGTCCAAGTTGTTGAGTGTATCAATAGCTCATTCTTTTTTTCTTTCAGGGTAGTATTCCATTGTGTGGATATACCGCAGTTGGCTTATTCATTCACTGTATAGACATTTGGCTTCTTTCCAATTTTTGATCATTACAAGTAAAGATGTGAATATTTATGTACAAATTTAATGAATATGTACAAATTTAATGTATGGACATATGATTTCTTTTCTCTTGCATAAATAGCTAGGAGTGGAATGGCTTGGTCATATGATAGGTATATCTTTAAATTTTTAAGAACTGTCAAATCATTTTCCAAAGTGCTTGTGCAATTTTTCATTTGCATAGCAATGTGAAGGAGTCCAATTTTTCCCACATTCTCACCAATACTTTGTGTAATTAGTCTTTTTAGTTTTAACCAGTCTACTCAGTATATAGTAGCATCTCATTTTGGTTTTAATTTGCATTTATATCACATTTTCAAATGCTCATTTACCGTCTGTATATCTTCTTTAGTGGAGTGTCGGTTCAAACTCTAGACATTTTTGGGGGTTGTCTTTCTTTTTACTAAGCTTTAAGAGTTCTTTATGCATCCTCATCACTAGTTCTTTGTCAAATATGTGTTTGCAAATGTTTTCTACTAGTCTGTGGCTTGCTTTTTCATTTTTATAATAGTATTTTTTAAAGTGCAAACGTTTTCAAGTTTGATAAAGTCCAATTTAACATTTAAAACATTTTAAAGTTTGTGCTTTTGAGTCCAACTAAAGAAATTTTAACTAAACCTACTGTCGTTAAGATTTTCTTCTATATTTCTTCTAAAAGTTTTCTAACTTCATAAGTCTGTGATCAGCTTTGACTTAAGTATATTATGCACTGTGAGGAAAGGATCAAGGTTCATGGCTTTGCTTAAGGCTGTCTGATTGTTCCAGCACAGTTTGTTGAAAAGATTATCTCTTCCCCATTGAATTGTCTGGTTGCTTTCCTTTTTTTTTGTTTTGTTTCACTCATAATTTGTTTTTAATTTGGCTTTCCAGCATTTACCCATCCCCCCCATGCCACTGTTTTCTTTTTCTCTCTCTTTTTTTTTTTTTTTAACATCTTTATTGGAGTGGTTGCTTTCTTGAAAATCAATTGACAAGTATGTGCAGCTCTATCTCTGGACTCTGTTCTGTTTCACTGATGTATATGTTAATGTTTATGCCAATATCAGATAGTCTGAATTTCTATAGGTTTATTACTGGTTTTGAAGTAAGGTAGTGTTATGTTGTCCTACTTTGTTCTTATGTTTTACTGGAGGGGGATTCTCTAGACCTTTTTTTTTTTTTTTGTGGTATGCGGGCCTCCCTCTGTTGTGGCCTCTCCCGTTGCGGAGCACAGGCTCCGGACGCGCAGGCTCAGCGGCCATGGCTCACGGGCCCAGCCGCTCCGCGGCATGTGGGATCCTCCCAGACCGGGGCGCGAACCCGGTTCCCCTGCATCGGCAGGCGGACGCGCAACAACTGCGCCACCAGGGAAGCCCCTCTCTAGACCTTTTGCATCTTCACATAGATTTTAGAATCAGCTTGTCAATTTCCATGCACGCAAAACGTCTGCTGGGATTTTGATTGAGATTGAATAGAATCTGAACATCACTTTGGAGAGAATTGCTATTTTAGTAATACTGATTTTTCTTATTTATGAACATGGTATATTCTCCATTTATTTAGCTTATTTAACTTTTTTTTTCTCACTAATGGTTTATAGTTTTCAGCTTACAGGTCTTGCAAATATTCTGTCAAATTTACCCCCTAAGTATTTCATTTTTGTGATGCTATTGTAAATGGTGTTTCTTTTTAAAGTTCAATTTCTGATTGTTCATTCCTAGTATAGAAATATAATTGATTTTTGTCAGTTGACCTTGTATTCTGCAAGCTCACTAAACTCACTTTTTTTAAAAAAAAATTTTTCCAATCTGTGTGCCTTTTATTTCTTTTCTTGCCTTATTGAACTCCCCAGAACTTCCAGTAAAATGTTAAACAAATGGTGAGCACAGACGTTATTGCTTCATTACTAATCATGGGGAGAAATCATTCCATTTTTTATCCTCATGTATGATATAAACTCTATAGCTTTTGTAGACTCCTTCTATCACATTTAGGAAGTTTCCCATTTCTAGTGTTCTGAGTGTTTTTATCATTCAGATCTTCTTGAGTGAGTTTTGATAGCTTGTTCTTTGAGGAATTTGTCCATTTCATCTAAGTTGTTGAATTTAGTGACATAATATGTTTATAGCAGCTGTTTTAATATACTTGTTTATTAGTTTTATCATCTGTGTGATTTCTAAGTCTCATGAGGGGTCGTAGCCATCTGCTCCTTTGCATACCTGGCATTAAAAAAAATTTATATGTCAGACAATGTAAATTTTACATTTTTAGGTGCTGGATTTTTTTGTATTCCTGTAAAAAATTTTGAACTTTGTTCTGCCACACAGTTAAGTTGCTTGAAAACAGTTTGATCCTTTTTAGGCTTGGTTTTAATATTCATTAGGGGAGACCAGAGACTGGCCTCTAGGAATGGGTTTGCCCCATTGCTAAGGAAATATTCTTCTAAGGATTCTGTCTTGATGCCCCATCTGTTATGAGGATTCTTCATCCCGGCTGGTGGATCCATGAGCTCTTTTTCCTTTCTGTGTGAGCTCTGAGAATGACTCATCCTGCTTCTTGCTAGTGGTTCTTCTCCTGGCTCAGGTAGTTTCTTCACAAGGATGTGTCTGTCAGTACACTGCTGAAGACTCGGGTGAAATCCTCTGAGGGTCCCCAGACCACTCACTGGTACTCTGCCTTATGAATTCTAGCCGTGTTAGCCTTTCCAAATTCTTAATTCTGTCTCCTCTACTCAAGGATATGGGTTTCCCCTCCCTGGGCCTCAAAACTCTCTCTGGACAGCTCATTTAGGCAATCATGCAGTTTGCCTTCTTCAAAATTTAATTTTTTCCCAGTTTTATTGAGATATAATTGACAGACAGCCAAAGTGTAAGGTGTACAGCATGATGACTTGACTTGCACATACTGTGAAACGATCACCACAGTAATCTTTGTTCATCAGAGAAACTGAGGTTTCTAAGCACGTTAGAATTTCCTACCAGAAAGAAAGTAGAAACCTTTCTAGACAAGAGCTGGGTGATAGCTGATGTTAAGCTAACTCAGTATGTCTCCGGGTTTAATTGATATAAGAAAAGCTAAATGAGCTTGTTAGAAATTACAGGTTCAAGGGCTCAATCCATGCAATTTCTGATTCAGTAACCTTGGAAAGGAACCTTGGAATATGTATATTGAACAAGTACCACTAGTGAATATGAAAAATGAGCTCTGTGTTCCAAAGATCACACTTTGGAAACAGAGTAGGATTGGTTCTGAATGAAGTGATTCCAGAATTTATGTTAAGGTAAAAGCTCATCAGGGAAGACCTCTGTGTGTGTCTGTGTGTCTGTGAGTGTTTTTGTTTGAGAGTTGATACGTGTAGGTAAAAATGTTGGTCAAGGAATCCCTTGACCTCTAGATACTGCAAGATCACAAGTATTTTCCTATGGTTATGTTGGAACTTTGGGGAAACAGAGAAAGCTTGTATAATATTTCTCCTCCAAACCCAGTACTCATATGGGAAAGTTAGATTTACTTAATAAAAAGAGAGATTTATGAAAGTTGGGGAAAACATATGGAATGTGCAAGTGAGGGTAATTTCGAAATCTGAGACCCTGGAGATTTCCTTAAAACAAAGAAGAGACCCATTTATCTAGAATTGTTTGGATAAAGCCTCCCTGGTACCATGGAGGTGGGAGGGAGGGATTCAGGCTTCCTCAGGGATCCTTTCAGCTTTGTAATTCTACATGAATAATTAGCCTTTAAGGCAGTTCGTTAGCCATTAGCAAAGTTTCTTTCCCATACTCACCCCAGGACTGTTTCCCCCATGACAGTCACCTTCCCTACTGTTATATGTGTTTAGAAGTGATTTGATTTTCACTTCTCCAAGGCAATTTTTTTGAATTGTTTTTTTCTGTTTTTCCTTAACTGGAAACCAAGAATGTAGAAAGTGTTGGTTATTTGAAATTATGGTATACTAACTCAAGGAACTGCAAGAAAGGGCAATGTGTGTGTGTGTGTGAGTGTGTGTGTGTGTGTGTGTGTGTGTGTGTATGTAAGTAAATATGAACCTCTGAACTTTATATCTAGAAACCTTTTTCACATAGACTCTAATAGGATTGATCCATTCTAATTACTTTTTATGTGACTATTCCAATAAGATTGTGAAACTTGAAAAAGTCTTAGCAATTGGCTCTTACACAACAGATTCTAATTTCTGAAGGAGTAGAGAGGCTCACTTCTTAATTCTAAATTGCCACAGTGCCTTTTTATACTTTCACTTTGTGCACCAAGCACAAAAGGATAGGGGAGAAGCTACAGAATGTTTAGTATTTCTAGGTATTTTCCTTTTTTCTCTGTTACACAGAATATCATAGTGTTCAAGAACTTAGTCTTCAGAATGTGACATGCTTATTTGTGAATCTCAACCCTGACAGACTTGTTTATGAAATTCAGCCATACTATTTTTTTAACTTTTTGTTTTATATTGGAGTGTAGTTGGTTAACAATGTTGTGTTAGTTTCAGTCAACCGTACTATTTACTAGCTAGATGACCTTGGCAATAATTTAAACTCTTTATACCTCAATTATTTTACCTCCCAGATGGGGAATAGTAATAATCATAATCATAATAATACATTCTTCATGAAGGTATCATGAGGATTGGATGCTTCACAGCATAGCATGTGGTGCAAAGTAAATACTTATTAATAAGCAAAGTGTTGATTATTATTCTTAGCGGTAGCAGTAGTAGTAATAGCTGTATTACCTGGCATTTCTTAGGAATAATTAATCATTGTTACATGAGGTTTAATGGAAAATAAAACTTTGGAGTTGTAATATTTTACTAATTAATTCACAGCTGTGATCATTTTAGCTTGGTGATAAAATTTCTGTACATGTTTGTCATTCTACTTACTTATGGAATATATGAAAAATAACTCCTGCTGCTACATTCCCTGAAGCATGTGAAGCAAAGTTGCCTGTTTGAGAAGCAGCTCAAACAGCTATAGGCCTCACAAATATAGGCCTTAAATTTGAAACATCTGCCTTTTATTCATTACTGTTTAAGAGGAAACTAATGATCTCTTTACTTTCTAATGTCTGTATCTGCAAGAGAGAATCAGAGGAAGTAAGTCTCAAGGAAAAATATTGATTCCCCTTCAGCAAACTCTGTTGAAATGCACTGTTGTAGGCCTTGTTATTTTTAAGTGTCTGGATTTTCTTTATGAATTCATTAAAAAATATTTTAGCGGCTCTGGTGGCCCAGTATCTCATTCCAACAAAAACTTACCACTGGAAAGCACATACCATTTGGCTCACCTTTTCACTTCATGGCTTAATAATAATGACAAATTACAGGTGCTGAAATGATGTTAGATCCCTTAGCATAACTGATTTAGGGCTCATATTAGTATTCTTTTCTCCAGAACTTCTTAATATATATAGCATCTCTCTCCTGACTGGCAGTTAATGTCTCACATGCTGGAATTCAGTTTCAGTGAACTGAAAGTGATATTACCTTTCTTAATTGGTAGAAACATGGGCCTGTCATTATATTTCATTTTCAGCTTTGCTATGAGAATAATGTCTATATTGTTGGGTTTTCAAGTGATAATTGTGGAGCATGCTTAACTGCCCTTAAGAGAGGATGTCTCTCCTAATCTTTATTGTCTTGATTCTCTTATATCCTCTGAATCTCTTGATTCTTGTCAAAATACATTTTTCATATCTCATAGTTTGTTTGAAATATGTGAAAACTAGCTGTGTGAAATATTATCCAGTTTTTAAAAGTTTATTTTCCAGTGGTTTTTTGAAAGTATATAGAAATCCATTACATTAACCTTATTCATTGTGACCCAGGTAAGTTCACTTATTAAGTTCTCATAGCTTTGTTGTAGCTTTTCTTTGGAAGTTCTGTGTATATGATTCATGTCATCAGTGAATAGAGTGCTACTTCTCCAGTCATTGTGCCTTTTTTCCCCTGTCTTATTGCATTGGCTAGGAATTTCAATACAATGTTGAATAGAAAACTTTGCATTGTTCCCAATTTTAGGTAGAAAATATATCAGTCTTTTACCATTAAGTTGGATATTAGCTGCATATTTTTTTTTAGACACTCTTTTAAAGTTGAAGAAGATCCCCTTTATTCCTAATTTACTGAGGATGTTTGTAATAAATAGGTGTTTAATTTTATTGAATTTATTTTCTGCATCTATTGAGATGGTCACGTGGTTTTTCTCTTTTGTTCTGTTAACATTGTGAATTACATCAACTGATTTTTGAAAGTTAAACCAATTTTATATTATTGGAATAAAATCCATTTAATGATGGTGTACCATCAAGTTTATTTAGGAACTCAATTTCTTGAAATTTTGTTTGGAAATTTTGCTTCTATGTTTGCGAGGAGTATTGATCTACACTTTTCTTTTTTGTAATATTCTTTTATTGTTTTGTTATCAATGCAATACTTGCCTTAATGTGTTGGAAAATGTTGTTTATTTTGTCTTTCTGAAATATTTTGCATGGAATTTGTTTTATTTCTTTCTTAAGTCTTTGATAGAAGTAACCAGTAAAACCATATGGGTCTGGAAATTTGGGGAGGGGGAAGATATTTAACTGCAAATTCAGTTTACTTAATAGATAGAGGGCAGAGGGCTATTTAAATGGTTGATTTCTTCTTGTGTCGATTTTGGCAAATTTGTTTTTCAGGGAATTTGTCCATTACATCCAGGTTTTCAAATTTGTTAGCATAATTATTCATAATATTCCTGTATTATCCTTTAATTTCTTGAAAACTGTATAGTTATATTCCTTTTTATACCTGATTTTGATAACTTTTAGTGATCAGTCTAGGTAGAGGCTTATCAGTTTTATTCATTTTTAAAAAACTAGCTATGGTTTCGCTGATTTTTTTATTATTTCTGTATTTTCTGTGTCATCGTTTTCTGTTTTAATCTTCATTATTTCCTTTCTTTTACTTATTTTGGATTAATTTGCTCTCTTTCTTTTTCCTCAATTCGTGAGGTAGAAGCTTGTATCATTGATTTTGGACTTTTTAATGAATATGAACACTTAAAACTACACATTTCATTCAACACTCCTTTAGCTATATCTTGCAGATTTTGATATGTTTTTTGTTTTCTTTTTCTTTTTTTTCTTTTTCTTTTTTTGGTATGCGGGCCTCTCACTGTTGTGGCCTCCCCCGTTGCGGAGCACAGGCCCCGGACGCGCAGGCTCAGCGGCCATGGCTCACGGGCCCAGCCGTTCCGCGGCATGTGGGATCCTCCCGGACCGGGGCACAAACCCGCGTCCCCTGTGTCAGCAGGCGGACTCTCAACCACTGCGCCACCAGGGAAGCCCTGTTTTCATTTTTATTCAGTTAGATATATTTACTCTACCCTATGATTTTTTTTAGAAGAATTACGAATTCTTCATGAATTATTTAGAAGTATGTTCTTTAATTTCCAAATAGTTCAGTATATTACAGAAATATTTCTGTTATTCTAATTTAATTCAGTTGTAGTCAGAGAATATATTCTGCTTGGTTTCAATTCTTGTTAATTTATTGATACTTATTTTATAGCCAAACACATGCTTTATAGTGGTGAATAGTCCATGTGTACTTGTAAGGAGTTTGTACTCTGTGAATTTGGGGTCTGTTTTTCCATAGATATAGACGAAATTGGTGGATAGTTATGTCAACCTACTGAATTTCTACCTATATATTCTACCAAGTATTAAGATGGGAATATTGAAATATTTAAGTGTAATTATGCACTTGTCTTTTTTTTTCCCCTTTTTCTTCTGTCAGTTTTTGCTTCAAGTGTTTTGACAGTTGAACATTAAACAATTAAATTTCTATCTGAAATTCTGATAGAAGCTCTGATAGAACATTATCTACAGGTACCAACTGCTTCTAGAATTATAGTCTTCCTAAGTGCAGATGTATGTGGAGGGAGCAGTGTACAGAATCAAACAATCTGTGGAAAAGTCAGACAAGAGGCAGTTATCATGGATGTTTACCTATACTTTGCTTAAACCACTAGAGTAAAGGGAGGATTGATGATTTTATAAAGATGATGTATGCCCAAGCAGGGTCTTCAGTCAAATAAAGCAGGGGATTAGCAGAGGACTTTGACTGTAGGCACAGAGCATGGAGTGCTTACTAGCAGAGCAGCTGATCAGAGTCAGGAATGGATATCAATACAAAAGGTTCATTTTGGATGTTGTGTCAGTGCAGAGAGACAGCCTGAGAGCATTAAAGCACAGATGCCCAGTACTAGTTACTGTGATAACACCAGATATCAGATCAAACCGCAAGCGGATTAATCTGGGTAGTAGATGTAATCTAATGAAAAGGGCACTCATCTTTGATTCAAGCAACCTTGAGTTCAAAATCTGCTTCTTTGTCTTATTACCTTAAGTATGTTTTGTGCTTTCTTATCTTGAAGAGATACTTGACCTTTCTATGCCTGTTTTCTCATTTTGAAAACTGAGATGATGTCTATTTCGTAAGGTGACTAGATGAAGGATGTCGTGAAATTTAACGTATAAAACATGCAGTCCATCCCATACTAGGTTGTCTACAAATGTTAGATTTCTTCCTTCTTATATAAAGCTAGATTTAGGATGAATATAGAAAAGGAGAATAGGCAGCTCTGAGGCATTTATGCTGAGTTGAAATAGATAATTTTTAAAAAGCAGTGCTATTTTACTCTCAGGTGTCTCTAATGTTTGAAGTCTGAAAATCTCCATGAAACCTCTTCTTTCTGCTAGAAAAGTGAAATCCCCCTGCTGAGAGAAGGTAGTGCCCTTTTCAGGCAAACGCCACCAACTGCTTCTCCCCCGCTGATCGTGGCCTTGTTGAAGAATAACTCTAAGAGCCACTGACTGCTGACGGTTTTGGCTTATGGGTTCCCTTGCCTGTCGCACCACCTTTTTTTCTGAGGGTGAGGGTTGGTATAGAGCATTCCTAGTTCCTCAGAGAGACTTCAGGGTTGCTTTTTGTTTTCCTAGTTCCTTCTTTCACCCATTTTAGTGTAAATTCTTATTGAGTTATATAAAATGATAAAAACTCTGTCTATGATCATTTATCCCGAATTATCTTATTAGGTGACAGTTATCCTCATGTATGTCATTACATGCACCAAATACTCATGCTTCTGGTTTATTACCTTGCAACTCTCTATATTTTTCTCCTTATTCATCCTCCTTTGTGGCCCCCATTTCGCAGCCACCTTCTTTCAGCAAATCAGGAACGACAGCACATTGCTTGTAGCAGTCCTTCCACACCCTTCCCTGTCCCTGCACAACTGTGGTTAAATTGTCTTTATTTCACTATTTTACTGGCTGCCAAAGACGATAGCAATCAGAATTGATAAATCCTGAAGTGCTTCCATTAACCAATCAGGGATTGTCACTGCTGTCAGATCTGCCCTGAGAGAGGCCATTTTTGGTAGCTTAAAATTCTTGTGTATGTATCTACGGGGGATAGATCTGTTTAGCCAGTTTAAAAAAAAAAAAAAAGTATTTTGACTCTGCAGTTAGTTGCAGAAACTAGTTCTAGGAGCTCAAAAAACTACTCTCTGCTTCTTTCAAAATTTAAAACAGGTTCGGTCATTTTCTTGTTGCTTCTTGCTTGTCCCAGAAGGTGATTACACTTACTCGTCTAAAACATAATGAAGAAGAAGAAACAAGCCTTGAAATTTCACACTTGGAGACAAAGAAACCAGGAGGGAATTTGTAGCAATCCGAATGCATCAAGAAGCAATAATGATGGACAGGGCAGCAATGAGTGACACGTGTTGCTGAGTGAGAGTCCCTGCCGCTCAACGGCACAGCGTTTGACATTTAAATTGCAGGCAGCCCTGGGTCCATTCCAGGAGCTGCCCGTGGTGGACACAGTTCTGATCACTTGCCTGAGGGGCGCAGTGGGGGTAAAGAGAAAAAACAAAGAAAAATCAAATTGTTCTCGGAAATCATGCTTAATGTAGAAATCTGGTTAATATTAAAATGCAATCTGCAGTTTTCAAGTATTCTATTCCTCAAGGAAAATATTTCCTGTTCAGGGGGCAGGAGCAGTAAGCACTCTCTTATTACATCACTTCCTATGTCAGGCCCAGCTAGCATTCAAAATGTATTACCATATTGATAATGCTAATTTCAAAATGATGCCTTCCCCCAACCCCCTTTGGTTAAAGGGTCTGGGCAAAATTCCAATCATATGGATCAATTTAGCTTTAGATGGTGCTGGCCAAACTGATATTTCATGCACTATATAGAATATAGTTCTTCCACATGTTCAGGAATAGTAGCCTATGTGTCCTCTCTACTCATAGCATAACATTCTATTTCCAAAAGTTTCCCAAGAGAGCAGCTATCTCATGGGTTTTAGAAAAGAGAATGTCAGCCACTTCAGGAGGGAGAGGCAACACATATTTCTCTACACATAAGCAGCCTTCAATCTTTGAATTACTAGGGAGTTCGGAATTGATTTCTGGAGCTCAACTTTTTGCCATGTTCAAATCAACGGTATTTTCCTTGTAAGCGTGGCTGGCTTCACTGCAACTGTTCTCATCACCAGGAGGACATGTGGATATAACCACTGGTATTTATCCTCCCTTTATCCAAAGTTTTTTCTGCAGTGCCTTAGCATGAAAGCTGATGACTTATTAGAATGAAATCTTTTCAAATATCTGTCCCCCACATAGTTACTCAGCATTCTCACCTTTTCATTAAGAACAACAACAAAAAGCCACTCACAGAAAATCAGTATGGGAGCACCCAGTGTTCTAGACCAGAAGGCAACAGTTTTGTTTGTCTTGAATCCTTCAGCCCTTTGGAGTCAATGGGTGACCTGCTAGGTAGAGCTGATCAGACTTGTGAGGAGTAAGCAGTGCTCTGACCAGCTCCAGCAGAGAAAGCTTACTTCCATGTAGGCACTACTAATCCATCCTTTTAACTTAATATTTTTGAGGATTTCTTCCAGAGAGGAAATATTTTATGCTAAATCCATAGAGTAGACCTGTCCTTGTCTATTTTTTTCCATTCATAAACTCAGTGATGTGAAATGAATATTTTTTTTTTTAGTGATAACAATAATAAGTTTACAACCTATGCTTTGCCATTGAGTGTTGGATGATTTTATGATTTTAAATATGATTTTAAAGTGAGAATTTATTCACGCCCATATTCATACTTTTAATCCCTCGTAATGCCCAAATTTCATGATGCAATTTTAGTGGAATTAAACTGAACCCCGTGAAAATATAGAGTTAATTACATACTGTTTCAATTACAGTTCTAATGGATTTAAGCGTGCTAGCTGACACCAGAGATAGTCTTTAGATATATTGCCCTACGGTGTTTTTTTGATGCTAGCCAATTTGATAACACCTATTTAAGCTAAAGAGTCTTTGGCTGGTCACATCTGAGGACCAACCAGTGTTCATTTGACTTAATGACTGCTTGCTTGTCTGAACGTCATGGGATGCTTACAGTATTATGGTAGACTGATTGGTGTAATAACCACCCCAATATCTCAATTGCTTTCTCTCAATTATATCACAACCCCATGAGGGTTTGAAGAGCTTCTCTGTTCCACAAAGTAGTTCAGGGACCCAGGATTCTTCATTAAGTTCCAGTAGTTTTAGAGGTACAACTGGATCCTCTGTAGCTGTTGATGTGGAGAGGGAGAGATTGAATATGGCAGAGGCAGTACTTGTGCTTCATTGCCACTTCCAGAAGGTGACACGTGCCACTTCTGCTCACACCCTATTACTGAGAAGTGTTCCTACCAAACCAGTTGATGAAATGCAGTCTAGAAGCACAGATATGCTGGTAAAATTTTAAGAACTGGCTCTTCAGGAAGAAAAAAAAAGCCCGGATTTGTAGCGTTTGCCATTTTCCATGGTGTAAATGGCTGCCACCATGGCCAGTCCCAGGCACTGATGTGATATCACTAAGCGTGGACAGAGCTGGGAGGAGATGTCCACAGTCTAGACATATGCCGAGGAGAGAGCAGAACCCGCCCAGCAGTTAACATAGCAGTTGCTTTGCCACTTATTGTGTGGACGATTGAGTGAGATGGACACCTTCAGAAGCTTTGTTGCTGATTGCTTCTAAGGAGCTTGCTGTACTTGGGGAGACTTAATATATAATATATGTATTTTATATATATGTATAATATAATTATAAAGATAACTAATACCTAATACATGTTTACTGTTTTCCAGGCATCATCTCAGGTGACCTGTAATTTAACAACTCTATGATGTAGTAATTATGTTTATCCTTATTTAACAGTCTAATGGAGACGAAGAGAGACTTAGTAATTTGCTTCAAGTAAAGCATGACTGATCCTGTTAGGAATCCATAATAAGCTATGTGGAGAAAGAGGCATAAGAGCAGGAGATGAAGCTTTTAATGGGCAGGAGAGAGACAGAGAGAGAGAAAGAAAGAGAATGTCTGAGATGTTTGAGTGTTTGGCTGGAGGTGATATTCTAAAATACGGGAACAGAATAGTGAATGGCAGCAAGGCGTGAACATTTTTGACGTAACAAAGGTATTCATTTTCTTTGATCTTATAACTCTCCTTCTGGGAATTTATCTTGAATAAATATTTTTAACAAAATCTAAAATCAGTTTGGGTATATGCATATGATGATATTATTACAGCACTTTCCACAACAGATCAGCTGAAGGGAGAGCACAGGCTCAACGAGAAGATAATGGTTTAAAAGTTTCAAACCATCTGAAGCATGATAACACAATGATGACGATGGTGATGGTGATGGAAACAGCTCATCGCTGTGTGTCAGGACTAAGCAGAAAAGGGCAAGCATGACCTCACTGTATTGGCTTACCCAGTGCATTAATGGGTAATGACTATTTAGAAACATGAAATATTTGTGATAATTGAAATCAGAATATTAAATGGTAGGTAAAATATGTATACATGTACAGAAGGGGAGGAAGATTACATGCAAAGAAAGAAAATAACAAATTTTGTTATTATATTTTTGTTATTATATTTTATTATATTTTGTTATTACATTATATTTCATATTTTTCCAAAATAGTTACTAATACTCAATGTAAAGGATACTTTTAATTCAGAAAATTATTTACATAGTATTAGGTTTGGAGACTGGATCAGTGTGATTGGAATAATGAGTGAGTGGAAGCGCGATAAAATGAATAATTAGGTTGCACACTGGAGGTAATCTTTAATTTTGATGAATAAAGACATTCTGGTTCACACTATAAAGGATGGAAAGGTATAACTAGCTTTTTGAAGAGAGGTATAATATGATATGAACTTCATGTAAGACAGGTGACTCTAGTAACAATGTGACAGTGTCCTGGAAGAGCAAGACTATGAACTTAGAGACCGGTGAAAAATCTCTTGAAAAATATACCAGAGAAGAAAAAAAGAAGATACAGTTTAGGGCAGCAGTAGTAGAGTTTAAAGAAAAAGGGAATGCATGCAGTGCACAAACGGACACTAATGGGAAGTCTTTCTGATTGATTTTGTCATGAGAAAGGAGATGAAAGCAGGTTTGAAGACAGAGCATGTGTGAAAACGTTGGGGGAAAAGAGATTGGTTAAGTTTAGAGTATGGTCAGTGGATGAGCACTCCATTTGGAAACACTCTGTGGAGCTGAACGTTTAGATCTGAGCTGTGGAGATACGTCGGAGTGGGGTATGGACTTGGGGGTCATTGGATTAAAGCGCATATTGAGAACAGTGACAGAGAAGGAGATGGGCCAGTCAGAGGCTGGGGGGAAAGGAGAGCTGAGACTCAAGAAGAGGAGCTTGGCTGTGATGGAGGGAGGGAGGGAGTTTAGGCAGGAGGTAGAAGATGCAGACTTGACAAAACTGTCTTGACCCTCTAAAATATAAAGGAGACTTTAAGATGTTGTGGGTTAGGGGAAAGAAGCTAGAGCGATAAGAAAAATGGATATATATATATATAAAAGAATGATTGACTTGGTAAGATCTAACTCAGAGGAGACTAGAAAGAATGGAGTCAGAAATTGTGAGAAAACTCAGAGGAGACTAGAAAGAATGGAGTCAGAAATTGTGAGAAAAACTTAAATTGTAAAGGAATGGGATATTCTTCCTTGTCTTTAAAAAAATGGGATGCATTTTTTTAAAGACAAGGGAGAATGAGGGAAAATAGGAGAAACATTTGGGAATGGTAGAAAGGAGGGTTCAGACATATTTGTTAATTTTTCCAGTGTTGTAAGGGGAAGGCAGACTGGAGATCTCTTCAGCAGCTGGTGTTTGCAAAGGAGAGGAGACAAGAAGAAAAAGATTATAGAAGAGAATCCCCGAGGAAACATTTGTATATGATGATTGTATACAGAGGCAATGCTATCGGAAGAGAAGACTATAATAGGGGGAAATAAAGAAAAGAGGTGACAAAGGAAGATGAGAACAACAGAGAATAAAGAGGAGAAAAGAGAAGGAAGAGGTATCTATGGAGAAAACGGTAGAGGACAATCAGTAACTACTTCCAGTTGTTTTCACTGGTATTTCAATTTTTGATTATATGTTACTCTGCACTGTCTAGTCCAGAAAATACTGATGCTATAGTGTTAAGACCTATGGGTACTGAGTACAGACAACTTTAAAACAATTATTTACCTGGTCTAGTTAGTAGCTTGTGACTAACCTGCCCTATCAGAGCCTAATGAGAATCAAAGTATGATGTCAGGCTATTCTAAACTCATTGAGATACTAACTGGCATTGTTTTTATCTGTAATCAGCAGGTGCCTAATAAGTGCTTGTTAGGTGCCAGACAATATTGTAGGCCAGAGATTAGCAAATTTTAGCACTACAAATGCAGAGTAGAGTAGCTTCAACAGTACCAGGTCTATAAAATCTACACTATTTATTAAGTTGCCCTATACAGGAAAAGTTGGCTGAATCCCCTACAACATGCTTGAGGTACGCAGCTTATATACTCATGGAGTTTTAGCTAGTGAGGCATTCATTTTTAAATCATGATGAAAATTTGTATATTTTAGTACTGAACAATCGCAGACAAAATGTGATGCATTGCAGGGTAATATTGATCTAATTCCAAACCATCGGGATTTGGTGGTAAAAGCCAAAGAAAGAAACCCTGTTTGAAAACTCAGGGTTTAACTTATTCCCATAGAGTGATGGGTATGTTGTTTTCCAGATGGTTTCTCTGTCCTTAGACAGCATCCTTTCTCCCTCGTGAAGCCGGGCCTGCCGAAAGGGTTGCTGATAGCTTGTATCTTTCCAGTGCTGCTGGATAGCAGATGATACGATACCACACATTCTTGTTCAATTCCCAAATTCTCAAGAAGTTTCCATGTGGGTAGATGTGCACTGTTGATCTTTAAATTATACCTTAGCAGAAAGAATGTAAAACAAGTGAATTACGGCAATTTAAAAAGAGGCAGCTAGCTGTCTCATTCCATTGAGCACTTCCTTTTCAGAGAAGAGCAAGAGGGAGAAGGAGAGAGAGAAAACTCGGGACTGTTTTCACCTTGTACTCCTTTGGAATTAAACGCAGGCAAATTTTGCTTAACTTAGCATGTCTAGCCCAAAGGAGAAAGATGGTTATTATGTTCTAATACTTGAATACTGTCTCCATGTATCAAAATCAGGTAAATAAGTAGTAGTTGAAGCAATAATCAGGGGACGACATCCCAGCTTGTGACAAAATAGTGAGAGAATGTTAGCATCAAGGAAGCACAATTAGTATTTTTTTTCTTCTGTGACTGACTCTCTTTTTACTCCAAT
This sequence comes from Physeter macrocephalus, assembly GCF_002837175.3. Lineage (NCBI taxonomy): Eukaryota > Metazoa > Chordata > Mammalia > Artiodactyla > Physeteridae > Physeter > Physeter macrocephalus. The sequence continues at coordinate 128,943,978 of NC_041227.1, forward strand.
TTCCAAATCAATAGTTTGTTCAAATAAAAACTTCTGATATATCAACTCTCATTAGTGGCCATCTACCAAATTCTGTCACAATTCTTTTAAGTCTCATTTCATTTCTGTATTCACAATCATGAGGGATGAGCTTGGAATGGAAAGGGGTAGGCTGAATTTGCTAAGGAGAACGTGATGCCAAAGATTGACATAATATTTTAGATATGTCCCTGGCTGTTTTGAGTGAATTAAAAATTTGGGGCTCAGTCGATTTATTTCCTGTAGTGTATTGACAGCACTGGCAAGTAAGCAAATTGACAAACTAGTATCTGTTAAAAAAAAAAAAAAAAGGAGAGTGGGAAGGATGCCTGAAGACTGAGGATGGACAAGCATTCTAATGTTCAGTTTTAATTCTTCAAGCTATATAACTGCTTGCGTTCAAATGATAAACTCTAGGATTGATGTAAAAGGGTGACTTTTAAGCTCCAAGAAGAATTAAGAATTTTCTCCTGGAAAAGTTGCTAGACTTTTAAAACAGGACCGTATGGCAGACATAAAGGTAATTGGTTTTCATTATGACCTTTAATTTATAGTCATACTTAATTTTATTGCACTTTGCAGATATTGCGTTTTTTTTTTTTTTTTTTACAAATTGAAGGTTTGTGGCAACCCTGCATTGAGCAAGTCTGTTGGCACCAGTTTTCCAACAGCCTTTGCTCACATCATGTCTCTGTGTCACATTTTGATAATTCTCACAGTATCTCAAACTTTTTCATGATTATAGTATGTGTTATGGTGATCTGTGATCAGTGGCCTTTGATGTTACTACTATAAGTCACTGAAGGCTCAGATGATGGTCAGCATTTTTAGCAGTATTTTTTAATTAAGAAAAATGTACATTGTTTCCTTAAGACGTAATGCTTTTGCACACTTCTTAGACTATCATATAATATAAACTTAACTTTTATACGCACTGGGAAGCAAAAAAATTTCCCGTGATTTGCTTTATTGCAATTTTTGCTTTCCTTTGGTGGTCTGGAACCAAACCCCAAATATCTACAAGGTCTGCCTGTATATCTATGATGTTCCAGTTAAAAGGGTACTCAAATTATATGTATCCATATCTATACAGATGCCCAGTTGAAAGGTAACTAGAGAATATAAGGTGTAAATTATTTACATAGCTATGTATTTCAGTTAAATAATATGTGCATGGAGAGTTCATTTATTTTCACCCTTTTTCTTTTCAGTTTTTCACAGGTATTAGTGTGTGTGTTCCTTGCCTTTCCATACTTTAAATAAATCGTAGCTTTTATAAAGCTTTCTGCCAATGGAAAGTCAGCGAAAACTTAGTAAATTTCTTGGCTGATAATATTGAAAAAGGAGCTCAGGACCAGACCGTATCCTATTTCTTGAAACAAACAGTAGGGGAAGTTGAAAATGTGATCATACTTTACATTTTATCAATTAATAAAATTCTTATTCTTCTGTTTGCAGTTCATAAATGTACCAGGTCAGGAAGAACAAGAAAATAGCAGGATTTATCGTAGAAATATTAATAACTATCACAAGATTCTGAATTTAAGATGCATATTATGTTAGATCCACATATGAGACTCTAACTTGCGTAATATAACTCAGGGACTGCTTATAAATGCCACACAGAATTCGCTTATGATTTTAGTGCATTATGAAGTATTAATGATTGTCTTATAAATTAAAAGGAATCCAAATTAGAAAAGAAGTAAAACTGTCACTCTTTGCAGATGACATGATCCTATACATAGAAAATTCTAAAGATGCTACCAGAAAACTACTAGAGTTCATCAGTGAATTCAGTACACTTGCAAGATACAAAATTACTACACAGAAATGTGTTGTATTTCTATGCACTAACAACAAAAGATCAGAAAGAGAAGTTAAGGAAACACTCCCATTTACCATCACATCAAAAAGAATAAAATACCTAGGAATAAACCTCCCTAAGGAGGCAAAAGACCTGTACTCAAAAAACTATGACGCTGATGAAAGAAATTGAAGATGACACAAACAGATGGAAAGACATACCATGTTCTTAGATTGGAAGAATCAGTATTGTCAAAATGAATATACTGCCCAAGGCAATCTACAGATTTAATGCAACCCCTATCAAATTACCAATGGCATGTTTCACAGAAGTAGGAGAAAAAATTTTAAAATTTGTATTGAAACACAGAAGACCCCGAATAGCCATAGCAATCTTGAGAAAGAAAAATGGAGCTGGAGGAATCAGACTCCCTGACTTCAGACTATACTATAAAGCTACAGTAAAACAGTAGCTTTATAATATGGTACTGGCTTTATAGTGTGGTACTGGCACAAAAACAGACTCATAGATCAAAGGAACAGGATAGAAAGCCCAGAAATAAACCCACACACCTATGGTCAATTAATCTATGACAAAGAAGGCAAGACTATACAATGAAGAAAAGACAGTCTCTTCAGTAAGTGGTGCCGGGAAAACTGGACAGCTACATGTAAAAGAATGAAATTAGAACATTATCTAACACCATGCACAAAAGTAAACTCAAAATGGATTAAAGACCTAAATGTAAAACAAGATACTGTAAAACTCCTAGAGGAAAACATAGACAGAACACACCTTGGCATAAATCACAGCAATATCTTTTTGGATCCGTCTCCTAGGGTAATGGAAATAAAAACAAAAATAAACAAATGGGACCTAATTAAACTTAAAAGCCTTTGCACAGCAAAGGAAACCATAAACAAAAAGACAGCCTACAGAATGGGAGAAAATATATGCAAACGATGTGACCAACAAGGGATTAATCTCCAAAATATACAAACAGCTCATATAGCTCAATATCAAAAAAGCAAACAACCCAACCAAAAAATGGGCAGAAGTTCTAAATAGACATTTCTCCAAAAAAGACATACATTTAGCCAACAGGCACATGAAAAGATGTTCAACGTTGCTAATTATTAGAGAAATGCAAATCAAAAGTACAATGAGGTATCACCTGACACTGGTCAGAATGGCCATCATCAAAAAGTCTACAAATAATAAATGCTGAAGAGGGTGTGGAGAAAAAGGAACCCTCCTACACTGTTGGTGGGAATGTAAATTGGTGCAGCCACTATGGAGAGCATTATGGAGGTTCCTTAAAAAACTAAAGATAGAGCTAACATATGATCCTGCAATCCCACTCCCAGGCATATATCTGGAGAAAACCATAATTCAAAAAGATACATGCACCCCAATGTTCATTGCAGCCCTATTTACCATAGCCAAGACATGGAAGTAACCTAAATGTCCATCGACAGAGGAATGGATAAAGAAGATGTGGTATATATATGTATATATAGACTATTACATATATATATACAGAATATATATATATATATATATATAGAATATTACTCAGCCATAAAAAGGAATGAAATAATGCCATTTGCGCAACATGGATGGGCCTAGAGATTATCATACTAAATGAAGTAAGTAAGAGAGAGAAAGATAAATATCATACGATATTGCTTGTATGGGGAATCTAAAAAAGGGATACAAGTGAACTTATTTCCAAACAGAAATAGACTCACAGACCTAGAAAATACATTTATGGTTACTGAAGGGAAGGGGGGGAGGGATAAATTAGGAGTTTGGGATTAACATATACATAATACTATGCATAAAATAGATAACCAACAGGGACCTACTGTATAGCACAGGGAACTATACTCAATGTGTTGTAGTAACTTATAATGGAAAAGAATCTGAATAAGAACACACACACACACACACACACACACACACACACACACACCCACACATATATAGGTGTATAACTGAATCACTTTGCTGTACATCTGAAACTAATACAGCATCGTAAATCACCTATACTTCAATAAAAGTTTTTTAAAAAATTGTAGCACAACTATAGTAAAGTTGTAGTATGGATTATAAAATGAACTTTATGTATCATTTTCTAAACAGAAGACTTCATTTTCTGATGGAAAGATTATAGGACTGGATCATAAAATAGCTATGTTCTAGAATTATTTTACCATCCATAAACTGACTTGACTGCCACGACTCATCTTTTCTACACAGAGAGAATGACAATGAGTCTATATTTTTATTTATAGGTTTGCTCAACATAAAAAATTAGCTAAGGAAATCTGCTGCAAGAAAGAAAGCCATTGTAGAAAAACAACATTTATTAAATTATTATATATCATGAAATCTAACCAATTTTATAATCAGTCTAGAATGTACTTATATTCTTTGTTATTACTGCACATGCATTAATTTTATTCAACATAAAAGAAATGGGGGAAGACAACTAGATTTTCTCTCCAGATGGTGTGAAAACAGCAAGGTCAAACTTGAAGAAAGGCTGTCCCTTTTTACAGAGGACTTAATATTTATCACCTCTCATTTGGTTATGAAACTCGGTTTTCCTATTTTTTCCTGGATTCTTTGGCTTCTGATCCATTGGAAGAGAAATGTATAGATCTTAGAAACGAATCTGCTCTTGTTCATCTGCTAAGCATGGACGACCTGCCTCTTCCCCTACTCTTAGTTTTTTATTGATTTCTTTCTTTTTGGTTCCAGATTAGCATAGCAATATGCTGGAATACCAAAATTTACTGGCAGAAATGGAGACCAAGCAGTCATTTTTCAAGGACTTCACGATCTGTTCTCTGCCTTAAGCTGCTCCAAGAGTTACTTCTCATACAACTTCTCAATATTTTCATAATTAGCTGCCCAGAATTTTCATAATTTTTAAACACAGTAAAATGGCTGTCAGACATTTAGTGCAGTAAAAGTGGAGAGGAGAGAAGACCAGCTTCCTTAAACCATTTACGTTTGACTTGGGGAAAGAGCTGGGCCCATGCCCATAGGAGCAGAACTCAAGGTGATTTTTCTTGAGGTGTCACTGCCACACGCAGCTACCGTGTGTTCTTTCTTGGCTCAGGCTGCCTTTGCTGATCTTCCAGAGCTCTGAAGGCTGTACCCCACCCCAGTTTTACATCCATTTTCCTCTGCCAAGGTGAAGGCAGCAGGAACCACACATGTTTTTCCTTCTCCCTTTCCTCGGTGGAGATGATCGCCTCCGGATGAACCATCTTCCACGCCAGCGAGCACTGGTATTTCACCTGGCACGACGGCCAGGGTGGATATGGCACACAGAAGGAAACACACAATGGAAAACAAGTCTTCCTGGTAACGCATGTTGAGGCTGCCAGACAATGGTGCCTTCCTGTGGTTGTAGTCCAAGCTGCTAGCTGGAAAGCTATAATTTTGAGCAAGAAGATGTTGGGAAAAGCTAAGAGCAAGAGCAAAGAAGGGTGGAAAGAATCGTGGAGCACCAAAAGTATGCTCTGGACTGAGTGAGAGAAAGCAAAAAAGAGCAAGATTTGAGAAATTCTGCAGAATCTAGCCTTCCGATGCAATTTATTTTTTGCCGAATAAATTTTTTATACTTCCTATTAAGATTTAGACAAAGATGGCATTTGAATAAAAAACATTAACTTAAAGCTCTATCTTTTCTCCTAAAGTTCTTTAATCCAAGTCAACATTCTGATTATGAGTTCAAGTTCAGTAAAATTTTTTCTGACTTTGCATCCATACCGCTTTTAGCAAAGAACAGTTTACAAAATATTACGTTCAATGAATTCCATTGAAATTACATACATATATAGGCAGAGAATCCCATGAAAGCTACACATCAAAATACTACCAGGGTCATATCTGGGTGGTGGGATTATAGGAGATTATAATTATCTACTTTTTAAATCTTTTTTTCTCATTCTTCTGTAATTAACATGGCTTGCTGTTTAATTTAAACATGTAAAGAATATTAATGATAGTGTCTTTTGAAAATCATAAAAAAATTCAAAGTCAATTAAAGCTGAGTTCTAGAACTTTAGGGTTTTAACCATAGTTCCCAGCTTCTCAAAACTTCGTAAGAATCTGCTTTGCATGTCATCCCCCCTCTCATTGTCCAGCCTGTTGAATAAAAACATGTGAGATCTTGAATCTGAGTTCTCTGGACTGGCTTCTCCCAAGGTAGATAGTTCATAGTTCCCTACTTTATTTTAGGCTATATCTTCCTGGCTTTCCATGTAAGATCTCTCTGGGTTACTTCTTTTCTGGGTTGGAAGCACTATTTGTACTTTGGTCTGTTCAAGATGAAATACTAATTTTTTTCCTCCTTCAAAACGAGAGATTTGAGCATTTCTATCCACTTGTCTTGAAATGTATCTGCTGGAAATAGAAGCATGTCGAAGCCACAGCTCTTTGGCTTGTGGGAACTTCTGTTTCACTCTCTTTGTCTCCCATACACATAGCCTTATGTTCCCCGTGCCACCCTTACACACGTATCACACACATATCTACACACATTTGTCGGTCCCACTGAATGTAAGCCTTGGAGACTTTCTTTTTGAAGGAGGGGAGGGGTGGCTGACAAATGTATAATGACATGTATCCACCATTATAGTATCATGCAGAGTAGTTTCACTGACCTAAAAATCCTCTGTGTCCCACCTCTTCATCACTTCCTCTCCTCTAACTTGAAGACTTTCTTTCGAATTGTGAATCTGGGTTGCTTATTTTGCAGAAATGTGATGATTCTTTCCTTGGAACATGGAGGGTATTAGCCTATTACATGGTAGCCCATACACCGCAACATTTGTGTGGCTGCTTTATTCAAGGGACTCTACTGAATCTTAATCGGAGATTTGGTAATCCCTAGAGCATATAATAAGAAACTATTATATAGTCTTCTTAAGCAAACCAAGGTATTCTTGAGGTAGTCACTTGTTGTTCTAGCTGTGAAATTCTTAGAAGTATGTTCTGTGTCATTAACCTACTTCCTGGATTCTGGAGTCAAGTGAGACAGGGATTTCTTTTGAGAGCAGTTTGTTCTTAAATTTGTATTGTCTACACGGGAAAGAACTTTTTCTCAGGCCTCTAGAGTCGGTGCAGCAGATCAATGAAGACTGTATTTAATTATCTACCAAATTATCTTGGCTGCAATTTAGGAACATGGTGGACTGAGCTAACGTAGACCCCCTTCCAGCTACAAACACATTCTGCATTCATGATGCAGAAGAGAATGTGTGTTGGAGATATTGGTGCATCCACTTTGGAAGATGTGACCTGCTAACAGCTTCCTATCACAAAGCCTCTGTGACTCTTTGTTTCAAGGATGTCCCTGGACACTGGAACTTGAGCAGCTCACATGCAGGATAGGCTAGAAATGCCAGGAATGAAAAGGCCTGGGAACAACCCTCACCCAGTCCTGGAAGGGAGTAGGTGAGCAGTAATGTAGCTCCATCTCTCGTTTGGGATCACTCTGAATCATCTCTTACGACGTCTCCCAGAGTTGCCTAGTGGGATTGAGCCCCAGTTGCCCACTACAGTAAATTGCTTGGTGAAGCTCAGCTGTGCTCAAAATAACAGAGCCATCTAGACACAGTGTCCTGTTGAATTTTTCTTCCTAATACTTTTCATAATTATCTATTATACTTTCACTAACAAAACTAATAATAACAATGATGTCATCAATACACCACACTAGGAATAGCCTAATTTCTGTCAAGTGTTTCTTATGGCAATATTCTAAGTGTTTTGTATTTTTTAGCTCATTTAATGTTACTGATAGTACTGTTAAAATCCTCATTTTATAGATGAGGAAACTGAAATTTCAGAAGTAGAAGCTTAGTTCAGTCTTTATCATCATATTAGAGTTTCTACCAGACTAATTGTCCCCTCCTATAGCCTTGGTATAGTCTATCCACACAAGATAGACTATTCTAGACCTGTTAGGTCACTGATTGCAGTGGAAGCCCTTTAGGTGAAAGGCGTCTGATCACTTCTGCACTGTAATAGATCAACAGTTTTTCCAGTTCTGTTTTCAGATATACAGAATAACCAACTTTCTCAAAAAGGATGAGACGTGTGTATGTTTCTGTGAGTGGAGAAGGTTTGAGACTTGTCTAGATCCTGGAGGCTGCTGCCCAGTTTTGTCGATAGTTCAGGTTTTCTTTAAATTTTGTCCTATTGTGATGTCAGGCTAAAACAATGGGTCATTCGGTTTAAGAGCTGAGAGATAGGATTTGTCTTGGCCCCCATGGTAGATGTTTTGCTGAGTTAAAGTTTGCCTATCAGTTGTGCATCCCTTATTTTCCTAACACAATCCTTAATTCCTCCTGTAGAGAAGGATCCCTGAGTTCTCTTCCATAGAATGTAATGCCTGGGATAACTTAAAAAATAGTTGCTTCTCTTTCACCAATAGAATTTCCTCACAATTCTTTCCATTTTTTTGACTGAAATCGTTGTGTTTTATAGCATTTAAGACTTTTAAGTCTTGCAAATTCTCTCATAGACTTACATCACTAATGTGTCTGCAGCCCCTAGAATTAAGGAAAACTGGGAAGTGAACACATCTCCAAATAATTTCTGATAGGATAAGAGTATGTTAATTACGGGGGTCAACACAGGCCCTTCTTGGAGGGTATCTCAGTGATAAGACCATTCAGCACATGACTGACCCCTCCCCAGCCAGAAGGCGGAGGACCAGACCTGGGTCCCTTTGAGGTAGCAGAATCATCAATTTGCTGATGTTGTAAATTCAGTTTCTCTGTGCATATACATTCATTCTGCATTCCAATCTCTGCTTATGGTTCGGGAAAACCTCAATCTCTTCTTGTGGCTCAAGAAGTCGCTCCTCTGAGCCATGTTACAAAGGAAGCTCCAAACCAGTGGGGGACATTATGACTATTGCTAGAACATGTCCACAGAGAAGCTAGAATCCAGAGGGGTAACCCTGGGGGCAAGCCTCATATCAGCAGACTAAGATGTTCAACCAGACAAAGCTGGTGACATCTCAGCTCCAGTCCTTATGGTAAAGATGATCTGAAATCAGTGTTGGTGTCCTTAATAATTTGGCATCCTTAATAGCTTCTTTTACCCATGGTCTAGGTCAGTGGTTCTCAAACTTTAAGAAGTACCTGGAGGGCTTGTGAAAACAGATTGCTGGGACCCATCCCAAGTTTCTGATTCTGTAGGTCTGGGGTGGAGCTGAGAATTTGAATTTCTAATAAGTCTCAGGCGATGACGATGCTGTTGGTCTGGAGCCTCGCTCTGAGCATCTGATCTGCGCTGCAGATCCACTTGCCTGCCGTGGTGGGGACGCAGGACATCCCTACAACCTCTAACCTATATGCTTTACCTTCTCTTCCTTTTTTCTGCTCAGTTACCTCTTTTTAGATCATGTTGTCTCACACATTAAATGTTTCTTCCTTCATGGGCTCGGTTATTTTCAATAAACGTTTAGTCACCTGCTGTTACTCAATACCATCCTCCACGGCGATGCCAGAATGTTTTGTCTAAAATACAAATATGATCATTTCCCTAATAAAAACTTAGCAAAGATGTCCCAGCTGATCAAAATACGTTTAAGGACATCCTCCTGCCTATCTCTTCAGCTGCCTGGCTTCATCGGCTAGGACGCTTTCATTCACAAGTAACATGGGTAACTGAATCAGTTAGCTCTTGGTGCATGATACAGCATCCCAAATCTCTGTGCCTTAAAACAGTGGACATTTATTATTGCTCATGAGTCTATGGGTCAGCTCGGCAGATTTTCCAGGCTTGGCCAGGCCCACTCATATGTCTGTGGTCAGCTGGTGGTTGGGTAGGCAGCTCTGCTAACCTTGGCTTGGCTTTCTCTCATGTTTGGGTGTCGGCTAGTTGTAGACTATTCTAGGATGGCCTTAACTGAGATGACCAGGCTCTCTTCCATGTGGTCTTTCATTCTTCCACGGGCTGGACCAGGCTGGTAGTCATGATGATGGAAGAATTCCAAGATAGAGCAGAGACATTCAAGGCCTCTTGTGGTCCAGGCTCAGAACCAGCATACCATCACTTTTGTCACTTTCTATTGAATAAAGCCATTCTCACAGAGCGGGCAGATCCCATAAAACTACAAGACAAAGAACATGGACCCAGGGATGTCATTAATTGAGACTATCAATGCAATTAACTTGCCACAGTACAAAAAGTAAACTTTCCTTAAACCTTACACAGAGTAATTATTTCACATAGTGGGAAGCCAAGATTCAGTGCAGACTATAGAATTGGTTGACTAAATAACTCAATAATGTCATCAATGACACAGATACTTTTCATCTTTCCTCTCAGCCATTCTCAGTCTATTGGCTCATTCTCAGGCTGGCTCATTTCAAGGTTTCAAACAACTATCAGCAGTAATTGAAGAAATATGCTTCATTGTTCACATTTGATAGGTTCTTTTACGCAGGAGCCCTGAAAAATTCTCTTCTTGTGTTGCATTGGTTCAAATTGGCTTACGTCTCCCCATTTCTAAACTATCACTTCTTTTGTGCAACAAGAAACTTCCAGATCAAAAGTGGCTTAAATAACTCAGGTTATTCATACCTTGTTTAGAAAAAAAGTCTGGAGTTCTCTCATATATGAAGAGGATTGGAGTCACAGCAGTCCTGGGATAGGTTCATCGGGTTAATAACATCATTATGAAGTCAAACTCCTCCCATTTCCTCTGTCACCCTAAGTGCTAACATTTTTCTCCCCTCATGCTCCAAGCAGCATGACCTAACTCAACACCCAAATATTAGAAGAAAGAATGTGGGAAGAGAGCTAGCCTCATGCTTTCTTCTCTTTATAGTAAGTAGGAAGTTCTATCTCAGCAGTCCCTGAGCAGATTTCCAGTATGTCTCATTGGCCACACTGCTTCTCCTGGCTGCAAGGGAAGCTGGGAAAATGAACATCTGCATTTGTTCTCTTCCTTGTGGGAGGAAAACGATTTCAGTATGAAAGAAAGGACAAAAAATAGCTTTTGTGTATCTCACAACTTTCAAATAAAGGTCTACACAACCCTAATTAATTGGCATTCCAGCACTTGAATTAACGAGGCAATTGAAGGCATAGATATTTAGTATTCTTTTACCAGTGGACAAAGATATTTCTGAAAGGCAGAAAAAAAATCAGTGCATGCAGATGTTACTGGTAGATTAAGACATAGATTTCATCTGGAGAAAGTTTTCAGATCACAGCATTTATTCATTTTCTGTGACCGAGTCACGTTAAATGGGACTGGACACTTATCCTCCGTGAAGTCAAGTGTTCAGTGTGAAGTTGCCTTAGTTACCATCCTCTTGTAGATAACCCGTCAACTCACAGAACTTGCATTAGAAGGGCATTCTGATATCAGTGCATCACATACCAACTCTATTTTGACCCTAAAGGAAGTGTCCTGTATCCTTGTTGTATCCCTTCTGTATGTCATTCATCACATTTAATTGAATTGTTTGACATAGAACCCTTTTCTTGGGCTATCACTTAGAAAGAATCATAAGTGTACTTTAAATCCTACAAAGGAGTTGTTGAGTGAATATGTTATCCTCTCCAAGTTTTCCATTGCATCTAATCAGGCTTATCCTGAACTCAAAGGACCAGATAGTTAAAGGAACAATTCAGGGACACAGATGTCTTCAAATCACTTAGTGTATACAAAGTATGATAAACTACAAGATAGAATTTGAGGCAAGGACTTCCTTGTGTTTCAAAGATTTCCAATTATATCGTGATTTTAACAGATAGATTCACCTCCTTCTAAACAGTGCTCTTACTTTCTGGTTGGAGTTGGTGCCTTTAAAAAGCACAGGTAAGGGAAAATACTGAACATTATCCAGCTAAAAAGCATGTTACCAGACATTCTGTCTTGCTTGTTTTCTTCTAATGGAATATAAACGATGGGTTATGAGTCACCCATCACCATTCACCATCCTAAGCTCAGCTATCAAATGCTGGCATGGAGGAATGAGAGGCATGTGATATAGGAGGAGAGGGTAGGTCAGAGGAGCTCAGAAACGGAGGGTACCTGAAGGTCAGCAAATGCTTTTCTCTTGTTAGCTAAGCTGGTGCTTCCTTTTTGAGGGGGCTGTGATTTCAGCCTCTTCAGTTAGGAGCTTAGTTGAACAACAAGTATGATTAGTTCATTTCCCAGTCGGCGGTTATTGTTGCAGGAATGGTTTTAATATACCCAGGGTTTTGGCTTCGATTTTTGCTTTCAAACTCCAGCAAGTCTTGAATTGTTTATTGAATCTTTGTTGAGAAACAGAACACAAGAGATGAAGCTAATAATTGGCAAGAGTCCCAATCCTTGTGTCATTATGGTCATTAATTAGGGTAAGGGTTATGTATGGAAAGGTTGCTGATTTGAATCACTTGTTTCCAGATCTCTTCTAGAGGGCCGGGGTTATAATTAGGGACTCTCTTTTTCTGGAGGTAAACATAGAGATTGCTTTAGGAAGCAGAAATGATGCATGCTTAGTAGACAATTTGTTTCACTGGCAAATTAGTCAAAGGAGAATAAACCATCTTTTCCTGATCATTATTTTCAACCCAAAACCTCATTATATCAATCAGTAGAATCTTTAGTATAAGGGAACCTTTATGGAAAATTCACAGTAAAATGAATTACTACACCGAGTATTCCATTCACCTTTTTCCTAAGTAAGTAGAGGCTAATGTCACAGCTTATGTGGAGGATGGATCTATCTCATTTGAGAAGGAACAGTTTCCCAGTGTCCTGCAAAAGGGCTTGACTCATTCATAGGCGGGGAGAGAGTCTGACACTGTGACCACTTAGGAGCTCTGCATCATATAAACTTAAGTATACATTGACAAATTGTTCTTAATCTCTTTAAGGTTATATAAAGTTCCAAGTTTTCCCAATTGAGATTTTTAATAAATATGAACAGAATGTTAGCTCACAAATTTTGTCTGGTATTTCTTTTTTTCCCTCTAGATGTGCCCATGGTGACATGGTAAATGGGACAACATTGTGTCCTAATCCGATGGCTTGTTCTGAATGTGCAAATCTATATTTCTTTCGAGATTGATGACTTTTTGGGTTAAATAGTCCAATGGAAAGGAATTTTAGTAGATACCAAAATGTAAAACAATGCAGTATTGCCAAAAACATACATAACTGACGTTGTAAAGATCTCTTTTATTTGTGAGATGGGCTCCATTTTTTTGGTCTCCTGCAGCATCTTCCCTTTTTTCATTTCGTTTCCAGATGAGATGATGGCAGGTAGCACAAGGTCTTTGTTCAGAGTCCTTATAAATAATGGCCTGCATATTACCCTTTGTAAGATATTTACACAGACACCTCAGGAGGTTTTGTAATTGAAAATACTAGTGCATGGTAGGGTGTGGTGGTGTTGTCTAATATGTACTAATGACAATAGAGTATGTGGGTGTGATGTATGGCAAGATCCCATAGGGCATCTATCTTCAGCTGCTTGAAGTGCCAGGATTGCTCACCACACCCTGTCTTGGTTTTGGAAACTCTTCACAGAATAGGATGCTCTCAGGCCAAAGCCTAAACAAGTCTCCTTCTCTGAAGAGGAAAAAAATATACATGAAATGAATTCTACTTCCATTTCTAGAGTCTGGCTTATTGGGATATAAACAAGGAGTTTAGATTCCAACATTTTGGCCATTTTATTTGTAAGTGGGATTGGTCAGAGATTAGCCTGAAAAGATTGCTGAGACATGTGTTTGCTGGGGCATCTAGAGGCACTTCACTTCAGAGCCTTGTCTTGGGAATTCCTTCTCTATATTAGTGTTATTGCATCTTTCCATGTATATTTATAGATATGATTAATTTCTGAGCAACTCAGCTCTATCCATGGAGTTTTCCTGGTACTTAAAAAGGAAAAAAAACGTGTGTGTGTGATTCTTTGGCATAGATAAAATCCTCAAAAAAATAAGCAGTCACGTACCAGAGTGAGTGTGGTCAAATTAACCTCCTCTTATTCCCTTCTTTTCCCCTCTTCCATTAATTAGGAGTTATGCTTAAGATTTGGATCTTCGTAGATTTTTTTTTCAATTTATATTCATTTTTTCTGTGCAGAATATTTCTTTGGGAAAAAAAAGAGAATGACATTCAAAATTAGTAAGCTAAAAATAAAATTACAGGATTTTCTAGCCCAGTGATAGCAGCAAGATTTTCTCAGGGCAGAATTTCTTTGGCAAACCTAATTGGCTAATTTAATTATAGGGATAATGGTGTGAATATTAAGATACCACTGTGTGTGTGTAGGGGGGTGATTTTCTGCTTGCATTTTTGTCTCATTGCTGAAGACAGCTGTTTCCTGCTCGCATGTTCTGCTCGCCACATGGAAATCACTGCCAACGCTTTTAGCAGATTCTTTCAACATTCTTTCATACATATCTCTAATGAATATTTGATAATATCACTATGTCTTAATTTTTCCGTTTTAAGAATTATTTCTTGAACTCTCACTATGGAATATGGGAATTTGACTAATATATTTCTTATCCCTTGGCTACAGGAATCCTATAACCCCTTCTTTCCAGGATAATTATTTGTTATTTATTATTAGACCAACTTTTTAAATTGAAGCATAGTTGATTGATAATGTGTTAATTTCTGCTGTACAGCATAGTGATTCAGATATATATATATATATACACACACACACACACATATACATATACATTTTTTTAATATTCTTTTCCATTATGGTTCAGTAGAGGATTCTAATTATAGTTTCCTGTCCAGTATTTATTTCTGTGTGATATTATAACTATGAAATTATTAGTCACAGCTGAGCCATAAAGTATACTATGTCTTTTTTCCTTTATAATTTTTTGTTGATATTTGTCTGCTTTCTTTTTTGTTTTCTTTGTATTGATCATTAGTTAAGCTTCATATTTGCCTCAGCTCTGTGTGTTTCTCAATATGTTTATAGACATTTGGTAATCTATCTATTTCATCTTCTGCCATGATTTTCCGTAACATTCTAATATACTGTAATCAAGATTGATTGCTCTCTATATGGGCTACACAGCGGCTCTACTGGGATTTCTCTTAACCATCATCCTGATTTCCCTCACTTACCTCTTCCAAGTTCGTTTCCTATTTTCTAGAACTCAGGCCTTCTTTTTCCTTCAGGAACATATGACAGCTTATATGGGTGAGTAAAACTTTGACATCTTATAACCTTGTACATACGAAGATATCTTGACTCTTCCTTAACACTGAATTGAGAATTTAGCAGGATGTCTAATTTTTATCTTGGAAATAATTTTTCCTAAAAAATTTGAAGACATTTCTTCATAGTCTTCAGGTGTTTAAAGGTACTGTTGACAAATCTGTTATCATAGATTCCAGAACCTTTATTTAAAACCCACTTTTTCTAACTACAAAACCATAGGATCCTCTTTTAGTTGTTAGAGCTAACATTTCATGACGGTGTATTTTGAGGTCCATTTTTTATCACTGTCCTGTGGGCTCTGAACCCTTTTAATCTGGGGGCATATCTCCCTCTATTTGGGATTGTCTTGAAGTATTTATCTGATTGTTTCCTTTCTACTATTCCGCTACTCTTTCTACTGTTATCTGTTTTCTTTTTCTCATTTCACCAACTTTATCTCCCAAACTTTAAAGTTTAAAAAAATTCCTTCTCTTACATTAATTTCAAAAAGCTTTTCTGTTATTTTCTGAAGATGTTTTTTCTCTAGCATTCTTTCTCCTTGACATACTTCTTATCTCTTTGAAAAAATTTTTCTTTGCTTATTTTTATTCCTCCAAATACCCATTTTTTTCATGCTTGCTTATTTTGTACCTATTTTTAATATTATATTCTTCCTTGAAATTCCTGGGGTCCTAGACTGTTTCTTGACTGTGGTCTTCCTGTGCCATGATTCTGATGAGGTGATTTCCTTACAGAAGCCCAGAGACGGTACTTTAAATCTTTACTCTTGGTATAGTGGAATTTTCCATAAAAGATACTTTCTATTCCCTACATAGACGATAGGCACCAGCTTCCCGTGTTCTAGAATTTAAGTGGGCGGGGAAAGTCAAGAAGTACCTTTTCATCAACTTGTCTCAGTGTAGGGTCTTTCTGCTTTGCTATCTGTAGAACATAAATCTCAATCTTTTACTGGGTTGCGGACTGAACCTTACCTTACTGCAGATAGAGACATGACCACTCACTCAGTGAAAGGGGAATCCTGGGGGAAGGGGACAGTTCTAATTTTGTCCTTAAGTAGACTTCTTATCTATCTTTTTTCCCCACCTTCACTCTCAATACCAGAAGTAATTGCTGCTACCAGTTCCTGAGACTTTGAGGACATCTTATGGAAAGTAAAATTACTCTTTGACCTTTTGCTGTATCACTTTAGGATTCAGCTTTCTCTGGTATACCAAATCATTTATCTACTTCCCAGCTTAAAAAACTGAACTTCTGGGCTTCCTTGGTGGCGCGGTGGTTGAGAGTCCGCCTGCCGATGCAGGGGATGCAGGTTCGTGCTCCGCAACGGGAGAGGTCACAGCAGTGAGAGGCCTGCGTACTGCAAAACAACAACAACAACAAAAACCCCTGAACTTCTCTTGTCTTTTTACTGGTTCTCGTTTTCCTTGTGGGATTCTTTGGTCATTAATGAATTTTCCTTGTTATCGTTTTATTGATTTTTTTTCAGGAGATAACAGCACTGAGTTGCATGATAATGAGATTAATATTTGTAATTACATCTGGTGTTAGCTCAGGGACTCTAATGAAGCAGATGCCAAGCTGGAACTAGGTGCGTAAGGGATTTATTCATTGACAAACCTATGAAGGACAAAGGGGAGAGGGAGCAGGTGTAGGAGGGAAGGACATTCATATGTGTTGCAGGTCTTATGACTGTGAAAAGACAGGACGAAGGAAGAAGCTTTGAGTAGCATGAGACTTGTGCTGCAGCAGAGCTCTGAGGAAGCTTGGCCAGGCTGATGTGTAGCCTCAATACAAAGACTGCTCATTAGAAGCGTCACACACTAGGCAGGAATGGTCTGGTCATTGTTTGGGAGAAGTGGGGTCTTGATGTGTATATTGTGATGGATCACAAAGATGTGGCAGATGGAGGCTGTCAACTAACTACACTTCTCACAGCAGAGTCTGTGGTCAATACATGCCTATGGCCACCACATTTCTACTCAAAAAAAGCATCACCTGAGTACCAACTTTATGTAGAAGAAAGTATTAGTTACTGTCTTCATCAGTTTGGGTTGCTATAACAAAGTGCCATAGATTTGGTGGCTTACAAACAATAGAAATTTATTTCTCATGGTTCTGGGGGCTGGAAGTTCAAGATTAGGGTACCAGCATTAAGTCCTGGTGAGGGTCTTCTTCTGGGGTAGAGACAGCTGATTTCTCATTGTACCCTCACATGGCCAAAAGAGAGCAAGCTAGCTCTCTGGCCTCTTCTTAAAAATGCACTAATCCCATTTTGAGGGCTCTACCCTTATGACCGGATTACCTCCCAAAGGCCCCACCTCCAAATACCATCACATTGGAGATTAGATTTCAGCTTATGAATTTGAGGGGGGGCACACAAACACTCAGCCCATAACAGTTACTCTTCAGTGGTTGTGCAAGAAAACAATGACATTATCTTTCCTTAAAAAAACATACAGTGTAGTTTAGGAGAATGACAGGAAGTACTAGCATTACTTTCCCATAAAAGATTTCTTTGAATCCTCATTGAATTCATACCAGAAACAGAGCATCGCCAGCCATTGCCCAGACCCTGACAGCTGTCACTGAGCATTCTGAGTGTGCTCTCTCGCTCCTTGCCCATTGCCAGCATGCCCGTTGCCAGCATGCCCATTGCCAACATCACCTGCTCGCCGGACTAGCGGAAGTAACCTTCCCACAGGTCTTTCTTATTCCTCTCCTGCCTGCCTACCACTCATTTACCACCTAGCAGCCCCTGTGTGCCCTTTCAAAAATATAATTGGATCCAGTCATTTCTTCTTAAAACCTTCTGATGGTTTAAAATTGCTTTCTGACATGTAAGCTCCTTCTGTGGCCTGCAAGCCCCACGTTATCCGGCAGGGGCCCAGCCCAGCCTGCACTGCCCTTCCTTCCCTGCTGCGTACTGACCACGCAGGCAGCCCCTGTCCTCCCCGATCCTCGGGCTGGCCCGCTCCTTCAGCCTGCAGAGCTCTGCGCTTGTGTCCCTTCCATCTGGAATGCCCTTTCCTGCCCTTCCCACTGTTGTCTCCTCGATCTTTATATTTTAAATACCACAAGCCACATACACTTGACTTGGGCTGCTTGCAACCCAAAGCAGAACCAGGCCTTGACTTTCGTGATTGGCCCAGAAGACCCCTACCACTTATAGTTAGACATCCATCAACAGCTACCTGAGCTAAGGAGAGCTCTTATTTGCTTTCTGGGGGAAGGCTGAGAGAACATTAGCAAGATTAAAGAAACACTTCCATCTTGGGTCTCTTCTGTCAACAGGTTAGTCAGATATCCCCTTGGTAAATGCAGATTATCGTGCAAACTGGTCGAGTGTTGAATAATGAGAAGACATCCATGTTTGGAGGAATGCCTAAATAAAATGGATCATTTACAGTGTGGTTGTATGTTTAATTTTTTTAGTTATAGGTAACTGTGTGTCCAGACTGCTTTCAGACTGCTAATAAAGTGCCTACGGTGCAGCAGATTCTCAGTAAATTAAATTGTCTTGAGTTGAACATGTAAACATCAGAAGCACAGGGTTTCTATGTAGATAACTATATTGCAATTTTGTGGTGCCCTGCCTGTCGCAAACAGTGAATAAAACGTATTTGCATGTCCTCTTTTAAAGATCTAGAACTTATGAATATTTGAGGACTACTTGCCTGGTGGTAAAAGGGAAATGATAGACATGGGGCGTTAATTACTCCCTGCTTATTCAGTCTCTCCTGTTTTTAAATTAATGTTGTCACCTATAAAAATGAAGAAGGTTGAAAGACAGGTCTGAAGAGGGAAAAACAAGTGAATTTGCATTAAATCTGTTGCTCTTTTTTCTCTGCACTTATTTATTTGTCATTAGGTAAAAAGGGACATATGGGAGGAAAATTTATCCCCGTCCTATATCTTATGTCATAATGTACAAAATAGTAAGTAGATTATGAAATATTAATGCTGTGTTGATTTTCTATACCAAGGATTGGCAAACGTTTTTTCTTTAAAGGGTCAGATAGTAAATATTGTAGGCTTTGCAGACCCACAGGGTTGCTATCATATCATCTCCTTTTTGTCCCCTCCTCCTCCTCGTCCTCTTCCTCCTCCTTTTCTTCTTTATTCTTCTTCTTTTATACCTATTTAAGATGTAAAAAACATATTCGCTCATGACAAGACAGTGGTCAAGGGCCAGATTTGGCATGCAACTGACCTTTGACCTATATAATAATCCAACTCATTTCACAAAAGTCAAAACCAGACAGAAGCTGTCATCTGAAATTGTTATAAATACAGTAAGAACAAAATGGTAAACTTTAAAAATATGGGAGACTTTATAATTCTAATTTTAACCAAGGATAAATTAAAATGTGCATTTGCTTAGCAACAGACAAAATAAGACCAGAAATATGCAGCGATTTAGATATACAAGTATTTCCTAGTTTCTTGTGTCTTCTGGGGGAGGGATTTAGAATGGTCAAACTTCTAAATTTATGGTCAGGATTTCTAAGTTTTGAGTTAGATTACAAGTGCAAGAAAATTATGCATTTTGCACATTATCATGGGAAAGAAGGGTGCAAGTTGTCTCCCAGAGTATCTGGGGAATGTGATTGGTGGATTTATTTTTTACACTAGTTAATGTACCGTCAAGTCTGTGCATGCAGATTGCATAAGCACTAGTAATACAGAAGGGTTGCTGCCAGTGGTGTCCAGGTAAATCTGCTCTATACAAAGAAAACAGCAGTTACGATTTTGATGGTGTAAATACTCCCGCCATGGCCGATTTCAAGCTACCAATGGCTTAACGCTCATCTGACAAAATTATGAATGTTTAATAATCAGCTCTTCGAGTTGATAGAAGCTGACTCCAGCATAACACTGGTTGTCACCCACCTAAGAAAGTGTTTTCTGTGTCTTAGAATACTTTCCTTGAAGGGTACCTATTCCTTACTATGTCAGATTGACTTGCCTTTAATAAATATTTTTAAGGAAACAATATAGAAAACTCCGAGCACTGTTAAATTATGAAAAACATGTTTTATGCCAAAGATTGGTAAACTATAGCTTGTGGGTCAAATCTGGCCCATGGTCTATTTTTGTATAGCCCATTGGTTTAGAATGATTTTTACATTTTTAAAGGGTTGTAAAAAAAAAAAAAAGAAGAAGGAGAAGGAGAGGAGGAAACGACACAGCAGAGACCTCCTGCAGCTCTCAAAGCTACATTATCTGGCTCTTTACAGGAAAAGTAGACTGACCCTAATCTATTTTATCATCACCTGAATTGAAAAATACAGTGTACTTCAGTCATCTATAAGAGGCATACAGTTGTTAAGTAGAAATCCAAAGACAATATCATTATGTGAAAATGAGATAAGAGAGGTAGACATGCAAGCATAATTAATAGTTTGCACAATACAAATAACCCAAGAAGTTAACCCAAGTTAAATTATCTACTTTTGCTTAGAAATGCTTGCCGTTTTAATCCCTAAGAATACAAAATTTTAGGTGTTGCCATTATTGGCAAAAGGTGTGGAACGAGTGGAATTTTTATTCACAGTAGTTTCTTATAATCATCCTCGTATCATGTGAGCTAGCAAATCCATGCCTAGGTGCATTCCCAAGAGAAATGAAAGCATATTAACAAAAAGTTTTGTATAAGAATGTTTATAACAGCTTAATTTATAACAGCCTCCAATTAGAAACAGCCCAAATGTGTATCAACATGTGAATGAGTAAACAAGTGGTGGTATATTGAAACAATGGAATACTACTCAGCAATGAAAAGGCTGAGTTATTGTGACATGCAACAACGTGGATGGATTTCAAAAGTTGTACTGAGCAAAAGAAGCCAGATTCAGCAAACTACATACTGTATGATTCCATTCTCTGTAAAGGACCAAATAGTAAATATTTTAGTCCCAGCTACAGTTACTTAATTCTACCATTTTGGCACAAAAGCCGCTATGGACAGTATGTAAACAAATGAGCATGCCTGAATTACAATAAAACTTTATTTTTGGACACTGAAATTTTAATTTCATATATAATGAAATTTTGTTTTTGCCTGTTCCAACCATTTTACGGGGCGGGGGGGAAGACGACATTTTTAGCTTGTGGGTCTTACAAAGAGTAGTGGGCTAGATTTGTCCTGTGAGCCATAGTCTGCAAACACTTTGTTATAGAACAAACTATACTAAAATAAATGTCAGAAAGCAGATAAGTAGTTGTTTGGGGCCAGGGATGGGATAGGGTTGATTACAAAGGGCGCAAAGGTAATTCGGGGTGGGGGGGATGGAAATGTTTGATATCTTGTTCGGAGTGGTGGTTACATACAAGTATATGTTTGTTAAAACTCACCAGCTGTACACTTAAAATGGGACATTTTATTACATGTAAATTATACCTCAATAAAGTTGATTTTTTAAAAAAGAGAAGAGAAAGAAAAATAAACTGCAGCTAGAGATAGATAAATCTATTTTAACCTTATCCTTCTGAAAAACTTTCATTAGCTTGAAGTCTATTTCATATGCTGTTGAGCCTGAATTTTCTTAGGTAACTAGAGGTCGACCAGGGTTTACTAGGTAAGATTTTGGGGTGGGAAGACTTGAAGGCAAAGGAAAGAATTAGCTCAGAACTAGTCAGTTGAATCTATAGTTCTGTGGTCCAAATTTATAACCTTTTAAAAACTAATTTGTTTCAGAGCTGCTGATTTTATTATCATTAAAATATATTGTACAATCATGGGAATGTGCTAAGAAATTAAGGAATCTCGAATATATTTTAAAATGCCATATTGACGTTAGGGATGATTGAAAGTCACATCATAGTAATATCAATAATTAAGTCTGATATCAATTTAATTCTAATACTAGTACTATGATAAAAGCTTTACCTGCATTATCTAAGGAAATTCCAAAATGTCCTTATAAGGTCAATGCCTTTGTTAGCCTCATTTTCACATGAAAAAAAGTGAGGCTTAGGGTTAAGCAGCTTGCTCAGAATTACACAGTTAGAAAGGGGCCAAGCCAGGACTGAATCCAGGTTGGCTAACCCGGGAAGCTTCG
The DNA here is from genome assembly GCF_002837175.3 of Physeter macrocephalus. NCBI lineage: Eukaryota > Metazoa > Chordata > Mammalia > Artiodactyla > Physeteridae > Physeter > Physeter macrocephalus. The sequence continues at coordinate 128,966,096 of NC_041227.1, forward strand.
TGTGATAAGACAGGAAAAAAAAACAGAAACAAAAAAAACCCTCTTTCCCAGAAGATTTGATTAGGGAAAATAAGAAAGGAAAAAAAAAAAAAATCTTGGTTTTAAATCCTTTGAGGATTTAAGGATATGGGAAAACAAGTGCCTTAATTTTCTAAGCCCCATATCAAAGTTCCTGGCCTTTACTAAGTGTGCAAAAAATGTTTGTGGAATGAATTAAGCAAAAATTGTTTTCCAAATGTTTTGGGCTTAATTCCTCAGCTACTTTTTCCCCCAAAATTTTAAAATTAAATTTTATTGAGGTAGAATTCCTATGACATAAAATTAACCTTTTTAAAGTATACAATTCAGTGGCATTTAGTACATTCACAGTGTTGTGCAACCATCACCTCTATCTAGTTCTTCTTAATTAACTTTAGAAACAGTATAAAATTTAACTTCTCTGCATTATTGGTATGTTCCAAAACCCTAGAAAAAATATAGACTTGACGAGAATGCCTTTGATCATAACTGCTACCTTATCATTAGCAATGTAAAAGCTCTTAGGCATCTGAGGCTTACAGATCTGGGTACCACCAGCACACTCTCCCAGCCATTGAATGAGGAACACATTCGCAAGTCAAGACGATCTTTTTCAAGATCAGGCATTTGCTGGTTATACAAGCTGCGTCGCTGATGTTAGTCCAGTTGCTTTTACACTCCTCGAGTGTGCCATTCCACTTTGATCGCTCACAGTATTTGCTGACTTTCTGGGAAATGAGTAAGAGTGTTTCATTCAACCATAGAGCATGTCCGGGACTGTGCTACAGCTCTTAGAGCTCTCTTCACTGTCCTTAAATAGAGATAGGGAAATCTTGATCTGAAGGTGGTTACATGCTGTCAGGTGCTGTGGAAGTTGGAAATTGTAGACCCCTGGGCTGTTAAATTACTCATGGGCTTGTTTTATGGGCGTGACTGATGCCAGATGAAAGTTGCTCGGGCAGACTGGAGCACTTAGCCAGGTGAGAGTTTTTAATGGCGTTCCGATAAGGAGAGAGCCATCGGGCAAAGCATCACCAGGCTCTGAGAGTCCACCAGAGATTGTTATCCACAGCCGACATCTGTTTACTTCCTTAACCTCACGACAGCTTATCAAGTCCCCAGACGCGTGGCCACCAAAGGTGAGGGAAAGAGAATTGTGCAGCACTTCTTTCTATCAGTTGTCTCTGCCACTGTTTCTTCACAGTTGACGTTTGTGTTTTTCCTAGAGTAAGATGCATCTGTTTGTTTGCATCTAACTACCTTCTCATTATATATATATTTTTTATAACCTACTGAGCGAGAAAAGAGAAAAAAGAAAGAACAAAAGTAAAGAAAAGTCCTTTCACACTATCAGCTCAGTCTTCCGCCCAGATTGCACACCTGTTCCTTTCAAGTTCCTTTCAGGAATGACTAAGAAAATGATTTTATTATATAGTGACCTTCAGTCTAAATTCCCCTTTATGCAGCAGTGGCATTAAATAGTGAGATTCCAAGTACTGCAGGCACTGTCAATACAGTTAAAACATACATCTGGGGACAATGGTGGTTTTATGACAGAAGAAATAACACTCCAAGAAAACAGGAGTTAAAATGTCCAGAAAAGCATATAGAATGATTAAAATTCATCAGGAAAAGGTCATATAAACATGATGTCTGCTACACAGTGTTTCCTGGTGTCACTCCGTTCCAGATTTAAAAATCAGATATCCAATTCAAACAAAAATTGTTAAGCGTATGCATAGTCCAATTTCATTTTTACTGTGTGACTCAGCAGCTGTACTCCATTTGAGGCAGGTTGAGCATTCTAATAATTCACTTTAATTAACTACTTCTTTCTGATAATGGGTCCTTTTGTCGTAATCCACCAAGGAAAGTTTTGAAGTTGGCTCAAGTTACCAGCAGAAATCATGATAACATGTTTTGATGCTTCTTAGAAGTTTCTCTCCCCAGAGACCCTCATATCGTTATCTTTCCGTTATCCATTTACTTTCTGTCCTCTTTGACATGTTCCTGGAAAACCTTTAATTTCAGATTTTTTCTCTATTTGCCTAATGTTTTCTTTTGCTACTCAGAGAACATCATTTTATGAAATGACACCAAAATGAAAACAGTAAATGAGCTGTACACACGAAATAGCATTTCAAGCAAAGATAGGAGTGACTTTTTTATATTCCATCAGTTTTGGAATATCCGCGTGACTGTCCTTACTTTATACAAATAATTTAAAAAGTATACATTAACTGGAGAAAAGATTAATTTTATTGACCTGCTATTTGCCTGCTGTTTCAACTCCAACTCTATCTGATCTAAATTGAGATAAGTCAGAGAAGTTTTTCTAAAAATTAGTGAAGCTCTGGAAAGTCAACATAGTTTCAAGAGAGTACACTGTTCTAACTGGGCTTGACTTTAAGCATCCTGATGGAATGGCCATTTATTTTTTCAAGGCTTTGGTTGTCATTTCATGGTGAATTTTTCAGCAATGCCATCCACTTTCAGTCCTTTTAACATGTTAAGATATGCATTCTAAACATGGAAACCACAGGCTCTAATAATATTTAATTGTTATCCCCTTGTGTTGTAATTCTATCCCTTGAGGGGGTGGAGGAGCAGTGACTGTTATCACCAAGTGTAACATTTCATAACATCTTTGAACAGACAGAAATAACCTTCTTCAAACGCATACAGGCACACTTTGATGTAGCGACATCTTGGTCTCTGGAAGTCACTCATCACTGCAAGGACGGTTAATGACTTTCCCCAGACATTTGTTTCTTCCTGTTTCTGTCATTCCTTAAATACCTACCTTTTGTCACCAGTTCTTAGTCCTTACTCTGCAGAGTTGAATGCCTGCAACAGAGGCCCCAATGAGAGCAGAATCGTATAATATCTGACACCTCTTAAATGGCCGAACACACTGCTAGGATTTATGCAGTGCCCTTTCATTCAGGGTTCTATTTGCTTGAATTGTTTAAACACTGCATGGGAAGGAACTTGCCCAAGAAAAGAAAGGGTTAGAGCACAGATCTGATATCAAAACAAAGGTTGAGTATGAAGATGTGTAGAGTTGGCAGATGTTTATGTATTTTGGTTTGGGGAAGAGAAAAAAAATCATCAATCTTATTGATGTGAAAGTTACATAAAATGAAGCCATTTTTGAGTGTACTCTTTGATAAGTTTTGAGAAATTTGTCTTTCTAATCACTTCCACAACCAAGATATAGAACAATTCTATTACCCTCAAAGATTGAGTCCCTTTCCAGACAGTTCCTCCCTAATCTCTGACCACAGTCAGACATGGGTTAGAGTTGTCTTTTCCGGAGTTTCATGTAATTAAAACCTCAGAGTTGTGGACTTTTTTGTGTGAAGCTTTTGCCACCCCGATAACGGTTTTGAGAGTCGTCCACGTCATCATGAGCCTGTAGTCTGTTCCTTTTCATTGCTGATGAGTATTTCTTTGCATGGAAATGCAGCACTTTGCGCATCCAGTCACCTGTTGATGGACTTCTAATAGGTGACTGTGACAAATAGAACTTTGAACATTCATGTACAAGTCTTTTTGTAGATACACGTTTGCCCTTATTTAGGCTGAGTGCCTAGTAGTGGATGGCCATGTCCTATGGGAAATGTATGTTTAGCTTACAAGTAACCGACAAGCTATTTTCCAAGCAGTTGTACCATTTTGCGTTCCCACCAGCAGTGTGTGAGAGAAGTTATTCCAATACTTGCCAACTCTTGGTATTGAGATTCTTTTTAATTTTAGCCATTCCAGTATGTAGTGATATCTATTTATAGTTTTAACTTTCATTGCCTGGATAAATAATGAAGCTCAGCCTATTTTTATGTGTTGGCTATTTGTATATCTTCTTTTGTGAAGGGTCTGGTAGCGTTTGCCTATTTTCATAGAATAATGTGATCTGTTACCGAGTTTCATGGGTTACTCCTATTCCACATACAATTCCTATGTCAGATATATATTTTGCAAATATTTTTTCCAGGCTGTTTGCTATTTCATTCTCTTATTGGTATCTTTCAAAGAATTGTGGTCTCTGTGACTCAACTGAGAAAGCCCAACAGATTCCAAAGTTTTAAAGACTTCTTCTATGTTTTCTTCTGGAGGTTTTATATTTTGAATTTTCATGTTTAGCTCTATGATACATTTCAAGTTAATATTTACATGATGGAAGGTTAAGGATTAAAGTTGACCTTTTCATATGAATAAACACTTGTTCCAACACCATTTGTGTAAAAGACTATCCTTTCTCCCATTGAATTGCTATTCTAGGTAAATCCATATATTAGGTTTTTGCTTGTTTTACATCATGAATAGATATAAAATTTTGTCAGTTTTATTTTCCTGCATCTATTGTGATTGTATGGCGTTTCTGCTTTATTCTGTTAATATGGCAAACTTGAATGACTAGTTTTTCGAGTGTTAAACTTCTGTCATATGTAGTACATTTCCTGGAGCGTTCTGAACTAGTAAAGAGCTATTTGGGAGAGGGAAGTTCTACTTCTCCAGAAATTCTGTAGGTGGTGTCTTAAACATAGAGATACTGTTAATATACCTTATAGCCACATGCTGACATGTCCTTGGAAAATGTGCAAGGCCCATTTGGTATGAAAATGTCTCCGGATGCTTTCTGAAGGGGTCAGAATATGTAGATAAATCTTGGAAATGTGCCTCTCCAAGACTATTTTGAAAGAATGATTTTTTTTCTTTTATTTCCCTCTATGTTAGTTTCCTATTGCTGCTGTGAAAAATTAGCATAACCTTAGTGGCTTAATATATTTCCTAGTTACCTGGAAGTCCGAAGTCCTAAAGTCAACGTTTCAGAAGGACTGCGTTTCTTCTGAAGGCTCTAGGGAGAATTCCTTTCCCTGTCTTTCCCAACTGTTAGAGGCCTCCTGCACTCCTTGCCTGTGACCCCATCACTGCAGTGTCTGCTTCCGTCACCATCACATCTCCCATTCTGACCCTGAGCCTCCTGACTCCCAATTATCAGGGTCATTGTGATTTGCAGATAATCTCCCCAGATCAAGATTCTTAATCGTGTCTGCAAAGACCCTTTTGCCAAATTAGGTAGCATTTGCCCAGTTTCTTGGGAACAAGCCATGGACATAGTGGGAGATGTCATTCTGCCTACCACACATCCTAACATCTTTTCACAGGAAACTTTCCATGCTTTCCTTATTTGGGGAATTAACGTTTGAAGGATATGCCTTTCTTTGGAATCACGTTATCTATGGCCCTTACATGGCACACTACAGATATCAGCCTGGGCTTCAATGTTTTTAGAGAAGATATTCGTTTTTACGAGTTATATCCTAGGTAACATGGAGAATATTCCCTTTTTCCTGTTGAAACTATCCCAATCATGTATCACTCTTGTATATATCCCAACAAAAGCCATGAAGCTGTGGGTGTATCAATTTACAACTCTCTCCTAGAATATCTAGGAAGGATTTTATCACTCCCTTCCCTGATGCTTACCAATTACGAAAGGAGCCTGTGGTTACAGGGTGAAAAATCGTACATTTTCCTCTGTTTTTGGCCTAGATCATGGAGCGTGTTAGGCGCCTGGTTTTCATGATTATTTTAATGGTATTTTAAGCCACAAGCTTAGGTTGCTTCTTACTCTTGCCAGTTCTTACTTGTCTTTTATGTCTTATAAGCCTTGTTCCTCAAACCCCACTGGGCAGAGACAGAGCTTCCCCTGCGAGCTGTGCATCGCCAAGCAAATCACTGGCCTTCAGTAAATAATAATAGCATGCGGGGCTATGACAGGAGATGGAAACTGGAGCTTTTCTGACCCTCAGTTCCCCAGTATTCTCGGAGCCCACTCATTTTGGCACATACTTTGGAAACTGAAAGATCTCTGAGGGCATATTAATTATCACTTTTATAATGATATCAATAACTGTACGAATGTGGGTACATATACCCACTCTGGTTGCAGCTCAGGTACATTAAAAAGAAAAAGTTATTGAACCTCTACTATGTACAAATCACTTGTTTGAGCATAATGTGGTGAAAATGATAATAGATATTGTACTGACTTCCAAGGAACACACACACACATATATATATGTAAAACATATATGTGTGTGTATATATATGTTGCTACAGGCCTGTTGCGTAGACGAAGGTTATGTGCGCACACATGTGTGCACAGCAGCTTTTAAAATTAAATTCATAATTTGTTTCATTTTGTACGGAAGAATACTTTGGAAACATAATTTCAGCTAAAGAACTTTCTTCATCCCATTTGGAACACTTCTTGAAATAAACAGATAACTTAGAGGCCATTAAAATTTTTAAAACCTCTTGTCCCTCCATCATGTTTCCGCTCTTGAGCCCCTATGACAGCAAAGTGACTTAATGATATTTATATTCCAGAATCAGTGGCACCACTAGTATTTGTTTATCAAAGATTTGGGGGACTAGAGACAATATGGGAGAAATTTTCCTTTATTTTGTGTATGGACGTGTGTGTGTGCATGCATCTGTGTTTGTGTTTGTAGATAAGTTCGGTTCAGAACCTTCTGAGCAATAAGAATGCTTTATATTGTAATGACAAATATATAAGTATGGGAGCGGCGGTTTAGGAAGGGTTTATGCTGACTCCTTTTTCCCCAGATTTATTTGGTTAGTGGCAAAAGCTGACCTGATGTCTAGGGAGGTGCCTCTAGGTACTGCTTGAGACACCTAGCCCATATTTGAAGAAGTCTCACCTATTTGGGGAAAATGCTTATTCGCAAGTTTAAAGGAGAATCCTCTCTTTTCTCTGCGCTTCTCCCTGGGGTATGAACCCTGAACCACACTCTCCACCCTCACACTGAAATCCCCTTGATAATCCAGGTTAAAGTTTGTGCATGAGACCTCATTTATTTTCAATGGCTTTGATGTAGGTATGACAATTGATTCAGAAATTGTTTTGGTTAATGGAATTTGGCTCTCTGGAAAGCCCCACTCCTCTTTTCCTCTTTAAAACATGCCATAGCAGTGGTGACAACATACTCTGGCAATAAAAAAAAAAAAAAAAAATCATCGTATGGCAAAAGCTTTTTCAAGCTCCTCTCACACTTAGGATACTTTTGTCTTGGGAATATTCCTTTGATGCTTTGCCCTCACTGTAGGCATCCTGCCCAATGAAATACACCAGAAGAGTCATATTTTTTAAATATGTTTTTATTTATCGTTAAAATATTTGAAAAGAGACCAAAAAAACTCTCATATATTTGTTGCTTAATATTATAACTAATTTTTCTTTTAAGTTCTCATGGTTTATTTTTTAAGGAATGTCAATGAACTATTTTAAGAAGTCAACATTATTCACATATATAGTCAATGATTCTGATTATTTATGATGTACTTATTATTGGCAGGAATTTTGGAAGATAATAGATGCATAGATTATAAATACGACTCAGATATTCAGAAAATATACTCTTTTGTGGGGAAAATAATACATTAAAACAACAACTAGGAAATACCACATGTAAGATGATATAATATGAACTTTATGTACATGAGCTGCAGAGACACAGGGCAATGGGGATTTGTATGACAGAGAGAAGGAAGGGAAAGAAGAAAGAACTGCAACGCTATTGACTTCCATTTCACTAAAAATCTGGTTCCTTCAAGAGTAAAGCTAAAATCAGACTTAGCAATTAGAAAGGAAATATTTGTACCCCTGTAAAGAAGAATCAGGCTTAGAAGAAGGATAACTGTGACCTATATTCTCTCTTCCATTATTCCCTGAGGTTCCTGCACGGAACTGACCCAGTGCCATTCTCCCTTGAGACAACTGGAGTCTCATTTAAAAGGACCAGCAAAGATTTATGTCACAATTCCAATCCTCAGACAACACTCCAAGCCCAACAGGTATCCCATAAGTTATGAGAAATATAGAATGTTAGGCTGAGCCGAGCCTTCCACTGATGATTGCTGGACTTCACTTGGAAAAGCCTCATAAATGTTGTCCTGCCGCTACAGTCTTTAAGCATAAATATCACAAAATCCTTGGCTGTTTTTTTTTCTTTTTACTATTGTAATATTCCAAGTTAGCTTCTGTAAAAATAAGTCAGTTTTACTGCTTAAACCAAAGGTTCTTCATATAGCCCCAAAGTGTACCAGTGCTCTACTTATTTATGCAGGGAAGTTAATCCAAAGCTGGGGAGACTTTGATCTTGTGTTGTCAGAAAGCCAGGATCAGTGAAATGATTTGTAAAAGGGCTTCTCAGATCAGGTGTGAAACGGTGAGAGCATGGAGCGAAAGCTGTTTTAAAGGTGTGCTTTTTGCTCTTCTCCTTTTTTTAAATTTTTTTCGTGAAGGACAGTTCAAAGGATGGGCAGTTCTATTATAGCTAGTTTACGGACACAAGTAAACCTTTTCTCCTCACTTCCACTTCTATTTACAGAGGAGGATTTTTTTTAAGTTCCAGAAAATGAGGATGAGTGACCTGAACATAAGCTGGCATGTACTTAATAACTGAAGCATTTTGAAAGTTAGGTGAAAAAGCAGTGCCCAAGGATGGTTGTGTCTGGAAGCAGACAAATGAAGCTGATAAGCTCAAGAAACTCCATCACTACTTAAACACTAGACTTTACCCTTCCCAGTTTTCTTCACACCTGGGACTTGATGTCAGACTAAGCTCCCAAGGGGCAGTGGTTCTTGCAGGCCAGCTTGTTAACCCAGTGCTTTCTCTGCTGCCATGACATTTTGAACGGTCTTAAATGTATATATAAGAATGATGGTGATCATAGAAATATTACCTATTTGGAATGGAATAGAATAACGTAGAAAGAAGCAGCATGGAAATATCTCTATTTTTTTAGTAACAATATTTTTTCTTACTTCCAAAAGAAATAGTACCTCCCAATTTTAAAGAACAAAAAGAGATATTCACTAATATAATACATCCCAGATTTCGTTTTGGATCTTAATGGAAACACGTTGATTTAGGTTTCTTTGCAATGTAGTGTTACTTTTATCCACTACCATGGCAGATGATGGATGCACACCACTATAAACTATGGAAACTCAGAGGCTATTGTAATCTAATGGCCTCTGTTAATATTCTCAGTAGATAAGCAGAATGATAGAATGGACCTTGAAACTGGAGGGCATAGCTGACTGGCCTCTTGTAGTTTATATTTTCTCTTTTTTTTTTTTTGGCCATACTGCGTGGCTTGTGAGATCTTAGTTCCCCAACCCTGGATCGAACCCGGGCCCTCGGCAGTGAAAGCGTGGAGGCCTAACCACTGGACCGCCAGGGAATTCCTGTTCACATTTTCTCTTACATTCCAACTAGAAACGTCTGTTTCTAATTCCATAACTTGGACCTTGTGATTTCTTACTTCTTGTGCCATGAAAGCATGCTCTGAAGAATTGAACTAATTCTCAAAGTGTGATTGTGACTGTATGCACTAACATGAGCTAGTATCATCTTCACCCAAGGGTTCTTCGCTTGAAAATTTTGTGGAATTGAAGCTTCAGGTTTTTCATCGTCACTGACGAATGCCAGAGAGATATAGTAGACAATTCCCTTGGCTACTCAGACAGTGTCTCTTACCCATGTCAGAATAAAAAGAAAAAATTGTTTTTGCAGCAAATTCATTTTTCTGGAAGCAGCCAAATCACACCGTTCTCTGAGCCTTTAGTAAAGCAATAATAACAGCCTAGGCAGCCAGTCACTGCAGGGGACTCTGGAGGGTGGAGGAGGAATTTCAAAAAATCACACACACACACACACACACAGACACACACACACAGTTTTGTAACTTGATACAGGTAAGGACTGAAGGCAACAACTTGTAGGTGTATTAGGAACAAAAAAGAAAGCCACGGTCCAGGTGCTTTGGTACAATGCACAAAAGGGTGGGGCGGGACAGTTCTGATTGATTTCGTGTACTTAGCTTGATTCCTTCGTGTCAGTAACTATGTGTGATAACTAGGTAAAAAACAGGCAGACAAAAACACTCAACTCACTTTTGTTTCTATGTAGATAATTGGAAAAAAATCATTTTTTTCTGCCTCTGAGCAAAGTACTTATTCCCCCACTTCTTAAATTCTTCACTTCACTCTCCGTTTGCTGACATAACTAAACTCTTTTACGCTCTTCATTAGCTAAACGTAGGCAAGAAGCTTCAGAAGAGCTCCTTTTGTCACCTCTTGCAAAATTGTTTCTGCTCATATGTGACCAATGGGGGTTGAAGACTGTGCCGGTAGATAGTTGTAGTAACAGGGTCTTGAGACAGCGCTGTTTGGGGTGTGTTCCCTTTTTATTGTTTTCTTCCGGTAGTTCGTTGTTTATGTGCTATTTCACTAGGAGGAGTTGTAATTCTACAAAGGCAGGGATCAAACCTTTATTTTCTTTGCCCTGATATAGTCAAGGCTCAACACTGATAAGCTCTGGAATGATTTTGAGTGGAAAAAAATTAATGAATTAATGTCATTAAGGCGTTTAAAGCTTTGAAAATATCACAAGGGAGTTTACTGAATATATCACTTTGTTCCAAAAGATTCATAAGGTAACAGTAGGAGATGGAAAGTGAAATATTAAAAAAAAAATCTGAGAAAGAAAATATCAAGAGTATAGACCGGGAAGAGGTTTGCTGATTGATCAGAAAAGAAGGAAGAAACAAAATCCAAACAAAAGACTTAATAAAATAGAATTGGATGCCATACATGTTTCTAATTTCCTGAATTGCTCTAGGAGATACTTTTGTGGTATGTGGGACTCACACCATCTTCCTTTCTGTCTTTCCTCTCTAGAATGGCTTCTATACATAATATTTATATTTTGGGTGAGGATAATAGTGAAGGATATGACTTAGACAATTTTTATGAAGTGGAATGAGGTCATTAAGGCTGCTCACATTTATTCCAGTTCTTCTCATTTCTTGGCACATGATAAGATCACACATCCTTGCTCCTTCTGAGTTTAAGCCATGAAATAGGAATGCATGTGATGTGTGTCACTTGCAGGGGTAAGCTTTGAGAGCTGGGGCGTGGTGTGCCGTATTTCCTTCCCCTGCCTGGGTGGTCCTACAAGTACACGTTAAGATGGAGCGTCCTTCAACCTAGTCTCTGTTTAACTTTGATGTGCAAATTTCCCTGCTAATCATTTCTCTATACAATATGTAGGATGAGCAAAAAACGCAGTTTCATTGTATTCACCCACTGAGTGTTGGGATTATTCATTATTGCAGATGAACCTAGTTTATCCTGACTGATACAGGGTGTTCCATATATGCTTCCCTGAACTGCTAACACATAAGATGTTGGTCTGTATACTGACATCTGAGATGGTTCTGAATTTCTGATTCTACTGAAGAAAAAGGAATATAATTTACACGCCTGGCTCATACACTGAGGAAGAGTGTAGGAATTTTTTCATTGACTGTGTACAAAAGCACATAAGCTACTTCTTTAAATAGCGCACACCTGCTTGCTTTGCACCTTCATTCATCTGTTGCCTTTGTCTGATTCATTCTCCTGCCAGAGTTCATTTGGAGAGCAGAGGCACCCTCTTGGATCACGTTTAAAGAAAGGCTGGTACAAGTGTTTGAACTTAGAGAAGCTCAGTTATGTGCAGTGTCTTTGACCTCAGGACCACAGTGTGACCCATATGGCGAGTTGCCAACGATTGGCCCTTTGGCCCACCTCAGTAGGTTCTCAGCTGTTTGCTTCCTTGATCTCAGTTAGTTAAGTATGGACATTACCCTCTGACGTCTTGAACCCAGGGTCCATGCATGAAAAATATTCATTCTCTGGGAGCTTTTTATGTGATTTGATCTTTCCCAAAAGGATTTTTAACTTTTCTTTTGATTTTGTTTGTTGTTTGCTTTTCTAGCATAGCTCTTTACTGAGAGACTCGTATTCCTCTCTCTAAGAGATCAAAATATGATCTATGAACAGCTGGGGGTGGGGGGTGGGGGAAACGAAAAGCAGAACACATTTCCATTTGATGTCATATTTCTTATGATCATACACAGTACTAGGCTATAATCCCTATAACTGACCATGGAAAAATGATTAATATTTGTAATATTGTGAGTGGGTAGAAAAGGAGCATAAAGCACACCATATAAATCATGGAACCAATTAAGTATACGTGTGTGTTGGGGGTGAGGGTAAATTCACCAGGAGTAGGTGTTTCCATTATTTTTCTTTCCTCTCTTTACATGATTAAACAGTAGGAGTAGACGAGATTGAATCTCTTTATTTTTGGTTTATCTCTCTATTAAAATCACTGGTGCTAAAGTTTCTCCCAAGTTAACCCTATGTTAACTTTTTAAGTGGACGCATATTTTTCATGACTAATAGGTGGAAGAATAGTTTGTTCAGGACGTGATTTCCTTCTCAGTGAGATAATACAACAGAAGCACCTAAGCATTCTTCCCACATCAAGAATAATCACTGCTATATTTCTCTGTCAGTAATAGCTCAGCATTTTTTAAATCAGAACTCATTTTACATCAAAGCACAGGGTTAGAGATTATGTGAGACAGTAGCAAAAATCATAGCTTCTTCCATAAAAGAACTTAGAATTTCATATATGGAGTTGGAATTCTGAATTGTGAGGGAAAGAAATTCAACCTTGGTTTTTTTGTTTGTTTTTAATTTTATTGACGTATGGTTGGTTTACAATGTTGTGTTAGTTTTAGGTGTACAGCAAAATGATTTGGTTTTTTTTATATATATATATATATATATATATATTCTTTTTTGGATTCTTTTCAATTATAGGTTACTACAAGATATTGAATATAGTTCCCTGTGCTATACAGTAGGTCCTTGTTGTTTATCTGTTTGATATATAGTAGTGTGTATCTGTTAATCCCAAATTCCTTATTTATCCCTGCCCCCCCTTCCCCTTTGGTAACCATAAGTTTGTTTTCCATATCTGTGAGTCTGTTTCTGTTTTGTAAATAAGTGCATTTGTATCATTTTTTTTTGTAGATTCCACATATAAGTGATATCATGTGATATTTGCCTTTTTCTTTCTGACTTATTTCACTTAAACCTTGGTTTGATTTGTAATTGTCTTAGGTAATAGGAATCTGAATCTTCAGTTCTGCATTTGAAAAAGATGGAGCCAGTAGTGCCTTTTCTATCTATTTCACATGTGCTCTGTAAACCATAAAATACTATACAACTCTAAAAATGTATACTTACAAACAAATGCAAGATTAATGTGGTGATGATGAGCAGGATGTATTAGAAAAGGGGACTGTATGGAAGTAGTATTGTAAGGTCGAAGGCTACCAGAGTAGTTCAGAAATGAGGTGCTAAGATGTCCATTATGGGGGTTGTGGAATGGGAATGGAAAGGAACAGACAAACCTGAGAGACACTGTGATGATTCTGCAATTTTGGAGAGAGAAGAAGTTCAGTAGTGAGCTGAAGAAGTTAAATATTGAGTGTGAACGACTACAAGTACGGTCTTACTATGATCAGTGACCTGGCTGAGGAGTAGGTGCTCTTGGGGTGATGGTGGTGGTAATGAGTTTAATGTTAGAGATGCTGTGTTGAGGTAATGGAAACCTAGTCAGGTTGAATGTATTTGTGATACATTGAAAACACTGCTCAGGAGCTCAGGAGAGAAATCCAAATGAAATGATGATTTAGAGCAATGAATGAGACTTGAGAGGGAGAGGGGTAAATGCCCCAAGAATATAATGCCTATACTTGCAGCATGCAATAGATTTATTGAAGATAAATTAGAAATATTAAAAAAAAAAAACCCATAGGCGAGCACAATGAACAAGATGATGCCCATATTATTTAAAGCTTGGATGATGTGAATAATATTTGGGAAAAAAACCACATAAGATTCACAACTGGACTCATTACAAAATAGCGACACAAATTAATATTAAAATGGGAAATTAAATCAGCAAATGAAAATATTCACCACCACCACCACGCTTCTCCTAAATAAAACTTGGCTCAGACAGTTTTGCAGGCAAATTTTACCACATTTTAAGGAAATAATTATCTGTAACTTATGTACCTTTTCCATGGACAATGGAAACGAAAGAAAAACATATATTAAGAGCTACACGGCAAAGGAAAATCTGTTAATGTCAACTCAGGAACATAACAAGGATCCCTGTTAGCACGCCTTCTGTTCAAAATTGAATTAATGGTCTAAAACAAAGTAATAACATTTGAAAAGAAAAATACATAAGGATTATGATAGCTTTTATAAATATGATTGTCTACTAGAAAAAATCCAGAAACTTAATACACTGTTGGAATTCATAAAAATTCAAGCAGGTTGCCAGATGAATGCTCAACAAAAAGAAATAATTAGCATTGTATACACCTGCAATAAACAGTGAGACAATAGATGCATAATGTATCGGGGAAGAAATGTAGCAAAATAGGTGCTAACTAAATGCCAAAATGTACCGTGTTCAAGGATGGGAAGACTCAACAATGTAATGAAAGTTTGGCTTTTCTCCAAATTAGCTAATAAATTAACTACAATTCCACTTAAAATGCCAACCGGTTTATTATGGAACTTGACAAGCAGTTCCTAGAATTCATAATAAACCCCCAAAGGACCAAAATTAGCAAAGATAATTTTGAAAAAGAATAACAAAATTGTAGCACACAATAGACATCAAGATACTTTAACACTATAGTAATTAAAATTTTTTGATATATGCACCTGAGTAAAAACAAATAAACCAGTGAAGCAGAATAAGGGTGCAGAAGAAGATCCAACCACATATGTGGAAACTTGATATATCACATTAAAAATTGGTTGGGAGAAAATATACTATTTAGTAAGTGGTGCTAGGTTCATTGATCTGGGAAAAAACATGTATACTTAATACAATACAAGAGTCACTTCCAGATAGATTAAACATGTGTATGTGTAAAACATTAAAAAAAAAAAATTAAAAGAAAATATTTATGATCTCAGGTTAGGAATACTTAAACCAGAAAAAAATAAACAAACCATACTTTTAAAAGATTGATAAATATTTTTACATATTTGAAACTCTTTTACTATTTTAAATATAAAACATAATTTCAATAAAAGATAACCATTAACAAAATAAAAAGAAAATCAGTATAATTAGAAGTTATAAATAGCAATAAATTAATATCAAGAATTTATGAATAACTACAAATCAATAAGAAATTTGAAAATGACCCAATAGAAAAATGAGCATGTGAACAAGAAATTCACTGAAAAAGAACCCAAAAGTCTTAACTTAATCTCACCAGTAATCAGAGTATTTCAAATTAAAAACACAAGGAGATTCCTTTTCATGTTGATCAGATGGTCAATAATTAAGAGGTCTGATAAAAATCAATTGTCAGCAAAGAGGAAGGCTAACATGAACTGCCCTCCACCAACAGCAGGAGTATAAGTTGGTACAGTCACTTTGGAGAGCAATGTAGTAATAACCAGTGAAGTTCTTGATCCACATATACTTTGTGACTCATATTCTACTTGTGGATAGAATTAAGAGAAAATCATGCATAAATAACAAGGACAAATAGACAAATAGATTTTAAAAGTTCATTTCAAAATTATTCATAGTAAAAAATGAGAACAGTATGGAGATTCCCCAGTCCCCCTTCTGGGTATATATATGAAGGAAACAAAATCAGTATCTGGAAGAGACACGTGCACTCCACGTTCACTGAAGCATTATTCACAATAGCCAAGATATGGGAACAACCTAGGTATCCATTGATGGATGAATGGATAAAGAAGATGTGGTATATGCATACAGTGAAATATATTATTCAGCCACAAAAAATAAGGAAATTCTGTCATTTATGACAACATGGTTGAACCTAGAGGCTATTTTGCTAAGTGGAATAAGCCAGACGCAGAAAGACAAGTACTGTATGATCTCACTCAAATGTGTAATCTAAAAAAGTCAAATTCACAGAACCAGAGAGTAGAACAGTGGTTACCAGGGGCAGGAGGTAGGGAATGAATAGGTTTTGGGGATCTAATATACAGCATAATGACTGTAATTAATAATGCTCTGCTACCTACTTGAAATTAGCTAAGAGAATAGATCTTAAGTGTTCTCACCACAAAAATAAAAATAGTAACTATGTGAGGTGACAGATATATTAATTACCTTGGTTGTGGTAATCATTTCACAGTGTATATGTATATTAAATCATCATGTTGTACACCTAAAAAAGTCATGCTGTACAAGATAAATATATATAATTTTTATTTGTCAATCATACCTCAAAAAAGCTGGGGAAAAAAAAAACCTAAAAAAATATTAATAGTCAAAACATTCAGAAAAACAATTAAATGTCAATAAAGATAATGAATAAGTTGCAGAGTATTTATAAAACATCATAGAACATACAGTGAATTAACTAGAGCTACATATATCAACATGGGTTAATCCCCAAGACATAATAATGTGGTTAAAAAAGAAAGCAGAAGGATGCATCCTTTTTTATAGCTTTAGCACACAAAACAGTACTATATGTGTTCATTTTCTGTGCTATCTTCACAAATTACTGCAAGCTTAGTGGCTTAAAACAACACAACTTAATTATTTTAATAGTGAAAGTCAGAAATTCAGTACAGGAGTTACTGGACTAAAATCCAGGTGTTGGCAAGCTGGGCTTTTTTCCTGTGGCTTTAGTGGAGAATCTGTTTCCTTGCTCATTTAGCATTCTGTTTCTTGAGTTTGTAGGACTGAGGTGCTGTTTGCTGGTTGGCTGTAAACTGAGGGTTGTTCTCAACTTCTAGATGCCGCTTCCTTCCTAGGCTCTTGAATCCCTTGCTCCACCTTCAAAGCCAGCAATAGTAGATTGAGTCCTTCTTATGTCTTATCTCTCTGACCCAGTCTTCTGCTTTCCTCTTCCACTTTTAAAGACTGATGTTATTGTTTTGGGCCAACCCGTATAATTTGTAATAATCTTCCCACTTCAAGGTCCTTCAACTTAGTTACGTCTATTAAGTCCTTACCAATAATCACACCTGCTAAGTCCCTCTTTCCACGTAAGATAGATATTCATAGTTTCTGAGGATTGGGACATGGATATCTTAGGGGACCATTTTTCTCCGGTCCACACTGTGTATTTTTCATAAAACAAATACATATGAAATAAAGTTATAAAAACATGCATGGAGAAATTGGTACCAAATTGAGGTACCTCTAGATTGAGAAAGAAGGGATTGAATTGGGAAAAAATTCAGAGAGAGCCTAATTTTTCTCTATTATTTACTTTTTAAAAAAATGTACTTGAAATAAACTGTAAAAATGCTAGGACTTGATTAGGTTAAGTGGAAAGCAAACAAAAGAAGAGAAGACATAATTTTTTCTTTTGTTTTTAATCATAACATATGTATCAGTCCATTTGGACATTTTATAATAGAAAATGTTTAAAAGGGGAGGAAGAAAAGAAAAGAAGTTTGTGTGAAGAGTCCGTAACATACTGAATCAATGAAGTAGATATTGTGATAATTGAAAATAGGTAAAACTAGGTTGCTTAGACCAGAAACTTGAACCTTTGTAAAGAGGAGGTTTGAGCTGTGAGTGATGGAGAGGTGATGATGTTAAGGACATAAAGGATATGGAAAAACACAAAGCAATCGTACACATGATAGAGAGTAAAATGTTGAATTAATAAACTGAGTGACTAGAGTAGATAATCAGCTGGAAGAAACAATAATAGGCATTAAAAAATACACAGTAATTTTAGAACAGTCAGTATAAAAATGTGATAGGAGAAGGTTGAAGGAATAAAGGGTGGACTAAGTTGGGATTTCTCACATTGGCAGTATACTCAGCACTGTTTCTTGACTTTTCTTAACACTCTTTGGATGCCTGCTGGCTTAAATACAGGGAGAAAAATGTTGTCTAGGTGGAAATTTGCATCAAAGAAAAACAAAGGGGTGATGAATTCCAGAATTGCTAGAGAAGAAAACATCACAAGAGGTAACTATGGGTTTGAGGCTAGGTAAGGAGTTTAAAAACAAAACAAAACAGGGGCTTCCCTGGTGGTGCAGTGGTTGAGAGTCCGCCTGCCGATGCAGGGGACAAGGGTTCGGGCCCTGGTCCGGGAGGATCCCACATGCCGCGGAGCAGCTGGGCCCGTGTGCCACAACTACTGAAGCCTGTGTGCCTGGAGCCCGTGCTCCACAACAAGAGAAGCCTGCACACCAGAATGAAGAGCGGTCCCCGCTTGCCGCAACTAGAGAAAGCCCGTGCGCAGTAACAAAGACCCGACACAGCCAAAAAAAACAAAACAAAACAAACCCGGGATCTGGGGAAGAGAGAATTTGGTCCAGGAATATCAGATGATTCCAGACTTAACGTCATAACAAGAGCTGAGTACAAATTAAGTCGTTTTATCAGGTGTGGAGATCTGAAAAGACAAGCTTCAACTTTGTGATCTAACATGAACCAAAGATAACTTTTGACAAAATATCCTCTAAAGCTTAGTGAGGTAAATGATATTGTCCAGGGCATTAGTGAAGCACTGTGGGAGTGTCAGCCCTTAAAGGATTGTTGGACATTTCTTAGATGTTCCTTAGTGCATACCCACTAAGATTTTATCCATCCCCTCAAACCCTCTTTTGGCTGTTGTTTTTCACTTTCCCCATCCTCACCATGGTTTATTTTGATGATATACCCCTTATAACCTACAATAAAGCCTTTTTCAAGTGAGGAAGTTATAAATCAGACCTCTTAGAATTTTGTTCATTATTTTAAAGTGACCTGTAAAATACCACATAGAGGCAGAAATTGGACTAGAATCAAGGTCTTCTAAATTCTAGCCAAGTATCCTTCTCTAGTGCTTTCTATTGTCATTTTAGAATAAAAGAGCCACCTGGATCATGTAACAATTGAGTAAAAGAGAGTTAGGCCTTTGGGAAGACACTGCCCCTGTAATTCACTGAAAGTTTCCTTCCTTGGATGGAGCTAGAAATCTTGATGTGGTCATTTTTATATAGTGTTTAAAATGGCTCCTACTACACATGGGCAGCAAATGAAGGTACATTTCCTGTTGGTCTAAGAGGGCATTATGGGTGGGAATGACACCATTAACTGATGGTTTATTGCTTCGGGGAAATACTTGGACATCCTGTTTGCTTGATCAGCAGTTAAACCCCAGGTTGCTGTTTTGACCTTGGTTCACCCAGAAGATTATTTCTATAAACTTGAAAACTGAAACCAAGTAAGATCACATACACAAAAGAAGTTCAAGGGAAGAAAGTCAAAGCTTTTGTTTGTCTCCAGGGTGTGAATGCTGGCCAAAGACTATACTACTGTTCCCTCTCTGGAAACATGGTGATTTGCATTTCTCCTGGGTTTTAGCTCCTGATTAACTATGTAAATAACTTTATTCAACAAAGTCTCCTTTTCCCTCTTGGATTCTGACCTTTGGAGCTCCGTACTAATGTTTGTGGGAATTAAATTATGAGCACTAAGTATCAGAAGTATGGAAAATATGTGAAGGTCTAGTGGAAAATGTCATATCAAAGTATAAGTAGTCTAAAATAAACACATATTTATTAACAATTATGTTTCCCAATTGCTACTTATAATTATCTTCCTACTGTATAAATAATATTATGAAAAACTTTGGAGTCTAACTCCCTGCAGCTCCCAGCACATAAATATGACTGATAAGAGCTATTAGCAGTACATCTCGTCAAGTTCATGTGTTACAGTTAGGTTGGTCTCCAGACCCCCTGCCTGAGACTCTAAGTCGAGTAGGAATCATTTCTCTTGGTGGAGAGCTTTATAGCTTGTGGCTCTTGAACACGTTGTCCTGTGTGTTTGTTTATTATGTTTTGTTTTTCCAAAAACCGCTGTGAGTGAGTGAGTGCTACTGTCACTCTTCATAGTACTCCAGTGAAGAAAATGCGGCTTACAGATTTGACCACAAATAACCACTGTCCTGACTTTTATAGCAAGTACTTCCTTGTATCTTTATTGCTATAAAAGTCAGAATAATGGTCATTTATGGAGATGGAGGAGTTGTGATGGGAAAGGGAAACATGGAGGCTTCCTGGGGTGGCTGGAGGTTCAACTTGAAAGAACTCATTCAGCTGTGTAGATTTTGTGTGATTTTCCATATTTGCATTTTACTGTAAAATAAAGAAAGTTAATCAAACTTAAAAAAAAAATTTGGCCACAGTAGCTCAAAGCTTGTAAGTGCAGATCTGGTGCTGAATTCAAGTGTTTTTCCTCATTAAAGCGCTTTTCCTCATTAAATCGCTTTTCCTCATTAAATCATTGCAGAGGTTAATTCTAGTAGCCATTAGTAGTTTCAGTCTCTGCAGCGTTCTTATCTGGCCCAGCCCAAAGCTACAACTCCATTCAACTATTGTTTCACACTCTGATGTATGGAACTGTGTGGACATAATGCCTACCAGGTATTTGCGACTTATAACACAGAGCATTATAAGTTTCAGGGATATTCATGGAAGATTCTAAAAAAGGAAGATAATTCTAGATATTTTTTGAATCGCTCAATTCTAAGTGAAAGCCAAAGAACAGAGTTTTATAAAGGTACCAGAAACATAATGTTAGTTAACAGCTGACAAAATTGTCCTGGGGTGTCAGAGGAAACCAAATAAGACAAAAATAATAAAAATAATGTAATAACGAAGAAAAAAGGAAAGAAGAGAAAAAAAAACCACCAGTATTAGCATATCAGAATCAGCCCACCAAAATAGAAAATAATAAAGCAGCAAAGAAACTACTGAGTTTTAGGGTCCCTAGGTTTCTTTTACTGCAGTAGAGCTTGGCTAAAATAACACAAACCCTATAGCTTACTAATTTTTGAGACCAATATTTGGGTATAATTTTTGTGCTTCATAGGCCTGGATAACCCACGAGAGACCACAGATTGCTGACGTAACTGTCTTTGAATTTAACAAAGCCCATTACCTTGTCAGTGAGGGGGACGGGTGGAAAGCTTAAGGGGGGTGGGGGGGTTCTAGGCACCCAGAGGGGTTTTCACTGCAGCTACTGAAATAATAAACTCCCTTGATTTTTGGCACTGACCAGAGTAGTTTTAACAGTTCACTTCTAATCGCAGATAATTCTTTTTTTATTATGTCATTTTAGATGCTGTTATTATACACAGCAGATGTTGCTATGTTACTGAAAACCATAAGCTGTCCACATGATACCAGTCCTAACATAAGTGAAAGTCTGTAGTCTTGGATTTAAAGGTAGGACTCTGTGTGTGTGTGTGTGTGTGTGTGTGTGTGTGTGTGTGTGTGTATGTTTCAATCTACCTGCCATTCGTTTTAGAAAGGATTTTATGATGTCTGGAGCCTGAACTGAACTATCTGTCCTCTCTTGTTTCAATTGAAAGAAATTAAGATCTTGCTCGTTATCTTTCCAGTAAGTTTTAGTATAAATTCTGGAGTAGAGAAATCTCAAGCAACCAAATTTCATTCATTTTCCAGCAATAGAGATCAAGGCCTATGTAGTGTGTAAGATGGAAAATTGAAAATATATTGTTTTGTCTCAGACAAAGCAACTACTTTTGATTTTTTTTTTTAAAGTGGGACAAATTGCACTTGGTGACTTCTGAGGGATGTTTTCCTAATGTAATGTGCTCAGTTTAACTTCAAGGGGCAAAGATGGACCATTAGACAAAAATATCCTTTCTCTCTGTCTGCTTGTTTGTTTTGATTTGCTTGCTTGTTTTGCTTAAATTCATTCGGGAATTGGCATTTAATTTAAAATTTTTATTTTGATATAATTTAAACTCATAGAAAAGTTTCAAGAAAAGATTATATATACCTTTTTACTGAAATACATCAACTGTTACCGTTTTACCGTATATACTTTATTTAATTTTTTAACTATTTGAGAGTGAGTTACAGAAATCCTGCTCCCTACCTCTAAATTCTTAAGTGTTGTGTGTGTTTTTTTTAAGAATAAGGACATTCAGTTCCATAATTAAAGAACATTGACCAAAGTTTTTTTTTTTTTTTTTTTTTTTTTTAACCATGAATACTGTTATCTGTGTAGCATGTTCACGTTTCATCTATTGCCTCAGTAAAGACCTGGATTTACTGTAATTTTTCCAAGTCCTGGATCCAATCCAGGACTGCACATTTCAATCTGTTCTTCTGTGGGAAGAACCCAGACTTAGTAGCCTTAATCTGCACACTTGGAGCCAAAGGTGAAAAAAATGGCAAAACATTGAACAAGGGAAGGTGGAGCCAGGAGCTAAACAAATTGTCTGAATAAGCATCAAACCAAAGGAACCAGACAATCAAAATAAAGATGTAAGCATGTACTGGCATGTAGAGAGAATCACCATCTATGGTGCTATATTATGATTTTAATTTCATAAATATCTGTTTTTGTATACATATAAAAGCCCAATTTTATGTTAATTTTAGGCTCTTCTTTATCTTCTTAAATTTTAACAACAAACAATATATTTACTTTTACTATTGAAAAAGTTTATATGTAGAGAGACAGATAGATGGATATAGACATAGCTATACCTTCAAATACGAACAAAACTTAACTGTCACCCGCTGAGTGATGGAAGCTGGGTCTGAGAGAGCAGCCACATGGCTGGTAAAGGCTCAGAAGAACAAGATGATTCAGATTGACTCTTGATGAAGATTCGCATAGGGGTTGGGGTCTGTGGACGCTCCAGTGGGTTTGGAGGGGACCACTGGGGATACCAAAAAAGGCTGAATGGGGTGTGCTCACCACGTGACTTCTCTAATGTGGTGGATGACAGCCTAGTAATATGCAAACTAGTCCTTTCATAGCTCCCAGTAACTACTGAGGATGTCCATAAGCTATTTTTATGTCTTCTTATGTCAGATGATAGATGTAGGGGGCTGGGGGATCTAAAGATGATCACCTAAAAGTATTCGCTAGTGATATTTGACAACACTAAAAATCTCACCCAAGCACACTACCTATATACAGTGTTCAACTACGTAAGGATCCCATTTGAGGTGTGTCAGGACACCACAGACACACGTGCAGCCATCGGATTTGGCAGTCAGGGGATCTGTGGAGTTTTTCTTTGTTGAGTAAAATGTAAATATTGGATATTTCATCAATGATTTTTTAAAAATACCATTTTCCAGACTATAAAATCATAATGCTAGAAAATAAATAGGTCAAGAAAAATTTTAAAATTTCATTATTGATTTTTTTAATCATGAGAGCCAGTGAGTCTGTGTCCTCAGCCACATTCCTGCCAACATTATCTGCCAGACTCCAATGCCGAAACCGCACACATTCCTCTAGATAATTACTGGGTGCTTACCAGCTTTTGGGAAGTAGACATACAGTTCCCAAATCATTCCGTTCTGAAAGCCAGGTGCTGCCAGGTGTTGCTCTCCTGGCATTTCTCTTCCTACATTTGAACTTGTGGCAAGACCTTAGCTGAGTGTATTTTTACCGGTGACCGAGTGGAGTGATGAGTGCCGCTGTGCTAATAACAAGGTGGTAAATAAATATCAAGCGAGCATTGATGCATCAGTGAAACTCAGAATTTTGTCAGGAGGAACCAGCAAGTCTTGAGTGAGAGTTCTACACTCTCTAGTTTCTCTCTGCTCTGCACCAAGCCCTTTGCTACTGTGAAAGAAATAAACATTGTGGGCAGAAGAAATGAAATGAAATGAAAGTTCTCCTAAATTGTGTCCCCCACCTTTTCCCAGGCTTTGTGATCTATTGGTTCTGCAAACAGTTGTCCTCCTAAGTGACCCTCATCAGGCATTTTGTTGACTGAAAGAAGGATTCTTAGTTTTAATGTTGCAAAGAAGAAAGTGGCAAGACTGGCATAGAAACTGGGTGGGAGTAGGAGGGTGGAAGCCCCATCCTTTGAGGATTTTACGGGATATTCGGACTGGACTTGGGCAATGGGGAATGTTCCATTTATAGTTGTAAGTTTCCAGCAACATAAAGTTTCCCCTTTGCTCTTATATGTACTGGGTCTTGAATAGCTACCATATATACGTCAGACACAACTCTCGTAGCAACTCCTGTAGAGTACATTATCCTTGCTTTACCTAGGGAGATACCGATGGCAATTTTAAGTGGTTTTCTCAAGACCGTAGAGCTGTTGGTGTATTAGAAGATAGGTGCTGTACCGCCGTGTCTATCTGACCCCAAGCGCCACGTTCTTTTCCTTAAGAAGATTGCTGTTTAATTCACCACTGATTTCCTCGCATGTTTGCTTGCTCAGAATGAATTTAGTATTTCTTATTAGTCAAGTAGATGCCCATGATCTTGTTCTGAACGACCAAGAAGGCAAGATTCTTTTGTGGCACCTCTCTGACTTTCTTTTATAAATCCCTTCTCCTGTTTCTGCCGTGCAATCCTCAAATGTCCTAACTCTCCAGCACATCCCATCCTTTGTACCATCTTGCTTTTATTAGATACCAGAGCTCTCCAATTTCCCTTTGTTTGTTCCCAGTCAATGTATATGCTCTTATTTATGTTGATAATCTAATTCAGGCTAATACAAGAATGAGCTAATTAATGTATTATAGCCTTCATTCTACATATACAATATTTGCATATTAACTGAGTTTCCATGGTGATAAAGATCTCAATTCCAGGGGAGGATTCTAACGGTGGGCATTTGAGCCCCCGTAGCAGATGGTGAGACTATTATGGAGTAGATGTTGATTTCTGAGCTCTGAACTCATAATACACAATGGTCAGGATTGCCCCTTCTTTCACTTCCTCCACCGTCATTGTCAGTAGTTTCTATTAAGTACTCACACATACAAGCTATAGCTGAATCCATTCTACACAGAGGCAATAATACTTTTCTAGTCAACTGACTTTTTTCTGAGCATATAATTGATCAACCACAGACAACTAATTTCACTTTACCTTCGTACTTTCATCTGTAATGAGGGATTTAGACTTGATAATCCCAAAGGTCCCTACCTAGTATATACTTCTATGAAAAGAACATTTTCATGAAGTAAATATGATAGTATATTTCTGATGAATTTCAAGTTAGATCATCAAACAGTTGTATAAGAAGCTATTTGATACTGTTGGAACCCTGTGAGCGCTTCCCCAAAACCATTTTCTTGCTCTCTGTGCATCAGGAAATAACATTCTGCCAAGTATAAAAGGAACCTGAGCCCCCGAAAGGGGCTGAAATTGTGACGTCTCAAAGCTCATATGGACATGAACTTGGCCAAATGTGTTATATGCCCTCTCTGCTCTGTTATGTTGCCAGCTGGTGGGGTTAGTTCACTTTTACCACTTAAAATTTCCTTTTGGGCTAATGACTATTTCTAAAATACTGTACTGCTTTAGAGCTCATGCCATCGCAATGTAAATCAATTCCCACCTCCATTATATAAGTATGTGATTTTTACCCCTACAAAAATTCCATTGAGATATTACAAGTCTTATATTGGCGAATAATAGAGGATGGTGTGGTCTGGTGGGAACAGCTAGGGGTGGGACTTGAGGGAGAGAAATCGTCACCAGCTGAGCTGCAGAATTCGTCGAGGAGCCTCCCTGAGATGAGGAGGAACCGTTTTGCTCCATTTATTCCGTGGAGTCGTAAGGGAAAGTCACGGTTCCTCCAGCTTTCTCTCAGAGGATAACTCTTAAGGCAGCATCTCTTGGGAATGGAAAGGTAGGGAAGTGAAAAAGACCGGAAGCTTATCCATAAAAGAGGCCTCAGAAGGTGGGAAGTTGTTGAGACAAGGTTGAGGGACTGTGGAACCCTGGTCTTCAACTTCTATGATAATTAAGAATTTACTGCCCCTGCGTGCATACTGTGTGCCCTAATAAGCAGTAGAAGAATGTGCCTGTCTGCAAGAATCATTTTATAAATATTAATGTAGCTTTGAGAAACTGGGACCTGATTTTAAGTGTTGCATTTTATTTGTAAGTGCGTGGTTTAATTACAGCCATAAAACATTGATTAGTTAAAATTTGCTGCTGTTTTATGACTTGGGAGCCAGACAGGTTTGTAATCAGAAGCAGCATCTGAGGTGTGCCAGTTTTAAGACAGAGAAATGATCTGGGGCAACAGGCAACTGAAGGTACCCCGGAGTGCTTCGGAGAACACACTTTGTCGGAGTTGAATGTGGTTTGTCAGTACATCCGCGTTGCGCTAGGTCCTGCTTTCAGAGTGATGTTGCCATCATTTGGGGAGTATGAACGTTTCTTCTTGGAAGGAATTTGCAATTGTCAAGGTATTGATAAAATCTGTACATTATTTGAAGGGGATGCTGTGGACTAAATTGTGCCCCCCCGCAAAATTAATATGTTGAAGCCCTAACCTGAAATGTGACTGATTTGGGGGACAGGGCCTTTAGGAGGTAATTAAGGTTAAATGAGGTCATAAGGGAGGGTCCTAGTTCAACAGGATCGGTGGCCTTATAAGAAGAGGAAGAGAGATCTCTTTCCAAATTCATTCACCAAGGAAAGGTGATGTGAGGACACAGTGAGAGAGGTAGCCACCTACAGCCCAAAGAGAGGAGTCTCACCAGACACCGACCCTCTTGCCACCTGGACCTCAAGCGTTCCAGCCTCCAGAACTGTGAGAAAATACACTTCTGTTGTTTAAGCTACCCGGTCTATGGTATTTTATTATGGCAACTTGAGCTAAGACAAAGGGGCTCCTGGGAGATAAGCAAAAGATAATTGAAGATAAAGCAAAGCTATGTGATTATAGCAGGATGCAATGGTGGGATATGGGCCACAGTAGAGTAGGGTTAGCTAGGAGGAACTGGGACTTGACAAGTTAAACCAGAGTTCAACGGATGCTGCAGATCAAAAGAAAACAATAGGCTAAATAAAGGAGGTGAGCTGAGAGAGCAAGATGTGGATGTGGTTCTAGAGAGAAAGGAAGGACCTAAAGAAGGGGAGATGCGAGAGTCTCCTAGTAAAGCATTAAAGGAGCAAAAGCTTGATGAACTATAATCCCCATTGCCTTTTATCTCCGCCTCGTGTGTTATTCTTCCAGTGGCTGTGGTTGGCCTCAGGCCATAGAAACTCAGCATATTCAGAGGTGAGTGAGCTGTGTAAGACTTTGCTTCTGACAGTGATAGCAACAGAGGTGCTGGTATGAGAAACTTAAGGTCCAAATGGGGAACGACTAAATACACGACGGTACAAGAGTTCATGTTTTTAAGAATCAGATTAAAAATCATATCAATATTTGCTAGATAATGACATAAAACCTAAGAAATATCAACATATGAGTGTGTTATGATCAACATTATTTTTAAAAATTCACACACATTGGGATTGACATATATACACTAATATGTATAAAATAGATAACTAATAAGAACCTGCTGTATAAAAAATAAATAAAATAAAAGTCAAAAATTCAAAAAAAATTCACACATAATACACACACACACACACACACACACACACACACACACACACACACAGATGAAAAAATATACCCCCCCCAATGAAAAAAATAGTTTTCTCTGGATGTTGGGAGTTATTCTAATTGTATGCCTTATTCTTTTTATGATTTTTTTTCAGAATACATATATCTTACTTTGAAATTGGAAAAAAACCCTACTATTTAAAATGAAAAAATTTATAGGGGTGAAGAGTGAGCCAGTAGAAGGGTTATCATAGGAGACACTGTCAATATTACTACTGTTTATTTTGTATTCTTTGGAGGCTTTTTGAGTTCCTGTGCATATGTAATGTGATACAGGGTGAGGACAAAAGTAAGGTGTTTTACCGGCCCACTCGCGCCAAGAAGAATTAGATAGTGTGACCCTTTTGTTTCATCAGTGAGTGGCTCCACAGGTGTGGCAGGCAACTGCTTTTCTCCATGTTCAGAAAGAACAGAGTAACAACTAGGCCAAGGCGAGGGAAGCAATATAACTGTCGGGCAGTCAGAGGCAAACGCCGCCTCTCACGCCCACATTTCTCATTATCCTGGTTATAGCAGGGCACTAATTATAATCTCCATGTCGAGAAGGTCTGATCACTTAAAAATCTTTTAGAAAAAGGGAGAGGTGGTTTAAATACCTTTTGCCCGGTAGCTGGTATTCTTTTTGTGAGATGTCTGCTTCTTGGAGTGGGAAAGAAATGGATACCAGTGCTGGGAGCTGTTGTGGGCATGAGCGGAGGAGGGTGGGGTGTGTCCGGACCTGAACAAGAATTGGCGATAATGCACGTTCAAGATGAATATGCTACATCTCTCAAATAGACTTATTTAAAAATCCCAAAGTAAATACTACCATCTACAAGTAGTAAATATGTGCAAAGCAGATTTCATCCTCTTCATTCAATCCCAGTACTCTAAAATAACCCTAGCTCATTTGGAAGGTACCTACCTCTCTTGTGTTATTTATGACAAGCTAACAGCTCTCTGACAATAGCTAGTTCAGACATGCATTATTCGTCTGTCACATAAGCGGACACAGTCACCAAACTAAGAACACAGCGTTTTGTAACTTTGTAAACTCTGGAAATGATGGCAGTTCAGCTGTTCCAGAGCTGAGAAATTTAGGCTTCTAAGGTGCCCATCTGAAAGGTTACTGTTTGGCTGGTTGCACTGGAGACTCACAGTAATCAGAGTTTGAGACATAAATGTACTTTATTAGCCATAATAACAGTGTCCTCCTCTTTGAGGGCACAGTGAGATGTGAGGAGGGTTTCAGTGCTCATCTTAACCGTGTCCTGAAGACTCCAATTCACACGGAAGGGAGTCAAACCTGTGGAAATGGGGGTCTTAGACCCCCTTGAGGAAGTGCTGGTTAAAGCTCAGGAACAAATCAGGGCTCAAGTGAATCTCCATTTTAGTCCTTGGAAGACTCACTCCTCTTTGCCAGTCGGTATTTCTTCCACTGTTCACCTAATGCACAGAGCTTCGTTCTCTCAACCAGAGAAAGGAAAAGAGGGAGGATTTGGGTTAGATGATCACTACCCCAACTTCTGGTTGAAACTGTCTATCAAGTTAATAAGTGCCATTCATGACCAGTCCATCCGAGCACACTTTTGCTTAGGATCACCTCTGGGCATCCTCTTGGTTCTGTAAAAAAACATTTATTTGCTTGAGTCTAGGTCTAGGACATGACCAGAAGAATTAGGGTGCCATTTCGGAACCATTTAATTTAAAAAATTAAATTGAATGTATCCAATTTATTATGGTCATCTATTCAAGAGACATAATGCTTCCTTTGGTCAAGTGTAGCAGAAATACAAACATGTGCTTTGAACCAGAAGGTGAAAGTCCCTGTAATCACAAGTCCTCTGTTGAAAGATAAACCCTTCCTCATGTACATTACATGTTAAAAGATATACTCTCTCCCATGCACAGACATCCAGAACTTCTAAATAGGGGTGTAGCTGAGAAAATAATTGAACCTTTAGCCTCTGGAAATGTTTACTTTCATAATCATAGCACCTAGGTTTGGAGAGGTTGGATCTATGTGGAAGGGACAAAAGCAAACGTTGGTCTTCTTTTAAAGTCTCTTATACTATAGTCCAATTAAAATGAAAAGAAAAGTTAAGAGGAGACATGACTACCAAATTTCAAAAAATCTATATTAAAAAAAATCTATGCATACCAAGGATATAAAGTGTTTAAGATTTACTTTGCTCAATCATCTTTTTTTTTCCTCTTTGAATGGCTTCAGATTTTTTAAAAAATTTATTTAATGCAAGGACTATATATACAGTAACACCAAGCTTTTAACAGCTGCATTTTCCCCCTTTTGCTGTCGTAATTATGGTCTCATTAGGATTCCAATAAAAAGTCAAGAAAAACCTTTTTTTAAGGAAAACAGAAGTGCCCACAGTGTCTCTCTACCAACATGCCATACTTTTAAAATATTTGCATTTGAAATTCCTCACTGCAAATATTCGCAAACCAAAGGTAAATATAACACCGAGATTACTCCCAGAAGAATGTTTCTTCTGCTATTAATACCCTGAATTCAAATCAGAATTTTTGCAAGTCTGTATAATTTTACTGTATGTACTTTATCCTGCAGTTGGGGTGGCCATGTTAGGAAACTAGATGCATCAGAAATGAATAGAAGGTGGCATCTCTTGCCTGGATGAATACTTTTTTTTTTTTTGCCTTTGCATTTCATAAAATAGTCTATGTGCCCAGATTCTCAAGGACACAGTCCTCAGTTAGACAAGAACAAAGACAGGACAGGCCTCCCCCCAAGAAAACACAGGCACACACATACTCCAGCTTTCAGTAGATCATCAGGTTAAATTATGAACAACAAAAGCAGGTCTCAGTTCCTCCCTATCTTCTTTTATGCGCCCTCTCCTGCCATTTGGCATGCACCCCCAGATGTCCAGAGTTACATCCTGGAGGTTTTCTACCTTCTGACTCTGGAATGAGCAATTCCTCATGCTGCCCGACACTCAGAAACCCGCCTTTTCTAATCACAGGTGGTTTGCTTGTTGACCCATTACCTGGACTCCCGTGTTTTTTCTAGGATTTACACATGGAATTAATCCAAGCTGAGGTATTGCAAATGTTCTTTTAAAAATGGCTTATAATATCTCCACCAAGAAGAGTGCAAAACAAAGTAATTTAAGGCCTCATTACAGAGAGGACAATAAAACATTCAGGACCCACATTTCATACTGCCTTGGTGGCTTTATGTGCTCCCTCTGATCAAGGCCACCCCTGAAGCCGACCCACAGAAAAAGGTTGGATATAAAAAACGATGCGGTAACAGTGAGAACATTAGAAATATTTTTCAGCGCATTTTCCAATGCAACAATGGGAGCAGCAGTGAGATGGTGGAAGCTATGGGAATGAATGAACATGAGACAGTACAGTCAGTAAAGAATCATTTCTGAGGAAAGTTGGCTAAGAGGGTCAAGAGAGAAAAGGGAAGGGGAAGTTTTTTGCTTTGTTTCTTTAATGGTGGATGACTTCTGAGTGAGTTCAATTGTCAAAGGGAAGGAGTTGGTAGAGAAGGAGAAATGGAAGATCCCAATTGAGGAGAAATAACTGAACGGGCTTGCAGAGGAGGAAGGAGGAGAACACAGATCAGAGTGTGTAGGAGGAACTGGCCTTCAGCAGCAGGAGGGCACCTCCCCAGAGAGGAAGGGAGGGGTGAGGCCAGGACGGGTATAAAGATGAGATGTGGGGTCAAAATGCAGACCTGAAAGAGTTTCACCTAACATTAGTGTTTCTCAAACAAAGTGGGTTAGTTCGTCCTTTAGGAAGCGACTATCGTAGGGGTAGGGGGGTGGGATAGGGGATTTTTGGAAACTGGAAATGTTTAAAATAATCTGTGCAGGACAAAGGGTAGAATAAATTTCCTGGAATATATTTCCATAAATGGGATTACTGAGTTAAATATGAGATATTTTATGGTTTTTTATAAGCATTGCCAATTTTGCCTCCGAAAAAAGGTTTACTTACTATTAGTTCAGCATTAGAATGAGACAGAATCACCCGAGCCAGACCTGCTGGATTTCTCTCTTGCCTTTCTCTCCAGTTTCCTTTCTGTCACTCTTACTGACGTTCCCGCAAGCACACTGGCCTTTGCCCTTCCTTCAGCCTTCCCTTCCACTCCTATCACAGAGCTTTGTTCTCCCTCTTCTCTCGGACTGCAAGGCCCAACATCATTCTTTAGAGGGACATTCCTTGAAGTATCCCACGAAAAACTGCCCCAATCCCTGGACCAATCACTCTCTAACCCCTTCCTTTGCTTGATTTTCTCCATAGTACTTCTCATTGTATGAATAACATTGTTTATTTTTATTACTATTTATTTCTTCCACTAGAATACAGAGTTGAGGAAGACAGGTTCTCTTTGCAGCTGAGGAATAGTCCTAAAAATCTTGAAAATTTGGAGGTCATACACTAGTGAGCATCAAAACTTAATCTAAAATTACAGGATTTAAAAGAACGTGGAATTGATAGAAGGAAAAATAAGCTAACTGAGCAGAACAGAGAGTGAGAGAAAGACCCATCATATGTGGACACTTGATTTTTGACAGAGGTAGCACTGCATATCAGTAAGTGCCATTTGGTCAATGGATGATGCATATGGAAAAGAAAAAATATGTATATATTGCACCCCTCTTTGATTACTGGTAGAAGAAAACTAGAAAACTGTATTGTAATTGTGTGGTTCACAATGATTTCTTTTTTAGGAATCAAATGAAACCATAAATGAACCAGGAATGAAAAGACTGATACAGTAATTGCATTAAAATTAGGAACTTTGGTTCATAAAAAGACATCATTAAACCATAGATTGGGAGAAAGTATTTACCACACATAAAACTTACAAAGTGCTTGGTTGTATAATGTATAAAGAATTTCTAAAAGTCAACAGGAAAAAGAAAGACAACACAATATAGGCACCTCAAAAAGCTGAACCCATAAAAAAATGTTCAATCTCATTGTTCACCAGGAAATGCAAATTAAAACCATGATGTGACACTGCTATACACCACAAGAATGGCTAAAATTAAGAATACCAAGATTTTACAAAGATATTGAACAATTTTAACTCTCATCCACTGTGGGGAGGTTAGTACAATCACTTTGGAAAAGTGTTTGTCAGTATCTACTAAAATTGAACATGTGTATACCGTATGCCTCAATTCCAATCCTAGATATATAGCCAGAAGAAATGCTTACACGTGTATAGCAAAGACATGCGCAAGAATGTTGATAGCAGCACTATTCATAATGACCCCAAATTGGAAACAATCTGAACGTCCATCAACAGGTGAATGGATGAATACCTGGCGGCACATCTGTATGGTGGAATATTATATACAGCGGTTAACAAAGTACCGCCATACAAAAAATGGTGGATCTCACAAATATCATGTTGGAGGAAAGAAACCAGACAGGAAAAGTACAGACTGTATGTTTCCATGCATGCAAATTTCAAAAGCAGGTAAAACATACATGGGTAGCATTCAGGAAGATTACCTTACTGGGGGATCGTAGTATAACAGAGGCTTCTGGAAGGCTGGTGACAATCTTATTCATCACTAGTTGATATGTCCATTTCGTGAAAATTTATCACTGAATACTTAACAGTTGATGCATTTCTCTGTATATAAGTTATAATTAAATATAAAAATATTTTTGAAAAAAACAAACATGTAGAAGCCATTGTGCAGGGTCCTAAGGAGGGTACAAAAATGTGAGGAGCACACATGCTGAACTTCAAGAGGCTTATAAAGCAGTGAGAGAGATAGGCAAATGCCTGATAAACAGTATTCAAGGTAGAAGGTTCTAAAGTGAAAGAGTAGAAGAGACTATGTAATAAAATGAAAGAGGAGGAAATTAGTACCAAAAAAAGCTCATGGCTGCACACACACACACACACATTGGAATATTACTCAGCCCTGAGAAAGAAGGAAATCCTGCCATTGTGACAACATGGATGGGCTTTGAGGACATTATACTAACTGAGATAAGTCAGGCAAAGGCAAACATTGTAATGATATCAATTTCATATGGAATCTAAACAATCAAACTTATAAAAACAGAGTAAAGTAGTGTTTACAGGGGCTCGGGGGGGGGGAGGATGAGAGGGATGTTGTTTAAGGGTACAAACTTGCAATGAGTAGTAAATAAGTCCTAGATATCTAATGCACAGTACAGTGAATTTAGACAATATTGTATTATAATAGCAAACTTAATTCTTTCAACCACAAAAAAGAAATTATAATCATGTAACATGATAGAGGTGCTAACTGCTGCTGTAATGACAATCATATTACAATGTGTAAATGTATCATATCTACATGTTGTACACCTTAAATTTGTATAATGTATATGTCAAATATATTTCAATTAAAAAAGAAGCTCAGGTTAAGCTTCATAGAAGCAGCAGCTTTTGAGCTGAATGTAGAAAGGTGTGCTTTTTGTAGAAAGAAAGAAGAGCTTTCCTTTCAAAGGAAATAGTATAAACATGTAATATCAATAAAAGTCATAGAAATTCTGGGTATATTTGAGAATGTCAGGATATCTATTATTCCCTTGAGAGGATTCATAATATCAGTCCAGAGAGAGAAAACTAGAAGGTAGTTTGGGATAGATTCCATCAAGTCCAGGATGTTAACATAGAGAATTTGTCAGCAAATTCTTTTTGTAAGGTAAGGTAACACTACCTACTCCACAGGATTGTTGAGAAACCTCTCTATAACATGCTGCAGCCAAGTCTTACTGAGTGTTGCCCTTGTCAGGCACTAGTCTGTGTGTCTTATAGCACTTAACTCATTAATCCCCAAAGAACCCTATGAGATAGGTTTGTCTCATAAACCCTATTTTATAGATGAGGAAACCGGGATACAAGAAGGTTAAATAAAATGAAATGACCCAGCATTCTGTGGCAGAGCCAGGATTCAAATGTGGCTCCAGAGGCCTCAGCCCATTACAAACAGTGGTGGACAATGTTGCTAATAGAATCAGACTCACGCACTCTGGGTCATCTCCAGACTTCAATACCTATTTGCCCCCTTGGTAATGCATATGCGCACACACATGCACACATCCTTGCTGATAAAAAAAATATTGGCCTCAAAGTATATTTGCCTTAACGAAGTTGAATAAGAAAAACATATTCTGGAAACTTGCTTTTCCTTTTATATTGCAGGTTTACAAAATAAAAGGAATCCAACTCAGCTGCTTAGTTTTCCACTTTTTGCTGATGGCAGGTCCTGGCTGGCTAGGAGCTTTCTGAACGACTGTGTTTCCATTCAATGTGGTTGGATAGCATGCAGAAGAATCTCAGAGACTTTCAGTTGGAATGATGGTGGCAGGGCAACTGCACATTCCTAAAGTGTTGCAAATGAACTTTTGCCCCCTTAATCATGGGACAAACACAGACGGCCTAAAGGACTTTCCTCCTTTGCCTCCCGCTCTACTGGGCTGTGCGCGGCCTTGTTACTCTGCTGGTTCTGTGTAGACATTTTCCAGCACAGCATCACCTCTAAGATTTTGCAGGGACTGACACAGCTCCAAGAATGTGCCAAGCAGATCTAGAGCGATGGTCTTCAACCAAGCAATATTTCCACCTGCCCCCTCCAACCACAGACATTTGGTGATGTCCGGAGATGCTTTGGGTCATCCCAGCTGTGGAGTGTGCTGCTAAACATACTGCAATGCTCAAGACGCCACCCCGCCCAAATACAAGACGATCCAGCCCCAAATGTCATTAATTCCACTGTCGAGGAACGTTGATCTAGAATACCTATAATCCCTTCTTTGAAAGTCATTTCCAGGGAAAGGACGCTTTCCCTAGAATTAGGGAATTAGAATAGAATTAGAGTAGATATCTCTATGAGCATCTCCGGCAATGCACACCTGGAAAATGCAGATAAAAACCAAAATGTGATACCACTGTAAACCTAGCCTAGCTAAAAGGATAAAATGAAAGGGAAAGGAAACACTAAGACCTGGTAAGCTCCGTAGCCAACTGAACTTTCATAAAACCACTTTGAAAAACTGACTGTATGTAATAAAGCTGAATATGTGTAAACTCTGTAATCCAGCAATTCCACTCCAAGGTTTATAGCCATCACAGATATGTCCATATGTTCACTAAAAGGACGCAGCAGCTCTGTTTGTAGCAGCTCTGTTTTGAACAAACCAAACGCTGTTTAATAACAGAATGGGTAAATACATTGTTCTATAGTCACACAATTGCACACTGTAGAAAAACAAGGGGAATAAAGACCTCCAACTCCACACAGTAATATGAGTGAATCTCACGAAAATAACGTTGAGTGAAAGAAGGCAGACATACAAAACACATATTATATGGTTCTATTTATATAGGGAACAAAATGGGCAAAACTGATCTATGCTATTTTAAATCAAGGTAGTGGTCATCCTTCATTGAGAGGTAGTGACTACAAGAAGCATGAGGAGGACACATCTTCTGTGTCTTGGTCTGGGTGCTGCTTACACAAGTGTGTTCAACTTTGTGAAAGGTCACAGCACTGTGTACTTTTGATATATGCACTTTTCTAAATATGTAATAAAATATATACATATTTTTTTCTTCAGTAAAATTTTTAAAAGGTGCAGCTGGTGCTCTGGAGAGTAGGACAGGCGTTGGATATTTCTATTAATTCTTTCCCTTACATGTTAATGTAGATTGGTCCGATGGCATCTTGAAATGCCCAGAGTTTAGCACTGAGGAAAGCAAAGGAGGATGGAAGTGGAAGTCTGCTTGCCAGGAGGCCTGGTTGAGCAGGACAGCCTGGGGTGCAGATGAAAAAATTCATTTGAGAGCAATGTCCCTGAACAAAGGAATCATCAGATGTCAACTTCAGAGTCGGTGATAAAGAAAGCACGTGCATTGGTCAGCACTGAGTCCACAGGGGTCAAGATGGCTGGTCCCCTGAGTAGCTTCACTGGATGTGGGAGTGAGGGAATTTTAGGCAGAGGATTGCTAAGAAGTGTCAAAAGTCACTTGCAAAGGCACTTCACTCATACCACAATTTTGTTGATGCCTGACGTTACCATCTTTGTCTCTCGTTCTCTGTCTCTTCATGGCCAGGGAGACCGTGGAAATGCTTTGGATGCAGGTTGACTTCTCATTTATTTTAGTTTGTTAATCCCTAGCAGTCAAATGTCAATGAGTATCTGCCAGGTTTTGTTTGTTTGTTTGTTTGTTTTTTGCGGTACGCGGGCCTCTCACTGCTGTGGCCTTTCCCGTTGCGGAGCACAGGCTCCGGACGCGCAGGCTCAGCGGCCACGGCTCACGGGCCCAGCCGCTCCGCGGCACGTGGGATCTTCCCGGACCGGGGCACGAACCCGCGTCCCCTGCATCGGCAGGTGGACTCTCAACCACTGCGTCGCCAGGGAAGCCCTGCCAGTTGTTTTTTTGTTTTGTGTGGTTAGCTATGTGATGCTAGGAAATTCCTTAATTTTCTCTCTGCTTCAGTTTTCTTACTTGTAAAGGGAGGATGACAATCATATTAAAAAGAAAAAATGCTCTATTTGTGCTTGATACTATCGTACTTGTTAACATAAAACTATACTACTACGAATAACTCTAGAAAATTGATTTAATGTGAAATGATGAGATCCTAAGCAAAAGTTTCGAAAGTGCCCTATCTGCAGCTCTACACTGAAAAGTCATTTTCTTTCAGTTCTTTCTGCGCGATCCCCTTCCTGGACCTGCGGTATGGGAGGGCGGCGCGGGGAGTGCTTAAGCTATGGGCAGTTCTGGAGGGGAGGGAGGCCCCCCGCCTACTAGCTATGAGGGCACATAGTGTACAGTTTGTAACATCAGTGTTAGTACTGGCGGCTGGTTAGAGCTTGTCATTTCAGCCCTAGAGAAAGGTCCTGCTGTTGAAGGCTAGTGTCGGCAAATAACATTTTAAATGTTGTACAGCGTATGGAAATTTCTATTACTGCAAACATTTGGTTTGGTTCTGTGCCTGTTCAACATATTGCACATTTCTAAATTAACTGTCTTCTAAATAGAGCACAGTTATGATTCATGTCCCCGTTTTCCCTGTGGGCAGAGGACTCGAAGTTGGTGCTGCACTCTTCTCCACAGTCACGCGCATGGATTGAGTCCCTAGTCACTTTCTATGCAGAGTCATGAGGGGAGCTGCTGAATAGGGGTGGGGACTCCAGCTGTTTGTTTAGTATATATTGTGCTTGCCAAACTCTGACCCTTCGAGAACCGGGAGGAGAGCAGAAAATTGCAATCTCAGTTTCCCCCCACTGCCAATTTGCATGTCCTTCATTTGTGAGACTGATCCTCTGGTGGAAGGAACTGGGGATGGGTCAGTCATGTTGCCTTATGTGTTGGTGTCTTTATATAAAGTACAGCCTCCTTATAATAAAAAAGTATTGTTAATTTGAATCCACTTTTTGGAGCTATTTATCATTTTTGTTTTTCAATGTTAAAAAGAGTAATGTATATTTAGAAACTTTGAGAGTAAAAGTGTAAGTCAGAATATAAAATATTTCCCATAAGATGATGAATACATAGGAGTTCTTTATACTATTCGGCTACTTTTTTTTTATACAGCAAGTTCTATTAGTTATCTATTTTATACATATTAGTGTATATATATCAATCCCAGTCTCCCAACTCATCCCACCACCACCTCCCCCCACTATCCCCCCTTGGTGTCCATACATTTGTTCTCTACAACTGTGTCTCTATTTCTGCCTTGCAAACTGGTTCATCTGTACCATTTTTCTAGGTTCCACATATATGTATTAATATACGATAATTGCTTTTCTCTTTCTCACTTAACTTCACTCTGTATGACCGTCTCTAGGTCCATCCACATCTCTACAAATGACCCAATTTTGTTCCTTTTTATGGCTGAGTAATATTCCATTGTATATATGTACCACATCTTCTTTATCCATTCGTCTGTCGATGGGCATTCAGGTTGCTTCCATGACCTGACTATTGTAAATAGTGCTGCAGTGAACACTGGGGTGCATGTGTCTTTTTCAGTTATGATTTTCTCTGGGTATATGCCCAGTAGTGAGATTGCTGGGTCATATGGTAATTCTGTTTTTAGTTTTTTAAGGAACCTCCATCATGTTCTCCAGAGTGGCTGTATCAATTTACATTCCCACCAACAGTGCAAGAGGGTTCCCTTTTCTCCACACCCTCTCCAGCATTTGTTGTTTGTAGATTTTCTGATGATGCCCATTCTAACTGCTGTGAGGAGATACTTCATTCTAGTTTTGATTTGCATTTCTCTATAATTAGTGATGTTGTTGAGGAGCTTTTCATGTGCCTCTTGGTCCTCTGTATGTCTTCTTTGGAGAAATGTCTGTTTAGGTCTTCTGCGCATTTTTGGATTGGGTTGTTTGTTTTTTTAATATTGAGCTACATGAGCTGTTTATATATTTTGGAGATTAATCTTTTGTCCATTGCTTCATTTGCAAATATTTTCTCCCATTCTGAGGGTTGTCTTTTCATCTTCTTTATAGTTTCCTTGGCTGTGCAAAAGCTTTTAAGTTTCATTAGTTCCCATTTGTTTATTTTTGTTTCTATTTCTACTACTCTAGGAGGTGGGTCAAAAAAGATTTTGCTGTGATATATGTCAAAGAGTGGTCTTCCTATGTTTTCCTCTAAGAGTGTTATAGACTTTCCTTCAAGACTGCTTTGGTAGCAATCTACAGATTCAGTGCAATCCCTATCAAACTACCAATGGCATTTTTCACAGAACTAGAACAAAATTTTTCACAATTTGTATGGAAACACAAAAGACCCAGAATAGCCAAAGCAATCTAGAGAAAGAAAAACGGAGCTGGAGGAATCAGGCTCCCTGACTTCAGACTATACTACAAAGCTACAGTAATCAAGACAGTATGGTACTGGCACAAAAACAGAAATATAGATCAATGGAACAGGATAGAAAGCCCAGAGATAAACCCACACACATATGGTCACCTTATCTTTGATAAAGGAGGGAAGGATATACAGTGGAGAAAAGACAGCCTCTTCAATAAGTGGTGCTGGGAAAACTGGACAGCTACATGTAAAAGTATGAAATTAGAACAATCCCTAACACCACACACAAGAATAAACTCAAAATGGGTTAAAGACCTAAATGTAAGGCCAGACAAAAGCTAAAAATAGAACTACTATACGACCCAGCAATCCCACTACTGGGCATATACCCTGAGAAAACCGTAATTCAAAAAGAGTCATGTACCACAACGTTCATTGCAGCTCTGTTTCCAATAGCCAGGACATGGAAGCAACCTAAATGTCCGTCGACAGATGAATGGGTAAAGAAGGTGTGTCACATATATACAATGGAATATTACTCAGCCATAAAAAGAAATGAAATTGAGTTATTTGTAGTCAGGTGGGTGGACCTAGAGTCTGTCATACAGAGTGAAGTTAGTCAGAAAGAGAAAAACAAATACCAAACACTAACACATATATATATGGAATCTAAAAAAAAAAATGGTTTTCAGGAACCTAGGGGCAGGACAAGAATAGAGACACAGGCGTAGAGAATGGACTTGAGGACACAGGGAGGGGGAAGGGGAAGCTGGGGCGAAGTGAGAGAGTGACATGGACTTATAAATACTACCAACTGTAAATTAGATATCTAGAGGTAAGCAGCCACATAGCACAGGGAGATCAGCTCAGTGCTTTGTGAACACCTAGAGGGGTGGGATAGGGAGGGTGGGAGGGAGACGCAAGAGGAAGGAGATATGGGGATATATGTACATGTATAGCCGATTCACTTTGTTATACAGCAGAAACTAACACACCATTGTAAAGCAATTATACTCCAATAAAGATGTAAAAAAAAAAAAGAAAAGACTGCTTTCGCTATTTGGGGTCTTTTGTGTCTCCATACAGATTTTAATATTTTTTGTCTACTTCTGTAAAAATGCCACTGGTAATTTGATAGGGATTGCATTGACTCTGTAGATTGCTTTGGGTAGTATAGTCATTTTCATAATATTGATTCTTCCAATCCAAGAACAAGGTATATCTCTCCATTGGTTTGTGTCATCTTTGATTTCTTTCATCAATGTCTTATAATTTTCTGAGTACAGGTCCTTTACCTCCTTAGGTAGGTTTATTCCTAGGTATTTAATTCTTTTTGTTGCAATGGTGAATGGGATTGTTTCCTTAATTTCTCCTTCTGATCTTTCGTTGTTAGTGTATAGGAATGCAAGAGATTTCTGTGCATTAATTTTGTATCCTGCAACTTTACCAAATTCATTGATTAGCTCTAGTAGTTTTCTGGTGGCATCTTTAGGATTCTCTAGGTATACTACCATGTCATCTGCAAACAGTGACAGTTTTAATTTTTTTTTTTTTTTTTTTTTTTTTTTTGTGGTATGCGGGCCTCTCACCGCTGTGGCCTCTCCCGTTGCAGGGC
>NC_041227.1:129008031-129009257 GCF_002837175.3 Physeter macrocephalus
CATGTACCACAACGTTCATTGCAGCTCTGTTTCCAATAGCCAGGACATGGAAGCAACCTAAATGTCCGTCGACAGATGAATGGGTAAAGAAGGTGTGTCACATATATACAATGGAATATTACTCAGCCATAAAAAGAAATGAAATTGAGTTATTTGTAGTCAGGTGGGTGGACCTAGAGTCTGTCATACAGAGTGAAGTTAGTCAGAAAGAGAAAAACAAATACCAAACACTAACACATATATATATGGAATCTAAAAAAAAAAATGGTTTTCAGGAACCTAGGGGCAGGACAAGAATAGAGACACAGGCGTAGAGAATGGACTTGAGGACACAGGGAGGGGGAAGGGGAAGCTGGGGCGAAGTGAGAGAGTGACATGGACTTATAAATACTACCAACTGTAAATTAGATATCTAGAGGTAAGCAGCCACATAGCACAGGGAGATCAGCTCAGTGCTTTGTGAACACCTAGAGGGGTGGGATAGGGAGGGTGGGAGGGAGACGCAAGAGGAAGGAGATATGGGGATATATGTACATGTATAGCCGATTCACTTTGTTATACAGCAGAAACTAACACACCATTGTAAAGCAATTATACTCCAATAAAGATGTAAAAAAAAAAAAAGAAAAGACTGCTTTCGCTATTTGGGGTCTTTTGTGTCTCCATACAGATTTTAATATTTTTTGTCTACTTCTGTAAAAATGCCACTGGTAATTTGATAGGGATTGCATTGACTCTGTAGATTGCTTTGGGTAGTATAGTCATTTTCATAATATTGATTCTTCCAATCCAAGAACAAGGTATATCTCTCCATTGGTTTGTGTCATCTTTGATTTCTTTCATCAATGTCTTATAATTTTCTGAGTACAGGTCCTTTACCTCCTTAGGTAGGTTTATTCCTAGGTATTTAATTCTTTTTGTTGCAATGGTGAATGGGATTGTTTCCTTAATTTCTCTTTCTGATCTTTCGTTGTTAGTGTATAGGAATGCAAGAGATTTCTGTGCATTAATTTTGTATCCTGCAACTTTACCAAATTCATTGATTAGCTCTAGTAGTTTTCTGGTGGCATCTTTAGGATTCTCTATGTATAGTATCATGTCATCTGCAAACAGTGACAGTTTTACTTCTTCTTTTCCAATTTGTATTCCTTTTATTTCTTTTTCTTCTCTGATTGCCATAGCTAGGACTTCCAAAACTATGTTGAATAATAGTGGTGAGAGTGGAC
>NC_041227.1:129009292-129010184 GCF_002837175.3 Physeter macrocephalus
GGGCATGAACCCGTGTCCCCTGCATCGGCAGGCGGATTCTCAACCACTGCGCCACCAGGGAAGCCCAGTGACAGTTTTACTTCTTCTTTTCCAGTTTGTATTCCTTTTATTTCTTTTTCTTCTCGGATTGCCGTGGCTAGGACTTCCAAAACTGTGTTGAATAATAGCGGCAAGATGGACATCCTTGCCTTGTTCCTGATCATAGAGGAAATGCTTTCAGTTTTTCACCATTGAGAATGATGTTTGCTGTGGGTTTGTTATATATGGCCTTTATTATGTAGAGGTAGGTTCCCTCTATGCCCACTTTCTGGAGAGTTTTTATCATAAATGGGTGTTGAATTTTGTCAGAAGCTTTTTCTGCCTCTATTGAGATGATCACATGGTTTTTAGTCTTCAATTTGTTAATATGTGTATCACATTGACTGATTTGCGTATAGTGAAGAACTCTTGCATCCCTGGCATAAATCCCACTTGATCATGGTGTATAATCCTCTTAATGTGTTGTTGGATTCTGTTTGCTAGTATTTTGTTGAGATTTTTTGCATCTATATTCATCAGTGACATTGGTCTGTAGTTTTCTTCTTTTGTAGTATCTTTGTCTGGTTTTCATATCAGGGCAATTGTGGCCTCGTAGAATGAGTTTGGGAGTGTTCCTTCCACTGCAATTTTTTGGAAGAGTTTGAGAAGGCTGGGTGTTAGCTCTTCTCTAAATGTTTGATAGAATTCACCTGTGAATCCATCTGGTCCTGGACTTTTGTTTGTTGGAAGATTTTTAATCACAGTTTCAATTTCATTCCTTGTGATTGGTCTGTTCATATTTTCTATTTCTTCCTGGTTCAGTCTTGGAAGGTTACACCTTTCTAAGAATTTGTCCATTTCTTCCAGGTTGTCC
>NC_041227.1:129010288-129015288 GCF_002837175.3 Physeter macrocephalus
GTGTTAGCTCTTCTCTAAATGTTTGATAGAATTCACCTGTGAAGCCATCTGGTCCTGGACTTTTGTTTGTTGGAAGATTTTTAATCACAGTTTCAATTTCATTCCTTGTGATTGGTCTGTTCATATTTTCTATTTCTTCCTGGTTCAGTCTTGGAAGGTTACACCTTTCTAAGAATTTGTCCATTTCTTGCAGGTTGTCCATTTTATTGGCATAGAGTTGCTTGTAGTAGTCTCCTACAAAGCTTTGTATTTCTGCGGTGTCCATTGTAACTTCTCCTTTTTCATTTCTAATTTTATTGATTTGAGTCCTCTCCCTCTTTTTCTTGATGAGTCTGGCTAAAGGTTTATCAATTTTGTTTATCTTCTCAAAGAACCAGCTTTAAGTTTTATTGGTCTTTGCTGTTGTTTCTATTTCATTTATTTCTGCTCTGATCTTTATGATTTCTTTCCTTCTACTAACTTCGGGTTTTGTTTATTCTTCTTTCTCTAGTTCCTTTAGGTGTAAGGTTAGATTGTTTATTTGAGATTTTTCTTGTTTCTTGAGGTAGGATTGTGTTGGTATAAACTTCCCTCTTAGAACTGCTTTTGCTGCATCTCATAGGTTTTGGATTGTCGTGTTTTCTTTGTCGTTTGTCTCTTTCTGATTTCCTCTTTGATTTCTTCAGTGATGTCTTGGTTATTTAGTAACATATTGTTTAGCCTCCATGTGTCTGTCTTTTTAACGTTTTTTTCCCTGTAATTGATTTCTAATCTCATAGCATCGGGGTTGGATAAGATGCTTGATATGATTTCAAGTTTCTTAAATTTACCAAGGCTTGATTTGTGACCCAAAATGTGATCTGTCCTGAAGAATGTTCCGTGTGCACTTGAGAAGTAAGTGTAATCTGCTGTTTTTGAATGGAGTGTCCTATAAATATCAATTAAGTCTATCTGTTCTATTGTGTCATTTAAAGCTTGTGTTTCCTTATCAAGTTTCTGTCTGGATGATCTGTCCATTAGTGTAAGTGAGGTGTTAAAGTCCCCCACTATTACTGTGTTACTGTCAATTTCGTCTTTTATAGCTGCTAACAGTTGCCTTATGTATTGAGGTGCTCCTATGTTGGGTGCATATATATTTATAAATTGTTATATCTTCTCCTTGAATTGATCCCTTGATCATTATGTAGTTTCCGTCCTCGTGTCTTGTGACATTTTTTATTTTAAAGTCTATTTTATCTGATATGAGTATTGCTAGTCCAGCTTTCTTTTGATTTCAATTTGCATGGAATACCTTTTTCCATCCCCTCACTTTCAGTCTGTATGTGTCCCTAGGTCTGAAGTGGGTCTCTTGTAGACAGCATATATATGGATCTTGTTTTTGTTTCATTCAGTGAGCCTGTGTCTTTTGGTTGAACCATTTAATCCATTCACATTTAAGGTAATTATTGATATGTATGTTCTTATTACCATTTTCTTGATTGTTTGGGGTTTGTTTTTGTAGGCCGTTTTCTTCTCTTGTGTTTCCCACTTAGAGAAGTTCCTTTAGCATTTGTTGTAGAGCTGGTTTGGTGGTGCTGAATTCTCTTAGCTTTTGCTTGTCTGTAATATTTTTGATTTCTCCACCAAATGTGAATTAGATCCTTGCTGGGTAGAGTAATCTTGGTTGTAGATTCTTCCCTTTCATCACTTTAAATATATCATGCCACTCCCTTCGGGCTTGTAGAGTGTCTGCTGAGAAATCAGCTGTTAACCTTATGGGAGTTCCCCGTAAGGGAAACTTATTATTGCAAAATTCTCGTTGTAAAAATGACCCATACATTTATCATCCAGATTTTATGTCTATTAGCATTTTTATCTGGTTCCATTAGATCTTT
The DNA here is from genome assembly GCF_002837175.3 of Physeter macrocephalus. NCBI lineage: Eukaryota > Metazoa > Chordata > Mammalia > Artiodactyla > Physeteridae > Physeter > Physeter macrocephalus. The sequence goes on from NC_041227.1 coordinate 129,012,142, forward strand.
TCCATATCAGTGTTAATTTGCTAAATGCTGGTACATTCAATGACTGTTTATTCAACTTCCTGCTGAAAGCTGGCAGCACTCGAGTTTGACCTGCTGGCCCTTATAAACAGGGGAATCATCTCAACTTTTGTCAGGAATAGGCTTTAAGTCCCAAAATGCAAGTAAATAAAAAATTCTCATGATAATAAAGTGTTCCAGTGTTGTAACTGTCCTTAAGCATATAGCCCACTGTCTGGTATTCAGTAGTAAGTGGGATCTCAAGAAATGAGCAGAAGAGAAATGATGTAGTATCATCAAGTCCTTGGACCTCATAAATTGGGAGTTCCAGAGTGAATCCACATCAGCTTGAGTTGAGAGTTGGCTTCTCTCCCTGAGTAACTTTTGAACCTTGAGGTTACATCATGGGTGTTAGCTGCTGATTCTCCCACTCCCCCTTCCATGAATGGAAGGCTGATGATTTCCTCAGAGAACCCATGTCCTTATCAGGCTGCCTGTCACAATCCTGTTCAGGTCCCATACCTAAATCACTGAAAACGATGAAAAAGAAAACACATTAATCAGGGTTGCTAATTGTACCGCAGGAGACTACAGACACCAAAGCGTTTTTATTTTCTACTAACTGGAAAGAAAACCTTGCCTTACTAGAGCCATTACTCCAAGACAAAGAAACTGCTGATGATGTGTAATTATCCATTGGGTTGGTAAATTTTCTTATAGTCTTTGGAGGTTTAGAGCAGTGGGGTTGGTTATTGCTTAATGTAATACAATAGGAATGGCAGTGCATTTGCTGCTGCACTAATAAATAGACTTGGGATTTGGAAAATTCCATCTGGTCATGAGTGTCTCACAGCTTATCTCTTCCATGGTCCTTTCAAGCACAGAGAACATATCTTTCTTCTTTGGCATCAAGGTGGATTCCACCTAAAGGAATAAAGGGGGTTTTGTTTATTAAAGGAATGGCCGATAGAGGCCTTGGACAGTGTGTAAGAGAATACATTTCACCCTTGGCACCCCTACCTTCCTTCAGAGGACCCAGCTGGCCTCACCTGCCCATGGAGTCCTCAAATGCTCCTCCCCATTCAGACTTGTCCTCACTAGGAAAACCGCTCTTTATTGCTGACTTGTCGTCTGACCCTGCTCTCACAGGTTGGAGAGAGGAGGTATAGAATTGTTGTTAAGGTGCCTCTCATTTTCCTTCTCTGATGGCCTGGGTTCTGTCAATTCTGGGTTCTGTCAATTCTTAGATGAGCCCGAACAAGTTACTGGAGCTCAGTTTTCTCATTGGTAAAATAGGGTCAATAATACTGCCTACTTCATAACATCAGTATAAGGAATAAATTAGTTAATACCTGTGTTGGTACTCAGAAAAGTATCAGGCATGTGGAAACCAATTGGTTCTGGTTCTTATTGTTTTCCATTTCCTTGGGGAAGAACTCCTCTTAGGGGCTTGATTTAGTTCAGTGCTGTGGATTGGATGCTGGCCAGCAGTTTCTTAGACAGTCTGTGTATTACACAATCCAGGCATCCAAACCACATACTCAGGCTTCCAGTCCTGTGCTAGATAAAGCACTATCAAATCACAGGATGTTTCAACTGGAAGGGAACAGGTTAATGTAATATGTTAATTTTTTAACCTGTTTTCAGGTTTATTCTTCAGCATTGCGCTCTTTATTCCCCAGGGTAGCTCTGATGCAAGTATTTTGAGATGTTGGAGCAAGTTCTTCTTGAAACATACTGTATAGCCAGCAATCTAATCTGCTTTTATGTAGTTAGAAGCAAGCAGGACTGACACAATGCAGAAGTGAATTTTACTCTCTTAGAGATCTTTTGAATTCACAATTTAGAGCTTGAACTCTCCCTTCTAGGCCACATTCTAGATGCCTAGAGAAAAGTCAGAATTCATGACCAAAAAATAAATATGTTCAATGCTATTCAAATGGGAAAATACCCAACACACACACACACACACACACACACACACACACACACACACACTCTTCATGTGTGGTGTGAATTCAGGTAATTTCTTCCCTGAGAGGAAGCTCTTCCTGGTGGTCGGACTCCATGCCTCTGTGCTTCTCTCCTAGATAGATTCACAGATTCACCACTGGAATGTTGAGAAAATAGTAAAAGCCCCTTACTCCCTGGTGAAATGACTGCCTGGAGAATAATGGAAGAAAAGCGAAAACCATTTTTGCTTATTTAAAATCTGTGCTGACAATATCATTTACTCCTTTCCCTTTCCAGGAAAGTCACAGGGAGAGTAAAAGATTCGGTACACTCATACCTATGGAAAAATTTGCCAATGAGCAGTGTATTGATCAAAGTGCTGAGGAGGAGAGGTACTCAAATATTTACCCAGAGCACTTCACCAAAAGTTGCCCCACGGGTGTTCAGAGGTGGCCCTGGCAGGCTCTTGGCACCAACAGCATTTCCTCGATTCTAAGGGACCATTCACTTCTCCTGGTGCTTCCCCACGCCCTCTTCCTCTCCCCTTACAGCACTCTTTAGGAAGATGTTTTATGAACTTCTGTGCATGCATATTTTTGTGCCTCCAGCAAGAATGTTGTTTTCCTAAGATCAAGAATTAGAACGGGAACTTCAGGAACCTGGATTCTCAGCCCCAGGAATGTGGCTGCCCAGTTTCCTGGGCAGAGACTGTGTGTGACCCACATCACATCTGGAGACAGATGCTTCTTTATGAGATGCAGTACCACTCTCAGTCTCCTGTCCTCCACTCGCTTTCATTTTGAATCTCTCTTCCCCATAAACAGCTATACATATTGGTGCAAATATAAGCACAGGTACCCCATTTTTGCCTCTAATACTGGACGTGAACTTGGACTAATCAAGACTGCCTTTTTATTGCTGTTTCCTACTCTAACTCAAAATAGTATAAGTTTATGAAAATGGATAGAGTAGTGCTGCTATCGTAATATAAACAGGAATCACTGTATATATTTCATATACTGAAATGGGTCCATTTTGAAATGGTGTTACTATTGGTGCACGGGCCAAGCTGGTTAGCCCAAAGGGAGAGCACTGCTTACAGTCTGTCCAAACCACCAGGATACTTTGCTCTGATTTCAGGTAGACTCCTCACTGCTTCTGCTATTTTTCTAGAAATTATTTTCTTAAAGTCTTAGA
>NC_041227.1:129020288-129083130 GCF_002837175.3 Physeter macrocephalus
CTGCTTAATGGCCATAGCCTGATGTATTTCTTTTGAGCTAACACCCCTTACACTATGGGGAAACATTTCAATGTTTTAAGAAGTAGAAAAAACGAGAAGACTATGTATAAGCAGGTCATTTTAATTCTTTAAGGGGGAAAATGATACTTCTAACCTCTATGAGCATCTGTAGTTAAAGAATCCAAATTTCTATTACTTACTATTATAACTAACAAAAAGGAAGCTGCAAACCAGTTTTTCCTCCCTGCCTTGCAGTCAGTGGACACAGAGGAAAATGTGGATGCTTACAGGCAGCACAGTGATGCCCTTGTAGCGGCAACACATTTACTGGTATGTTCCTGGATGATGAAAAATAAAAAGCAAAAATACTTGTTCCCCATATATAGATGGGAAACCCAGGCTCCAAAGAGGAGAAGGAAATTCCACGAGAGTCTAACAGTGAAGGAAGTGAACCAAGCCCTCCTATTGACTCTAGTTTTTCAAGTAGATTGCCTTGCATCCCTTTCCCTTGGGAAATACTGCAAGACAGCCAATGGCTCCTCTAGCATCCATGCCCCTTGACATTTGACTTTTCAGTTCCTCCCATAAAAAGGATGATGGTGTGTATTTCTGCATTCCTTGATTGGGGTTGTCATGTATCTTGCATTCGTCAATAGGAGGTGGGCCCTTGAGATACCTTGCGTGTTTCCATTCACTCTCTTCCACCTCTGCCGCTGCCGAGGGAAGAGCTACCTTAGCTACCACGTGGTTCAGCTGAAGCAGAGTCACTCCTCTCTGCACAGCTTATAGCAGCTGACCTAAAGGAGTCCGCAGCTGCATGAGAAATGGCACTAGCAAAACAACATACTGTCTAATGGATTCTTATTTATATGGACAAAATGAACAATGTGCATAATCCCCAGATGATATATTTTCAAATATTATTAAAAACAGACTGTTTAATTAGTCGATTAGAACAACTATGTAAATTTTATATTTCGTGAGGGCGGGGGAAATGTTCAGAATTATTCACCAGAACCATCACCAGAATCTAATTTCAGAACCTTTTCATACCCCTAAAAAGAAATATCGTGGTGATTTAGAGTCACCCTTATCCCTCCCCTAGCCCTAGGCAACTGCAAATCTACTTTCTGTCTCTACATATTTGCTTTTGGGGCATTTCATATAATTGGGTCATATAATATGTGTTCTTTTGTGTCTAGACGTCATCTTTTTAAAGGAGTGAAAAATGGAATCACTATGATACAGAGATTGGATTTTTTGAAATTTAACAAAAGTTGTTTAAGATTATGCATAGAAGTTATTTCTAAAAAAAGGTGAACTCAGGGTTGTTAGAAAACTTGAGCATGGATAAAGTCTGTTGCTTTACTTACAGTGCACTAAACCATTTCATGACACAAAGAAGATTAAACAGAATCCATACAAACACACGTCATGTAGAGTTGCATTGAGATACATTTCACAAGTTTGACAAACGCCAAATAATCTTTTCATGGCGGGCCAGTCTGTGAGTCCTATGTGATAAAGGGAACATAGTCTTTGGAACACGAAATAAGCGCAGAAGGAAAAAACAATTGTGTTTGTTCAAAAACACCCTGGTAGTTATTTCCAAACTTATTTTAAATTCAGGCTTTGCATCTCCTATAGCTTCTAGGAGAAGTGTGAAAACCTGCGGTGTGTATATGTATTAGGTATAGACAAGGACTCAGTACAGATGGGTTAAATGACTTCACCTTCGTAAATGACACTGCTCAACTCATTTGAAACAATCAGCCATTCCTGTTTTTATGTAACATAAATCTGAAACCAGGCACTGAAATAACATGTAACAAACTTACAGGTATTTTGACCGCTCAGAGACATATGGCCAGCTTTCTAGGGAAGCCCCGAGTGTCTTCACAAATATAAGTTGTAATTCTTGAAGCTTTCAAAGAATCATATATTTTAAAAAGAAACAGTTACACATGTAAGGCACTTCTGATAAAATACACCTTCAGTTAGATAAAGCAGTCCACTGAAATTAGGAGGGAGAAAGTCAAGAGTAATACCATGATACCTTCATAAATCCAAGTGGAAAGGGAAACCTGTATGAAATTAAATGGCAAAAGAATAACTTGTAACGTTCACCAGCATATTCAAACTCTCCTCATTAAGTAGCCCTGTTTAATAGTAGCTGGGAGTGGCCCCAGATGGTGTCAAGTATCCAGGGTCCTGGTAGATATGACCCCTGTAACGACAGACCAAGAGCCTTTCCTTCATTGCTGTGCATTAGTTAAACATGCTGATGAAAGATGCACCTGGGCTCTTTGGTCCATCTGCCCTTGTATTTCATCTCCGAGTTCTCTGGTTCAAACTCAGGGGGTTCATCCCTCACCTACCCAGTGCTGAGTTTGAGTACCCCCAATGCTACATTAATTAGAGTACATGTATCAGCATGTTAACATAATATTTAACGTGTAAAGGAACGGTTGGCAGAAATTATACATTTATACTTGTAATGGAATAGTGAGGAAAATAAATTTTTTCTTGCTACAACACATATGGTTCCACTTTCATGGTTCCGTTGGTCTCCCGGGTTAATGACATCCCACCATATGCCCAAGAGCAAAGAGTGATGGAACTGACATGCTGCTCAAACGGACTGAAACAGGCTGAATCGTGTGTCCTCGGCCATAAAATGCCATTCAAGTGACCCCATAAGCTGACATCTGCCCACATATTGTAGACATTTGGGGCCAAGTTGCCCATTTGTTTCTTTCTGATCTAAATGTAAATATTATACATGAAAACATTTACAAGTACAGTCTTCTTTCTTTTTTAGAGGCTGAGGAAAGGCCAGGTCAGTTGGGTACCAGTTACAACCTTACTTTTAAGCTTGACTTTGTGATACTTTCAATGTGTCTTGATAAATCACATGCTTTGCTTCAAAACAATTAGGTCCTTGTAATTGACATGAAAACTAGTATGCAGTTTTTTTTTTTCCTCAAAGTACAAAACAACCTTTGAAAACATAATGTAATCCTTGCAAGTAAATAGGCTTTTCAATCAGTAGTTCTGGATCCTGTTTGATCCCTGCTTTTATGTGATTAAATCTCTCTACTTTGCTTGCCAGTGTTATTCCACAGAGCACCTGAAATCTGATGAGAACAGAGCGAAGTGTAGAGATAGGCAGTTTCTTGCTTCTTTCTCTCAGTAAATTTGCTTACAAAAAATGAAAAATCTGTCAACGTGATGTCACTGGTGTTCTCGTTTACATTTATTCAAATGAGCTATTTCCTTATTGACAAGTAGCAAGATGATAACACTAAAAATCCAGAGTTCAAACACTGCTTCTCAGTGTGATGGTGGGGTTTTTTTAACAAGAGAAATCCTGCAGGTGAGAGTCACAATTTCTGTACTAAACTTAATGCCTTTATACATTCATCTCATTAGCATCCTATGTTCAAAGAAGAAAATGTGGCATTAAGTGACACTAAGTAATGATACTGAAAGAACAATAAAATTTGCAAGAAATTTTACCCCTTCATGAGATTACTATGGTTTTTATTTGGGGAATTAAGTTATGACAAATCTGCCTGCTACTGTTTCTCTGTGGAGAAAATACAGTTTTAGCGGAAGATGGCTGATAACGTGTGATCATAATGCTATGTTCCAAGCATCCCACTGAGTAAATTCGTTTGGTATCCACATTATATGGTAACTGATCCGAGTGTAGGCTCTGATTGTTCACATATGGACTCGTCTAAATAGTCACAGAAGCAATCAGACAATTCAGCTGAAGTTGTTTTACTGTTGTGTGTATCTGTTACAGCTAAACACTGAATAACAAGTAATGAAAGCAACAGAAAACTACAGTTGATAGTTATTATTTTTTTCACCATGCATGATTATAGAGTTCTATGTCTTTCTTTTGGAAGTAGAATAACATTGGAGTCTTTGCCATGACTTATAAGGTCCTATGTAATCTGTCTCCTGTCGATTCCTCCCGGTTCCTTACCAAGTTCCCCTTTGCTCATTCTGTGTGGCTGCATAGATTTCCTTAAAGTTCTTTGCCCAAACCAAGCCTGCTCCACCTTCAAGGCTTTGTACATACTGTGCCTTCTGCCTGGAATGGTGTGGGGTCGCTCCCTCTGTCTCTTCAGCCCTTGACTCAGATGGACTTTCCTTAACCCCCTAGCTACAACAACACTGTGCTTTATCTCCTTAATGTGTGTCAGAGCACTTCTCATTTCTTGACACTTATTACACCTTTATTTTCATATCTTCTTCCGTCTTCTTTTCCCACAAAGAAGAAAGTACCATAAAGGAGTTATGTTTTGTTTATGGTCTTATTAGTATTTTATCACATGTATACTAGATTTACCTTGGTTTTAATAATTAAATGCTTTTTCTCTATGCCTTTCAATAAGTAGTATTTTTCTGTTATAAGATAAAAAAATGTTCTGTGTTCCAAATATATCTCCTTTCAACTGATGGCCAGTATACATTCTTTTCACATATTAATACCATGCCTCTTTACACTTAATGCAGAAGAGATCTAGCCCATAATATATTATTATTAAGCTATTTTATTTTTTAAAACTATAGTCCATTCTATAATTTGAAAAATGTTTATTAAATATATATTATATGCCAGACATTATAGTATTACTTCAGTTTCTCTTCAAATTAACCTTCTAGGGTAAATACGATGATTAACAGCATTTTACTGAGGGAGAAACCAATGAAAAGAGAACTAGGATTTGAACCCACGTCATGGGGACTAGAATCCAAACTCTTAGCTTCCATACAGTGCGTTTTCCCATAACTTATCTGGGATATGTAAAATGTAGGGAAAAGTCAAAGTGACAAAAATGAGCAGTGTTCAGATAATGGAGAGCAGTGTAAGTCATTTACCTTCTTCGAGTTTCTCTAAGAAGAGAAGACAAGTGGGACACAGGATTTTACTTAGGAGACAGTCCTTAAAAAGTTCATTCTGGTTGCATTTTGGTAAATGGATTAGAGAAGGAATCAGCCCAAAAGACCAGTTAGGAGGTTGATACGGTAACCTAGGTTATTTTAGCATGACTGCGGGATGACAGTGGACGTTGAGAACATTTAAGCACATTTGAGAGCTCTTTAGATGGGAAAATGGCCAGAATTTTGTGAGAGGATGTCAAGATAATGCCTAGGTTCCTGGCTTGAGTGAATAGAGAGCTAGTTTCAGCCACAGGAACTGGGGACATAGACAGGGAGGCACACAGTCAGGTTCGTCCTGTCGAGTTTGAGAGCCTGACGGCATTCACGTGGAGCTGGGCCTGTAGGCGGCTGCACGTGTAGGTCCGAAGTCCAGTAGAAGACCTGAGCTGAAGCACAAACTTGTAGGTTCAGCTGTTGAGATCAAATCAAAGTACAGGGTGAGGGAATGGATTGAGCAGAGGCTTAGAATCTTGGTGACTTCAGACACTGGAGGGTCGAGGGGAGAAGCACCTGAGTGGCACTCTAAAAGACTGTGTTGTAATGGAAGTCAAAGGAAGAGAATCTCATGAAAAAAAAGAAAAAAGGATAGGGCACCAAGCCAAATATTGCTGGGAAGCTAAGTTAGTCAAGACCTAATGAATGTGGATTGGATATGGTATTCTAAAAGATGTTTGGGTATAGTGTTCAAGGCCATAGTCAGGTTACAGAAAGTTGGGGCATATTAAATGGGAAATGAGGATGAAGAAAAGGCATAGGCCTATCTTTCAAGATGTGTGGGGGACTCCCTGGCCGTCCAGTGGTTAGGACTCCACCCTTCCACTGCAGGGGGCGCAGGTTTGATCCCTGGTCTGAGAACTAAGATTTTGCATGCTGTGCGGCATGGCCAAAGAAACAAACAAACAAACAAACAAAAGTTTGGTTGTTGGGGGAGAGAGGAAAGAAAGAGTCACAGCCTTAGGTGGAGAGGGATTTGAGGTCACGGAAAGGTTTGAAGATTATGGAAATGATATGAGTCGGTATGAATGATAACAAGAGGCCGATAAAGAGGGAGGATGTTAAGTTACAGGTAACAAAGGTTTGAATTTAGCCAAGAGTGGAGGAATTTGGAACACGGGGTAGTAGAGGCTGACATTATAGGAAGGAAGGAAAAAGTATTAGGTGTAGTTGCAGCTTATGTGTTGATAAGGCATACTGGATTTCTTCCCTGGAAGAAAGTAATGCCATGTTCTTAGAGTCACTGAGCATGTTTGAGGAGAATAGAAAAGGTTTATCAAAGACTGCAAGGAAAGAGGAGAGACAGTAGGCTAGAAAAACAGACTGCTCGGCAGCACTGAGAGTCTGGATGAGATTGGAGACGAAATTTGTGAGGCAGCCAGTCTGCACGCATGTGTGATTGATTCCAGGAGCATTTGGCAGCCCAGATAGATACGTAAAGAATATTGACAGTTGGATTCATGTAGAGGTGGGGTTTCCATGATGGGTGAATCAAAAGGAAAATGGAGGAAGTAAGTTGAAGATACTGGTAAGAAGGGTCTCAAGTGGAAGTAAAGGTATTAATAGGAAGATGCTGATAAGTAGGAGGAATCAGAGCAGTAAGAACTAGAGCACTGTTGTCCAACAACACTTTCTTTAATGATGGAAATGTCGTAGAACTGTATGGTTCGATACAGTGGCTGTGAGCCACATAGGGCTATTGAGCACTTGAATGTGGCTAGTGAGACTGAGAAACTGAATTTTAAATTCTATTTATCATTTAATCAATTTAAGTCTGAATACGTACACGTGGCTAGTGGCTACCATCTTGGGCTGGTTGAGACTAGGGGTCCTGATGAAGACAAAGAACTAGTACGTTAGATTTATTAATGGAGAAGCAGAAGAATGGGGGACTGTGTTTCAGAAAGTGATGCATAACACTGTTGTTACCTACCCGACATCTGTTCTCCTTCTCTTTTAAGGCGCTCAGCTTTTATTTTGGTATTTCTACTTCCTTCAAGCAGCCTGTATATGATAGGCAGAGCTAATTCTCCTGGCTCTAGGGGTTTAGGTATATGTCTTAGGCCTCTGCTAGTCGGTATACAGTAATCCAATTATGAGCCAGTGTTCCTAGTTCACGGATGAGTGTGGAACCCAGTTTGTATCAGTGAGAGTGAAGATCTTTTCTGGATGTTCCTGGAAAGGGACTTAACGTTTTACCTTCTTAATGGTGGGGCACAGAGTGCAGTCCAGAACAACACATCATTTTCCACCCTGAAGATGCCACTGAGGAAGGCAGGGGATGGATATGGAAAGAAACTGGGTTGAAGAAGGTCATATCGAGTCACTGAATCCATCTAGCCTGAAAGTCTCTCCAACCAATGGGCTTTTCTATTTCATAAACCAATAAATTCCCTTTGCAGTGTAAACCATCTTTTGTTACCTGCCGTATACAGAGGCTTGGCTGATATCAGTGGTGTGTCTGAATTTACAATTTCAGACATGGAAAAGTTCCAGGAGTTGAAGTCTAGATCGTGGTATGGAGTGGTGATGAAGTAGGTGGTGGAGTGGAATTGAAGGGCAGTGGAGCTCAAGAGGTCAAGCATTTGAGAGGCCAAAATGTTGACGGCTGTCCTTGGCATCCATGAGAATGCCAGGATTGTGGGTGAAGCAGAACCAGGAGTCAGCTTTCGGATCTTTAGGGCAGTAGGCATTGACTGAGATTTCAGTGAGCTTGGTGATGGAAGGAGTGTGCGTGTTGCTGAATGACATCCAGCCTTCTTCCCTTCCTCCTTTCCTCTCTCCCTTTCTTAATGTAGGTTTTAAAAATGATTTAAGATGGCTTTAAAAATGTGCATATTGTAGCACTATAAAAGAAATAAAAAGAGTCATAATGCAAATGGAGGCAAAGGAAATATGAAGCTTGGGAGATAAAACAAAACCAATACAAAGTCAATACACAAAATACACCCTAGAACATGCAGTACCTTGGCTGGAGCTAAGCCATAATTTGGCTTTCAGTTTTCCGTTCATTTATGGTCCAGTCTCTGTATTTTCTCACTATTTCTAAAGCTTTCACAAGGCCAGGCAGCTCTACCAGCTTAGCTCTCCTTGAATTAGCAGTCTGTATTAAGTGCCCAAGGTCACAGAACTAGTGATAGGCCCTGATTCTGAAGAAAAGGTTCCAAATTTCCAGCCCCAAAGGCTTCTGACTAGACCACGTTGCATCTCGAACAGAGTAATTTCGCGGTAGACATCCTTTTTCCTGGACTGCAGGGTCACAGGAAAACCGAAGGGCTCCCGGGGTATTTTTGTTCGTGATTCTGAATCCTGGTGACTGAGAATGGAAAAGAGTCTGACGGACAGACCAGGCCCCTGATGGACCCTGTCTGGACGGTCTGACCTGGGAGAGGAAGCACTGCTTCCCAGCCACTGATCTCCAGGGAGGCCCTGTGCTAAGGCAGCGAATGTTCGACATGTCAGGATTAAGGTGGTGTGGCAGAAGCTTGAGGCTGGAAATGCAACACGCCAGCCCCTGCCAGCCCTGGCCAATTTGTGCCCTTGGTGGCTTGAATGATAAACATCTGGCCACATCCTGTCAAGGAGCATTCTCTCTGCTCGCCGCCTCAATTCACCTCTTTACACCTGCCCCACCTGTCTCGAACTCTGAAATCCTGCTGAAGTCCAATTCCTGTTTTATCCAAGGAGTCAATATTTGAGAGAGAAAAACATCTCACTGCAGACGACTTAAAATGTCAGGGATCAAAGCCACCATGTTCCTTCTCATCTATCTGTGGATGTATTCTTCCTCACAAGGAAGGGCTGCTGGGGAAGGGATGGGGCCTTCCGTGTCGGTTTTGAGTCCCTGAGGTGGTGTGTCCACGGTTGTTTTGAGGTAGATAGAGAACAAACACAAGCACTGCCCTGTTTTCTACTGGTCATGTAAGTCCTCTTGAGGGACTCTTGGGTGGAAAAGCTGTGGTGATTACGTGCAATGGCAACCTCCCACATTTCTTCAAACAGCTGTTCTTAAACATCGTTGGGATTCCAGTTCTTTCGTTGAAAGCGAAGGGCTTACCCCACAGATTAATGCACATACGCTCCTACCCCAGCATCTCCCCTGACGTTTCAGGGTGGGGGAGTTGTGAGCCCCTAGAGGAACTCACGCTTGGATCACCAAAGGAAGAACTTCCATTCTGTGTGTGGCTGTTTTGACCGCAGCTTGGGCAGTGTCAAGTAGATGGCTGTAAAAATAGATTGTGGAAAAGGGCATCAGCCTTCTCAATGTCCAGAGACCTGAATTCATGTCCCAGCTTCATCACCTACAAGCTGTGTGACCTTGGGCTCTATGTAGTTTCCTTAGTGTAAAATGTGGGTAATAATGTCTTCCCTGCCCATCTAATAGAATATGAGGATCAAAGAAGAAATATATGAGATGTTCTATATAAGCTAGAAAGAATAAGACCTGTGGAACAGGCAACAGGATCCGAGTAACTGATTTTTGAAGGTTGTCTATGGCATACATGCCTTGCCCTCACACTGTCCTGTCCTCCTCGGGGCTGGTGCTGAATGCTCATCTCCTACCTTCTCTTAACTGGGTGGGTTTCCTGTGTGTGCCAAGCTCTGGACCTGCCTTGCCCGTTTCTACCATCTTCATTGCATGTTTCCAGAGTCGTTACTAGAGACTTGCTCTAAAAAGGGATCATTGGGAGATCATAATCAAAAGGTTTGTTAATGGTTTGACAATGAATTAGGCTCAGTATTAACAAGTGATTATTTATAAAGGACATATATCAGAGCCAAGTGCAACGATTCTGACTTCTTCATTGCCACCCTCCCAACGTACACACACAAGTACACATAATGAATTAAAACGAATATTCTTAAACTAAAGAAGACAGCAGATATTTTTATCCCCGTTTTATCCCACGTAGGCGTGGGCCTGAGTCACAGACCCAACGCTGCCTTCTTCCATCATGTAGGGTCTTAGAATTAACGTATATTGTTCTACAGCTTCCTGCACAAGAATCTTGTCCCTAGCCTCTCATTAGGACCATATTAAAAAATGGGGTGTATGTGGTTACCTGATATATTTTTTAAAATAAAATCATATATAAGAATAATAAATACCATTATTAAATAGGAATGGTGGTGCTTTCCACCCATATCTTGCACAGAAAGCCCTTATGTGTATTACTCTTCACCTCGCCGTGTCAGTATGGCAGATACATTAGCAGAGCTGATGGGCTTCACTGGGTGAAGAGGAGCCAGCCTGATGGAGAGGGTAGAGAAGGCAAAGGTTCCATCCACTCCTGTTAGAGATGAGATGCTGAGAACCCCCACGTCGGTGGGACAAGGCCCTTCCATGCCCAGAATGGGTGCTGCCATAAGGCAGGGCCGAAAAGTGACGGGAGGGCCTCTGGGATTTCACGTCGAGACAGGGCCGTGTCCAAAGAAGCTGTGCTCTCCTCCAGCTAATCTGAGAATGCTTTGCCAAATTGCGTTCTTTGTTTTTCCCCTGTGAGGCAGTAGGGAGTTTGTTTTTTGCCTGTGACAAAGGCCATAAGCTTCAGGACGTTGAATGAACAGGCCTCGTCTGTGTTTAGGTCCCACCTCAGGCCCTGTGGCTCGCCTCTTATTTCCGTCCTGCTGGTGAAGAGCTGAAGAGGCTAAAGGGAAGGAAAGGGTTGAAACAGGAACGCGGTAGATACTCTTCACAATGTAATCCTGCCTGAAAACTCACCAGACCTCCCCGATTTGTGCCCTGGAGCGCACTGTGGACTTCGGGTCCTTGATTCCACTGTCTCCATGGGCTGTGCCGTGCCCCGCACAGGCGTTCACTCCTACCAGCCACTTGCAGAATTTTATTATATCCTTATTAAATCTTTGCAGCCTTTACTGCAGAATCCAAGTTTTGAGAGCAGAATGGTTTTTTTTTGTTTTTTTTCCATGCAAGAGAGAGGAAAAAATGTATCTTATGCAGTAAAAGTGAAGAAATCTGAGGAGCCCTGTTTAAGTGTTTTCCTCTTTTCCTCCAGAGCCCCCATCTCTTCCTCCATGGGCAGCAGAGATACCATGACGATGGGACCCAAGATACTTAAAAACATTTTAAAGTTACCACCGAAAGGAGAAAGTGGTACATTTACACTCGTCTTTCTCCACTTAATGGCATTCCCAGAGATGCCTTGTCCCCGCTGGGCCATAAATTGAGACATCACTCAACAGTTGTCCTGGCGAATTTCCCCCAAAAAGGCCACTTATGAAGTGACTAATCACACTGGAGGCTAATTTACTGAACATTTACAGCCACTGGGGTGTGGTGGGAGGGGATTAGGAGACTCTGAACGTAGGATATGATCCATTATGTCCCCAGACTGAGGACCAGCTCTGGCTCATCCCTGCATCCTCTCCAAGGAGATGGGGCCACTTTTCCTCTCCCATCAAACTGCAGAAATCACTGCGTGGTCAGGCAAAGCCAACATACCAGGAGGCTTAGGTGAAGACATGCAAAAGCCCTGGTATTTCTGGTCTGGAACGGACATGAACTTCTCCCTGGGCAGCTGTAGTAAGAGCGCTGGGGTACACTCGAGGTTGGAGAGGAAATGAAGATTATAAGTGTAATGTAATATTCATTTCCCTGAATTTGGATAACCCAGTGACTAAATCAGGGGAATCTTAATTCTGAACCCTATACAGAGGCTCTTCATGCTTCAGAGCTCACTGTCTGATCCACCTCTTTCCCCTACAGACTTTCTGCTCCTGGAAAGGAGCTTGGCTATAGGGAATGCTTCTGCCATTCATGTTCTGCTGGAAATTTATTGCATAAAGTAATGGGCCTGACCCTCTTTGGAAGAGGGGAGCAGACAACAAGCTTTTTGGAGACGTGTGGACCTCACCCCCACCTCTGAGGTACCAAGTAGGAACAGAGGGCTGGCATCCTGCCCTGCGTTTGCTACCCACCTTCATGTGCCAATATAGTCTCACCCCACTGCTGTTTTTGGTCAAATGGCAGCTCTACAGTAATCCAAATAGGAGCTTAGAAAGCTTGGTATGCTTATTCAGTGATTATGTATATAGCACCTTTTCATCTCTTGCAAAGTCTAGGATAGGGGGATATCCACTAACAACTGCAGACTTAAAGGGATGTAAAATGAAAGGAACACAGTTAAAGAGAGCATCACCTAGTGTCATGCCTTTCACCTGAGATGTGCTAACAGTACCGATGGAGATTCCGGTTACCAGAGCATTAGTAAATCAGTGCGTATCGCAAGATGAGTCAGCAAATCTATGACACGATCTCTTTGGTAATGGACTGCTCTTTAATTTTTTGCCCCCGGATATTCAGTTCGAGTTGAGGGAGAGTGCAGGATGTTCTGTCCGTGAACTCCAGCCACAGAGAAGGGCGAAGAGAAGTGGGGTGTGAGGTAGAGGGAACAGCTAACGTGCCCGAACATCTACGAGTGTAAAGTCACGTACTGGAGTGTTGTGCTGCCAACAAGAATTAAAACACGCAGGTGCTTTTATGCAGGAGTGACCACATTATGCACGGCGGCAGAACAAAACTCCTGTACTGGCAGTCAAAGGCTCTTTGAATATGACGTTCCTACCAAACGACTGATCCCAAGCGAAGAAAATTCTGAAGTGTTTCTGAAGAATTCAGTTGATTTTGTGAGCCTCACAGCCTCTGCTTACCTCCCTTGATTAAAATTCTCAACCTGGTTTTCTAAAGGCGTTTCCAGAGGCTAAGAAAGCTCATCACAAGGTTTTCTTTCTTATACAGAATTAAAAAGGTTTATAAGAATGATAAAAATTGAAGTTAATATTGTATCCCTGAACATGGGAACCAGTAGAATTAGACAAATACATACATGAATTAATAATGGTATTTATGGTGGGCAGTGAGAAGGGAATTTGTTTGTTTGTTTTTTGGTTTTTTTAACATCTTTATTGGAGTATGATTGCTTTACAATGGTGTGTTAGTTTCTGCTTTACAACAAAGTGAATCAAGCTGATCTCCCTGTGTTAAGTGGCTGCTTCCCACTAGCTATCTATTTTACATTTGGTAGAGTATATATGTCCATGCCACTCTCTCACTTTGTCCCAGCTTACCCTTCCCTCTCCCCATGTCTTCAAGTCCATTGTCTACGTCTGCATCTTTATTCCTGTCCTGCCCCTAGGTTGTGAGAAGGGAATGCTTTACTCTATCTTTAAAAATTATTCAGCAAAAACACCTGTGAGAGAAAGATGTGATAATAAGTAAATTCCTAGGAAGCTTAGAGTCTAGGAAAGACATACAGATGTCTACAAAGAACAATAAGGCGTGACAGAAGAGTGCATCTACTGTGAGAGCACAGAAAAGGGAACGCTTAGAGCATGGTTTATTGCCATTCTATTTTAATTTAAATTATAAGTGTGACACAACACTGATTTATCGAATGTCACCAAATAAAACACTCATTGATTGATTATACTGAAGCCACTTCTAATAGTCATGCGATCCATCACTAGGCTGTCCAGAGCATGGGCTCCATTGGGTTTTAGTCTCGTCTCTGCTACTTCTTTACCGTGTGACCAGGGACAACTTATTTTACCTCTTTTTGCCTCAGTTTTCCCATCTTTACAATGGGAATGATAACAGTGCCTATCCCACAGGGTTGTTCTGAGTTTTAGGAAAGTCTATGTAGGAAAGTCCTTGGGACAAACAGGTGTTCAATGGATTAGTTATTATTGCAATATTATCATCTCAACATAATGTATAATGAATGCTTTCCTGCTTTGGATATACAAGAGAACAGCAACAACCAAAACCACTGAAGCTTTGTTGAGATTCTAAAGGTTGATTCTGAATATTATCAAATCTGAATAGTGTCCAGGGAATATATACTGATGAATCTTTGATAATGAATACACACAAAGTCATGTATGAGCCCCAAGAAACCACAGAAATGTGATGGTGGGATTCGCTCTTGACTAAAAGATGGACCAGTAGCTAAATTATATTTTAAAAAAAGACTCTTTCTCTCCCTTGCCTCTTCCTTCCCACCCATCTTCTTTCTTTGCTCTATATCTTATTCCTTTTTTTTTTCTTCCTTACCCTTTAAGTGAGTGATTTGAGGACATGCTCTAAAGGAACTGTAGTTATCTAACAGACATGCAAGAGATTGCCATGTAGAGTGAGAGAAACTAAGCACAATGTGCTCTTCTAAGGTGGCCACGACCGGAGGAGCAGAGGTCAGAGGCAGCATGGCAGGGTTTGCCTTGGAGGGGATGCTTGGGCCACGTCTGAAAAGGCTGGAAGAACTGAGCTTTCAGTGAAGATGGCGCAGGAGAGAGAGGTCGATTAAATAATCATACCTTTCAAATTCGTTGATGGCGTTTCAAACATCGTGTCTTTCATGATACCGTGACTTTATCATGTTGCTCTCGACAAGAAAAAAATATTTTAATCCTTCTAGATGACTAGGATTGAAGTGATTACACAATGTCATTCTCAAATTTTAATTCAAAGAGAAATGATGTGTCATAATATTTCTTGAGAATTTCAAGGGAAGCAAAGAGAAATGATGTGTCTTAATATTTCTTGAGAATTTCAAGGGAAGCTGGAATGCAACGTGTTCCTCTGTTTTATCTACCATCAATTTCTTAACTTCATCTTTGTATTTTATCTGCATAAAGGCTTTTACTTTTTAAAGGGTAATGGTCCCAATTGGAGATTTATAAGCTGGAAAGAGTTAGTTCCTCTCCAAAACAGACATGAGGAGGTGAAGTATTGAGGGCGGATCGAGTTTAAGTGCTTTTAGTGTTTATTTGAGTAAAACAGGTCCACTTTTCGTGCGTTTACCTAATGGCATTTCAGAGAAAGAGAAGAAAGTTTATAGCAGAGAGAAATCTTACTTATTGAGGGATTTGTGTGACAGGCAGTCACTGAATCAGACAAAATAAATTAACAAAAATTTAATTAGCTTGTATCATTCTTGTCAAAACTGACAACTAAAACATGGAGAAAAGATCATGTTTTCTCCAGAGAATGTCTTATTTCTTTTTTTCTCTTCTGAAAAGGAACTTTGACTTACACAACTATTTATAGATTCTGCATGGACTGCTGTTTTCTCCATTTCAGGAAGATTCAAGAGTTAAGTCACAAGTGATGGGGGACTTTCTCCCCACTCCCCACCCAGGGTCCATAGAGCCTCTTGTCTAATTGTACGCATTCCAGCTGCAGGGTTTGCTATCGGGGCCCATCTCTTTTTCGTGGTGTTTCTGAATAAGAACAGAAGACCCACCACTTAGTCAAGCTCTGTCTACCGACTCAGCAGTGAGCTCACCAGAGAGTATTGGCAAGATGATTCTAAAGCAAATCATTACAACCTCTCAATCACTTGACTTGGGCGTTGTCCATCCTTGGGACCACTCAGGGAAATTGCTCCCTCCCCTGTCCCCTCCCCTACCCCACTGCTGCTACAGTATCAGCAGACCTTGGAGCTGCCTACAAGAAATGGCTGACAAATGCTGAAATCACGTATATCATTTAGGTACAGAGGTGACATACTTAGGAAGAACATCATTATTCGGATTCCCCCATCCTCTACAAGAAAAAAAATACATTTTTTACTTACTCCATAATCAATTTAATCAACTTATATAATGAAATTACTCCATAATCAATGATTCTCTGCTGGGGGTGAGTTTGTCTCCCTCCCCCGGGGACATTTGACAATATCTAGAGACATTGTGCCTTGTCACAGATGTGCCAGGGAAGCTGCTGACATCTTCTGGGTAGAGGCCATGGATGCTGTCAGATATTCTGCAGTGTACGGGACAGCCTTCCACAACAAAGAATGATCCAGTCCAAATGTCCGTAGTGATGAGATTTTTGAAACTCTGGTATAAGTGAAAGTATTACATGGTATTCAAGGCGTAAAACCTAGAGAAAAATTGAGGTTTCAGATGATTTATTTATTATTGTATCCTTGCTTATGCTGTTTATTATACTAAATCCATCATGGATATAAACCTTATTGTATGTATGTTCTTATTGTATACACAGCTTGGCACCAGCATACCTGTTAGTTAGCTTTGCCTCCCAAGATACCATTAACCCCTCAGGGAAACCCCAAACATTCAATTTGCTTGTGTCCCTCATGAGTCTAACAGAGAGTCGGATTGTCTGTAATCAGCACCTCTGGTTGGAAACAAAACTGATTTCCAATCAGAGGTGAAGCAGTCATGGTTTGTGAAATGTCAAGGGGATTTTGGAAACTGTGCCTTTTGGCAAATACCACTGCCTGGAAAGGCATCTCATTTATAAAGTGTGGGGTAGGCTTCAGGGGGGTTAGGCTGTGAGATAGGAGGGGGATGGCGTTTGTGCAAAAAAAGTCCTAGAAACACAGAAAGTGTCATTTTTTTAAATAAAGTAATTATCAATTTTATGAGCAGGAATAATAATTTTCAGCCTAAGAGTACAACTAGAATATGTATTTTCCCTAACAAAGCATCATTTGTTCTCTCCCACTTTCTCTTTTCTCACTATTTTATTTTTTTAATTTTTATTTTATTTTTTATTTCTCCCCTTTGTGGAGAAATGTTGAGTGAACATTTACTTAGCAATTAGGACTTCATGGCAAAACTTTCAAAGCTGTGCTAGGCAGAGAATCAGAAACTACGTTTGGTGGTGAGGTTTTAAGTGCCCCCGATGAACAGGAGTCTGTATAGTTTTCCTGTCCCTCACTGGGCGGCTTTAACACCATTTCTAGAAACAAAAGGATGACTATGGGGGATTAGCTGTAGAACCTGTCTGGGAGAATTTTGCTCTCAGATTTTATTAGAATTTCTATCAGCATTTCCATTATTTAGAGACACCATCACTTGGGGGGGTGATAATATGGAAAACAGTAGCAAATGCCAAATAAACTCCAAACCCTGGGTATATTTCTAGACAGTGATCACTGCTTCAGGGATTTTTTTTTTTTTTTTTTTTTTACTCCACTTTAATCTTTGTTTTCACTCTGAACGAGAGAATAAACTAGGACGGTCTTCGTACTTTTGTTTATACTTTTGTCGGTGGCTGCCTCTCTTGCTGACCTGCATGTGCTTTATCTCCTGGTGGATTTTAGCCACGGAAGGTGTTGCATCCTGCTTTGTTTTTGTTTACTTCAAAAATATGTCTGGCTTCATCACTTAAAAATTATGTGTTCTAGAAGTGCAAATTAATGCTGAGGCAGGCACGGGTAGCCAGGCCTCAGACAAAACTTGGAAGAGAGAAAAGTTTCGTTTAATATTTTTTTCTATGATTGCCGCTTGACTCTAGAGCTCTTTGAGGCTGGCGTGATCTTGAGCTACAAAGAATCATTGCCCAGACCTCTCCATTAATAGGTGAGGAGACTGAGGTCTAAACCTGTCTAAGGATATACCAGAAATTAGCAGTAGCACTGCGATTAAATGACAAATTCCCTGACTTCTCTTGGAGCTATGAAAGCTATGAATGGAGATGACCATTTCTTAGGTATGCATTTGAATATATGCATTTATTACATAGGAGGTCCTGTTAGTCTAAGAAATTATGACTTGGCTAAATGAGTTCCGGCCCCTTTCCCCCTGCAAAATTCACACTCCTTAATTGATCAGCTCTTGGCTGCTGTCATACTGAAAACCGGCAGCCTACAGGAATCTGCTTGCTATTACATATGCCTGAAAACGTCTCATTAATTCACCTAGTATTAGCTCTGTTTGTGTTTTGTGCCAGGCATTGCCTATAAAGCAGTGAACAAAACAAACAGGGATCCATTTTCAAGGAGAGGATGGAGGGGATCTGTTAGAAAAACGAATCTATGCTTGTGGATCACTGAGGAGTGGACATACTTTAATGGCTCAAATGTGATTGTAAGAAAATAGGTATTTTCTAATCTGTTTCAGATTTTCTGCTGTCAAAAATATGTTTTATTTTATTAAATTATATTATTTATATCTATATTTTATTTAAAGTGAACAAAAGGATTTCAGCTTCAAACTTCCGGAAGAATCTGCAGGTAGCTCACAATGAGTAGACTGCATTGTATCACATAAACTAGCTTTTTTATCATGAGTTTGAGGTGGAAAATAAAGAAGGAGGGGTGAGAAAAGGGAGGGGGGGTATGAGTATAATCCACCCACGTCCTACACAATGTGGAAACCACACACCACCCTGTGAAACTCAGTGGAATGTTAATCTCTCTGATAAAGTCTTTATGAATTCTACAATGAACCAAGGTCTCTTTAATAACAAAAGTATCTCAAAATGCCCTCAATACCATGTATCTGAATATGTTCCCAGCTGCTTATTGTACTTGATGTAACATAGTTGCCATGAGTCCCTGTCCTCTCAAGGCTATTTCTGCAGGAGCAGAAAGTGCACACATTTCAGGAGAAAGCCACCTCGAGATGTTGATTTTAACTAAAATATCATTAAATTCACAAAAAGAATAGTCTGTTTACCGAGGTACTTACCATTTTTGCTGCACTTCATTCCCGATGTTCCAAGTTTCCCCTCTGCATTTTCTAGCCACTCTTTGGTAGCTCCTACTCTCAGGGAGTGCAAATACCTGATAAAATTTGTTCATGTGGGATATTTGAAGATGTATCTTTATAAGAACCAGGATCCAGGCAAATCAGATTTATTTCATTTGACAGAAATGCAATATTCTGGTTATCTTGCGAATCACTTTTTTATTGTGTTCACTCAGATCTTGTTTATTTGCTTGTTTGTTTATTTTCAGCTTAAAGGGAAGAATCTTTCTATTGCCAGTGCCTAAACCCCTTACTGGCATTTGATAAATATTTGCAAAATGAAGGAATATGTGAATAATATGTAAAATGACCTTAAATTTTGGTGACAATAGGTAATTTAGCCCCAGTTTATATAGCTTAGTGTTCCAGTCACTTCTTATTTATGGTAGTAGTGTCTGTAGTGACTGGGAAAGTGGGAAAGAATCTTTATCGTACCATTTTCCCCTAAGATGGCTCAGTTGTTGGATAATAAAGAACAAGTTTGAAGACCTAGTAAATAAGTCAAAGGAAAATTTATTAATGTTTTTGACTATTCGGCCCTTTTAAATCACATTTCCTTCTGTTTATCAATAAGAATGATATAAAACGTGTATAATATTTATTTAACATTTTCTACCATGTAACCAGTTGAAAATTTAGAAAATAATTAAATATCAAGTTAAATATTTGAATAGTTTTATATAATTGAAGTTAATTCAAATATGGCTCTCAGAGTTCTGAATATAATAAAATAACATTCCACGGGGGAGAGCACATTTTCAAGTTAATTGTAGACCTGGTTATATTAACTTTTCAACTGTATAAGCTTCTCCACTAAGATTAAAACAAAACATTTGTTTTAATTTTCATGGGAGAAGGTTACTAGAGTGGTACGAACATTTCAAATTTTTATGAATCACATTTCTTTATTTTCCTTTGATTTAAATGATTGATGGTAACTTTGAATTTCATGATGAGATGGTCAGCTTTAGGTAGTCTCCAGTTATTCAGTTGCAGACTAATCTAGGTGTTGCTGTGAAGATATTTTCTAGATGTGATAAAGTCTACAAGTAGCTGACTTTATGTAAGAGAGATTACCCTAGATAGTCTGGATGGGCCTAATTCTATCGGTTGTACAGCTGTGAGAGCAGAACTGAGATTTTCCAGAAGAATGAAAAATTCTGCCTGTGGATTATAGCTTCAGTTTGTACCTGAGAGTTCCAGCCTATCCTTCCTGATGGCCTGCCCTGCGAATTTCAGACTTGCCTAGGCAGCCCCCAGAAACATGCCAGCTAATTCCTAGCAATAAGTCACTTAATGTCTACCTCCTAGTAGTTCTGTTTTTCTAGTGAAATCCTGACTGATACACATGAAAATTATGAAGATGCTCTAGTGTACCTTCTGGTTAACTTTTAATAGTTAATGAATATTTTCTTTTAACTCTGAATTTATCACTCCTAATAGTCAAAGATACACAATACTTAATTTCTCAAAAGGTACCTAGGTTAGAAGGAACCCTAGAGCTAATTCTGTAGCAACACGAATAATTCCCAAAGGCTTGGGCTTTTATCTGTTATAGCAAGTGTGTATTCATTATCTATTTCTGTATAGCTTATTACCCCAAAACTTAGTCACTTAAAATGATACACATTTACTATCTCACAGTTACTGTGGGTCAGGAATACAGATCTGGCCAGCTGGGTTCTGTGCTTCAGGGTTGGTCATGGGCTGCAATCAAAGCGTTGGCTGGGGCTGTGATCTCATCTCAGAGGTAAACTGGGGACAGGTCCACTTCCAAGCTCACAGGTTGTTGGCAGGATTCAGTTCCTCGTTGGTTGTTGCATGGAGGGACTCAGCTCCTTCCTGGCTTTTTGGATAGAGTCCGAGCTCAGTTCTATGCCATGCGGTCCTGGCAGCTTGCTTCGTCAGAGCCAGAGAGGGAGAGAGAGGTACGCTGACACGGCAGGCTCTTGTAACATAATCTCAGAGGTAACATCCCACCCTTCCTCCGTATTCTGCTCTTTAGAAGCAAGTCACTAGGCCCAGCCCCCACCAAAGGGAAGGGAAGTGTCAAGGGCGTGAAAAACAGAGGGTGAGGGTGATGAGCAGCCATCGTAGAAGACTGCCCACCGCATCGAGTTCTCTAAAAATAAGGCACGTTTGAATAACATCTATTAGCGGAAGCCCCGAGATGTGCAGTGACGGCAGAGAGAAGCCAGTCTTTGCGAAGGGGAAGATATCGCGGTCCAGGCCATGAACTTTCGGTATAGCTTTAGCTGTGATGATAGAAGCAGAGATCTCAAAATGCGTGTTTCACTGACGACTTCTCAGCCCTCTTCACATTCCTCTGTCATTCCTAAAGGCGTGACAATAAAAAAATAACCCAATGTCTGTGGTTGAAGCCAGAGCCAAAAACTATCTGTGAAGGATTGTACCCACACTAGGCAAGCAGTCAGCAGCGTGAAGGAAGAGATTCGCGAAGGGGCATCGAGGATTCGGGAATCTGGGTAACCCTAACTAATTAATAAAGCTGAGAAGTGTGTGCTGGCGAAAGGAAAAGTGTTAGGGCGATGAGGAGGAAACAAACCAGATGGGGTCTGGAAATGTTTGCTCCAGGCCCATGGACGTTGCCAAAGCACTATTTTGAAGGGTGCCAACATCAGAGAATTCCTCAGGGGAAATTCCTGTGCTGGGAAGAAGGCTGTCTTAGTTGTGAAAAACACCTTCATATTTCAGGTCACAGCCCAGCAGTTCTGATGAAACTGGTTTGCAGAATGTAATCCTTGTCAGCCCACTTTCTTCTTGGCGTTATAGAGCCTCAGAGTTATAAGACAATCTAAATATCATGCAGTTCAGTCTCTACCCCGGGGGGCAAAGGTTCTTTTCTGCCGTGTGGATTGCAGGTCACCTGTATCTTCTTGAGGCGTGTCTAGCGACAGGGAATTCACTGAGTCCTGAGGCAGTCCTTTCAGTGTTAGACCTATCGCGTTGATGTAATAGTTAGCTCATGTCGAGTCGAAATCTGCCCTCCCGTCTGATCGACGACTTGGTTCTAACTTGGCTCTCAAAGGGAGTACAGAACCAGACTGTCCTCTGTTCAGTGTCATGGACTACCGTGCACTAAAAATACTTCTAAGAGTTTTTCAGTCTTCCTCCACAACCTGTATGTCTTCCATGATACATCGTGTTTTTCTTTGTATGTCACACCTTCCCACAGCTCTCCCCTCTCTCTGTAGGATGTTGCTTTTAATAAGTTCTAATTTGGCATGGTTCATCTTAAAATACAAGCATCTGATTTGGAGATATCACTCCTGGATATAAAAATCAGCAGAGAACTCTTCTTACATGGTGTGAACAATAATGATGTCAGGGTTTGGGGCAGTAAATATTATATCGTTAGTTCATTTAAATTTCTGAACAAAGAAAA
The DNA here is from genome assembly GCF_002837175.3 of Physeter macrocephalus. Lineage (NCBI taxonomy): Eukaryota > Metazoa > Chordata > Mammalia > Artiodactyla > Physeteridae > Physeter > Physeter macrocephalus. The sequence goes on from NC_041227.1 coordinate 129,042,169, forward strand.
TTCTACCTGAACCTTTCTTCCTTTCCTTCTCTCTTTCTTTCTTTCTTTCCTTCTTCCTTTCTTTCTTCCTTTCCTTCTCTCTTTCTTTCCTTCCTTTCTTCCTTTCCTTCTCTCTTTCTTTTCTTTCTTTTTCTTTCTCTCTCTCTCTTTTTCCTCCTTTCTTTCTTTCTTTGTTTCTTTCTACTACACTATGAAGTAAGAAAATGAGACAAGAGAATGAACTTACATCTATTATTTTCTACTCTGTGTTGGGCTCTGTCATGGTGCTTCATATGCATTACTTTATACTTCCTCAAACTCTGGAAAATACTTATGATTTCCATCCTACAGATGAGAAAACTGAGGCTCAGAGAATTTAAGTAGGTTGTTCACATTTACATAGCTGCTAAACAGTAGACCTTGGATTGACACCAGCTGGATTTAAATTGTGTGCTTTTCCTCCAATAAACAAAGCCAGACAACACTCATAATTAAGTCTCAAGGAGTTTCAGAGATGACCTATTCAAAGCCTAGCCATATTACAGATAAAGAGATTTACATTCTCTCTCAAGATCTAATTTGTCTAAACTGACCTAACTTAATGGCAGGGCAAGGTCTGGAAACCAGGTTCTCTCCACAGTGCTCTTTCCATCATGTTGTGACTGTAATTGATTAAAAGAAAAACTACTTTGGATTTATCTCCATGTGATTTCCTCTTTTAGGTTTTGATTTATCCTTCTAAGATTGGTGAGCTTATATTAAATCTTTGGGTCAGTTGTGGTGTTAAGTGCCCTGTCCAGATTTGTGTCATCAGCGAATTAGATAATTCTGCTGCTATGGCAAACACACATGCACGCACACAATACACTTATTTATTTATTTAGTCAAAATCCGTTGAAAAGCCAGAAGTAGAAGAGCCTTGTAGCAGTTTATTAGAGAATCCCTTATAGAGTGGTAAAAAGTTCTTAGTCAGTGCTCTTAAGACATAACTTCTGGGACTTCCCTGGTGGCTCAGTGGTTAAGAATCTGCCTGCCAATGCAGGGGACACAGGTTTGAGCCCTGGTCCGGGACGATCCCACGTGCCGCGGAGCAGCTAAGCCTGCGCGCCACAACTGCTGAGCCTGTGCTCTAGAGCCAGCGAACCACAACTACTGAGCCCGCATGCCTAGAGCCCGTGGTCCGCAACAAGAGAAGCCACCGCGATGAGAAGCCCGTGCACCGCAACGAAGAGCAGCCCCTGCTCGCCGCACCTAGAGAAAGCCCGCGCATAGCAACGAAGACCCAACGCAGCCAAAAATAAATGAATAAAATTAAAAAAACAAAAGACATAACTTTTCAACCAGGTTTGACTACACTCAACATTAACTGGCTCCTGCTGCCTTATCTATGACTGTATCTAAACAACAATGGCTAAGACTGTGCCAGAGTCAGTACAAATTATGTAACCATTGTTTCTTTAGACCACACCAGCCTAGGGGTACGAATTGGGTCACATTTACATAAAAATCATGTATGCCCTCCTACATACAATGCGACCTATTGTCCTCTACAAATCTCTGTCCAAATATCCAATAAATTCTAAATCGTTCCAGGAATCCTTAAGGGTGCTCTCACTGGCTTTTGGGCATGAATGACGTTAGCTATTTCAAGTTAGGTCACAGTGTCCTCCCTTCCTGACCCAGACCCGTGTGTGCTGCCCAGGCATCTGGGGCTTGCTAAGCTGCCTCACAGCTCAGTCCGTCAACGTGGCACCCATGCCCACAGTTATGCCCTTTTTCCTGAAGTTGGCTTAAGGTTTAAAGCCACTTCAGAGAAACTATCTGCCAAGAGTGCCAGTACTTCTGATGGATCACGTGTCTCCAATGCAAAGATGTAACCACTGCTCAAGACCATCTTGAGGATGGTCTTGAACAGAGCTCAAGGCACTGCTGAAGTACAGGCTATACACACATACCTGAATTTATCTGTAACCTCTGCATCTTCCAACAGGCAAAGTAGAAAGACTCCCCTCTCGCCCCACTGTTACTCCATACATGGTTTTCAATGTAGCCGCTTTAGTGTTTCTAAAATTTCTCAAGGACTTTATGAAAAGAGCTCTTTCAAGCTGTCTCTATTTTTAAGCCTTCATCTTTAAACCCTCAGAGTTGCACATATAATCACTCTAACCAGTTATCAAATAACATTCAGAGTTAAAAATTGACCTTTTCCTTCCTAAGACTCCAAGGGTGGCGCAGAATATTCCATTAAGAGAAATTCTTCCCCAGAAGGTACGCCTCCGTTGCCCATGGACAGGTATCTACTGAATCCCTGAATAAAAATTATAGATGCTTCAGAATGTGATACTGATTATTTTGTTTATTAACGGAAAAGGGAGCTTTCATTGGAACATTTCACATCTTACCTGATATTGTTATAAATTGATCATTTCAGCTAGAGGCGTTGGAACGGGGTTTGAGGTTCGTGTGAGAGACACTGTCACACAGGGCAGGTGACATAACGCTGTGACCCAGCCAGGGGCAAATAAGACAGAGAGCCAGGAGGAGACTTCCTATGAACTGGCTTGGGGAGAAATACTTCTGCGTTTCCTCTATTTTGACATTGTGATTTTCTTATGGCAGACGGAAGCTTTATTAATTTCCTGTTATGTGGGACAGCCTTGTGTTAGCTGTGCTTTGGAAAGCACAAGTGTGGGGGAGCAGCCAAAGAGAGTGGTAGTTGTGTGAATAGTATTGAAACGGCTACTGGCTGTGAAGCCCAGGACAGAAGTCCGGAGTCAGAGGTGAAAAACAGCCAGTAGGACATATAAGCAACTTTTAGGGATGCTTCGGAATTCTTTCAAAAGCCCTGGGCACACTGAAGTCATAGAGATTGGGGTCTCAGATTTTTGTTATTTATTTATTAAAGGAAAATGTTATCCTGGAGGGCAGACAACTTGGTAAAAGTCAAGTTATAAAATTTTTCCATTATTTACTAATTTCAAGGTACTATCAAAATAGCAAATCAGTTTAGTCTGGCATGGCAATGACTGAATTGGCTCTCTGTCCCAACTTTTCTCTCACACTGGCTGAATCATCTCTACCCATGTTTCATGCGTTTGCAATTAGTGTCACATCTGTTTGCAAAGAAGATGTAAAAGGTGTATAATTAAAAGCATGCATACAATAGAATCATAAAATTAAAGAGTCAGTTAATGAGTAGCAATGGGAAATATGTAGCCATCCCCCAAATAAAGAAAGTATTGCTCCTGAGCTTAAATTTCATCACTTTGTCAGATAAAGCAAAAAAGAGAAGCATTGCATAGCATGTGCTAGTTATGGATCAGATAGCTCTCCAGGACAGACACTGCTTTGTGACACGAAACCAATGAAGAACTTCTCGTAAGTAGAAATTGTATGGTATTGAATAATGAGGTGGGCAAATATATAAAGAGGTATCTATCTGTCTCTACACAGATATATGTATATAAATATATGTGCAGTTGTATATATAATGTATATTAATATTATATATTAATACAAACTACAAGAGGGCACTTCTGTAAGATGTAAAGAACATAGAAGAGCAGGCAAGGTTTTTATTATCTGATTTGATACAGAGGCTTATGGAATCTAGAATGTAGGAGATAGACATACCCCTTATGTTAGGTTTTCAGGAGGGCTTTTGAACTGAGTTTTCTGAACCTCACTCCAGATATGCTGAATCTGGGACGGGGGGTTCGGGAATGAGCTCTCTGAAGAGTCGCTGGATGAGTCTGATATCAGGCCTTTGAGTAGTCAGGAGATTGGGGCCACTGTCTTGGACTATTACTCTCAAGTATCAGTTGCTTCTACCTAAATTTTGACCAGATGTGAACAGATAATGACCAAAAGCTGAGGTCAGGAGACTGAGAGAATATTTTATAATTCTTTATAAAATAGCCTTTCCTACTGTCCTTTCCCCCAGGAGGTACCCAATAGATATTGACTAATTTATAAAATGCCTCATTAAGAAGATATTGATGTAAATATAAGGGAGACCGAAGCCCATTCTGCTACTCTGCCACCACCACCAAAATCCAAACCAACCAACCAACCAAACAAAACACCATAAGCAATTACTTTAGTGTATACTGAAGACCTAAATGTCCTTTCATCCCCTCTTCAGTTGAGCAGGCAGCTTGAGATTCCTTATGAATAGCAATAGATGTTAGATGTTTAGGCTGCTAGCTCGCCCTGTGCTCACCAGATCTTCAAGTTGATTCATGGCTAGCCCTTGAGCTGGTTTCAGATTATGGATATTGTGACTTTATTACCTCTCCAAAGCTTCTACATTCATCATTCTGAGAGCAACTCAGGTGTCAGCAAGATCAGACAATGTTTGTGGCTTCAGCTAAGGTTAAAGAGAGGCAAAGATTCCTACAGGTGATGACGCCAGAGAATGAATCAATAGTCAAATGTAACCCAAGTTCCAGCTTGTTAACACAGTGCATGGTTCAGCTGTATTTTATTCCTTACTCGATTTTTGAGAGTAAGCTTATTAGCCCAGGTGCCCGATATTGCTGTAGTCCAATTTCTAAATGTATTTAGTTTAGAAGATAGGTTTTGTTTTTCAGAAGGTCAAAAGAGATTTGTAATTGTCTTTGCATCCCTGGATAACTGAGAATGTAAGTGAGAGAGGTCAGTGGAGGTACCTCCCCAACAAATTGAAGTGCACACTAAATAATCAGAATAGTATCCCTTTAGAAGCCTCATCATCAAGTTTTAAAATCATACACTGGTGAAATAGAGGCCAGTACCTGGAAAGGGTATATATACTTTGATAAGCAGAACCATATCATATGGATATTCATGTCTGAGACTTACAATGGGCAGAGAAACATGGCTCTGATTCAGTTTAACCTAATATGCCAAACATTAGTCTAAGATTCACTAACTTGGAGCTTGATTTCCATGTAGAAAGGGAGGCAGAAAGAAATGACTTTGTATAAAGGCTTAAATTAGGAAAACCCTGTGTACATTAAAAGTAGTATTCTAAGTTTGGATATAATAGCTAAGTTGTATAAAAAAAAAAAAAAGAAAAAGTAAAACATCCGTTCACTCAAGTAATATTTGTAGGTCTGCTCTGACCCAGACATGATGCTAGAGAGTAGGGATGCCGTTGAGAACAAAATAAATATAACTCTGTCCCTCCTGAAGATTTAATCTAGTAAATGAGGCATATATGAAACAAGGTCATTATAATATAGTGTGAAAATGTTATAGTAAGAGGATTTTAAGACAGGATATTAAGATGACATAAGAGGGTCACTGAAATCAGACTTGAGGTTAGGGAAGGTTTAGGCTGAACTCTAGAGTTTTGAGTTGGAGGGAGAACAGAAAGGACAAAGAAAGTGTGAACAGTATTTACAGATGCTGGAAGGCTGGAGAAAGCATGGGGTCAGACAGCCTGTAGGGATGCAAAGAATCAACACTGACTGCGTTTGGAAATGTGTAAAAATGAGAGTGGAAGCCTAGTCGAGGATGATGCTGAGTTTCTGGCTTGGATAAATGGTAAAGATTTGATTATAGAGATGGTTGATATGATGGTGAACACATTGAGTTTGAGGTATGTGTTTGAAATCCAAGCGCAGATGTCCAATAATTTCTTGGCTATATGGGTCTTAATCTTGGGGGAAAGACAAAGGTTAAATCTTCTGAGATTTATATATTTATAGATATGGGAATTGTAAACACCAGTGGTATTTGGAGCATATGATTTGGTGATATTGTGTAGAGCAAGAAGAGAAAAAGAGAGGAGAGAACTCAGAGTCGTAGCAACATGAAAAGAAAAGGCAGAGGAAGTAAAGGAGGTAAAGGGTTTGCTATTTGCCTGAACTTTGCATTTCTCAGCAGAAAATGACTTCTAGTGATATGGTTAGGGTTAGTCAAAATCATCTACAGATGCACTGAGTATTTCCTTCTCACTTTCATTTTTCCTCTTATCTCTCTCCTCTTTTTGCTCTTCTCTCCCATTTTGACCTCCTGTCTACTTCTCCACACTCTTTTAATATGCATTTGTATTTGTCTAACAAAATTAAAATTGAAGCGTGCATAAAAGGTTGAAAAAAAGAACAACTGCGCAGTGTGTCATGTTATAGGGAAATGATTATTCTGAAGACAATAGTATCCGATAATCAGCCTTCTTACTATTCCTGATTTTACAAATTCATGGCTGTGGCTTGGTATCTGTTTTCTTCTAATTAAAAAATAATAAAACAAATCCATCATAGATAGGTGGATCAGTTAATTAGATTGTATGACTAATCATTTCAATCCTTTTTTAAAGCAACTTTAATGATAAGGTTTCATTGTCAGCTATGTCTGTATTCTGGATGATCTCTATTTGTCTCTCCAGATTCACTCTGTGTTTTTCTTGTTCCTGTAGACTGACTTTTACAGACTGCATCAACCAAGCTTCCTTGCCCCTTGCTTCCAGTGGACTTTGACCAATGAGAGGCACTGGCAACAGATGGGAGGGTAGCATGAGAGAGAGGTAGTTAATTTGCTAGCTCCTTTTCTGCTGGCCACAAGTTTTCAGAGGTTTTATTTCTCGACCTAAGGATAGAGCTCCTATTCTATCACTGTCTTCCTATATGGGTCTCTCCATGTACAAAACATGTACAACCCTTGTTCTTCAGTCTTAGCAATGATAAGGGATCTTTGATCTTACTAACCATGGGGTGATGCCTTTTTGCTTTCTGTTAATCCTTTGTAAATAGGGTCTCTGTGAAACTCTTCTCAGGCACCTCATTTAAATGTTCTATCTGTTTGCTTCAGGTACTCTGATGGAGAGAGTCTACCTACACTGCACTGTAGGTTATTTAAGGATGAGAATCATACCTTATATATTTTATCTTTGTGTCCTTGGTGCCTTAGAAAAGGACTAGGGCCTTCAGAAGTGTCTCCAGGAATTATTTTAAAAGGTTTATTTAAAAAGGTTTATTTTAAAAGGTTATTTAATTATTTTAAAAGAACGAATATATGAATGAATACTACTTTTAGGATGAGATAAGCAGAAACAACACAAAGGAAGAGGCAAAAAAACTTATAAAATAGACCTTGAAAATTGTGCTCTGACCCCAGTCTACTTAGCACTATAGACAGACGTATCCAGCTGGTGGCTATCTCTCCTTTTAAAGAGAATTCAAATAAACCACCTAGATTACAATAGCACCAAATCTGGAACTAGGCTGTACATATTGATGTGCACACAGAAAAGTTAGGTGGAAACACATGGAGACTCAGGAGGTTATGTTCAAAAGGAATGTAAGCCACAGGGTTCCTTCCTTGAGAAGTTAACTCCCCAACTTGGGATTAGCTCCTGTGGTTTGGCTGGTTGCAAGGTAGATGTTTAGCAAGCAATAACAGACATTTCCCTTTCTTCCCCAGGCAACACAGTGTCCAAACCAAAAAAGTATTGTCCTGTCTAGAAAACAAAATAAAACACGATAAAATGTCACAAGCCCATGAAGCAGCATGTCGATGCAGTATTTCCCATTGAGAATCTTGAGGATTAAGAAACAGTATGGCCAGATTAATGTTTCCTTTTCATGGCCTTCTTGCGGTACACAAAGTAAAATGTCAACCCTCAATGAGCTGGTTTACTAAAAGAGCTGCACACATTAGAATAGACTTCCATGCAGTATGGGAGGTGGAGGGGAGAGCTACACTGAGGTGCCAACCAAACTGATCTTTTCCATTTATGTTGTGAGAAAAGCAACAGAGAGTGACTGGATTACTAAGTCTAAAAGCAAATGGCGGTGATGAATGGGCAAAGGATTCCAGGGAAGGCAGTGAATATATGTGCAGCATTTATATGTTGGTCAGCTGTCCCTTTATAATAATGTTCCCACTGTTCCCGTGCGTCCTACTATCGCTATTATCACTAGTCACATCACTGCTAGTGTCACCACCACCATCAACAATGCTTTCATGACCACGACCACAGTCAAAACTAACAGTAATTACAAGTATCCTGGCTATGTTCTTCTGTGCTCGTCCATGAGGAATTGTACAATATAACACTGAATTTCTTCCTCAGATTAAAATACATACCGCACTCTCTCACTATGTGACCAAAGAGTTGAGCAGGCATTGTGCTCATCAAAAGTCCTGAATGCTAATTTGTAGCCCTCATTTCTCCACTAGCACACTGACTTTGAGCTACTTAGGAAGTAGGTAAGAAAATAATTTTTAAGCCAGCTTTTCATCAGTATGGTTAAGCAAAAGTCCAGAGATTGTGAAGTGGAATAAGATATTGCTTCACAGAAGAAATGAAAGTCATGAAACACAAACACACACACACACACACACATTCATACACATACATACATATGTATATACATACTAAAGACCGTAATAACTTTGCAATTCTGTCTGCTTCCTTCTTTGAGACTTCATTGAAGTATAATTTTTATAAACTGAAACTCATCCACTTTAAATGTACAATTCTGTGTTTCAGTAAATATATACAGTAATGAGACCAGTACCAAAATCAAATTTCAGAACACTCCTAACCCGTTCCCAGATTTCCCTCATGTCCTTTTGTGGTCAATATCTGCCACCAACACTGACCCTGAGAAATAACTGATTTGCTTTCTGTCATAACTGTTTTGTCTTTTCTTGAATGAACCATACAATAAACAGTCTTTTACTATATTAATTTATCTATTGAATTTCACCTATATTTCTTCATGTTCTTATTTTAATAGTTGCTTTATGGTATGCATTATGTATTTTTGACTTACACCAATAGGTTTCAAGTTAATACTGAAATATTTCCAGTAAAGCATGGGAACTCTGTATTAGAATAGCTCCCCCAACCCAACATTATACTATTGTTTTCATACATCTGTACACATTACAGACCCAATAATAAATGTTTGCTCTAATTGCTTAAATTATTTTTGTTTTAGACAGTCATATGTATTTTAAGGAAGTTAAGAGAAGCAAAGATTAGTGTATGTATATACCAATATTTTATTTAATTAATTTATTTACTTGGCCACGCCTGGAGGCTTGCGGGATCTTAGTTCCCCAACCAGGGACTGAACCCTGGGCCCTTGGCAGTGAGAGTGCCGAGTCCTAACCGCTGGACCGCCAGGGAAGTCTCCCCAATATTTTATATTTCTGCATATATGTACCATTTCTTGTGGATCCGGGATATGATGTGGTATCATTTCTCTTTAGTCTTAATCCCTTTAGTATATCTTGTAGCATAAAGCTGCTACCAACAAATTCTGTCAGGCTTTTTTTTTTTTTTCAGACATGTCTTCATTTTACCTTCATTTTTGAAGACTAGTTTTGCTAGGTATGGAATTATTGGTCAACACTTTCTGATTGTTTTTTGTCTTTCAACCCTGTGTCATTTCAGTGTTTTCTGTACTTCATTGCTTCTACTGAAAAATCACCCATAAATCCTACCATTTTCTCCCATAATGTATTGTTTTTCTCTTACTGCTCTCAAGATTTTTTCTTTTTCTTTGTCTTTCAGCGGATTGATTGTATTGTGTCTTTGTGTGTTTTGTTTTGTTTTGTGTTATGTTTTCCTGGTTGGATTTGTTAAGCTTCTTGGATTTGAAGGATAATACTTTTCACCAAATTTAGGAAGATTTCTGTCATTATTTCTTTATTTTTTTCCCCCTTTTTTCTCCTCTCCGTCTGCCACTCACAATTACATATATGTTGGAGTACTTGACATTGTCTCGTGGATTTCTAAGATCTGTGCAGTTTTCCTTAAGTTTTTGTCTCTCTTCTTCAGACTTGATAATTTCTATTGGTCTATTTTCCAAGTTCATGGATTCTTTCTTATGCCATCTCAAATATGCTGGATAGCCTATCCAGTTAATTATTAAATTTTAGTTTTTGCATTTTTAAGCTTTAGAATTTCCATTTGATCCTTTTCTTTTTAATAGTTTCTATTTCTCTCTTGAGAGTCCCTACGTGTTTATTCATTCTTAGTATATTTTTGTTTAATTCTTTGAGCATATTCATAACAATTGCTTAGAAGTCTTTGCTAAATCCAACATCTGGGCCATCAGGCATAAGTTTCAATTTACTTTTTGTTTGTTTGTTTGTTTTGGTGGGAACATTTAAGTTCCACTCTTGTAGCATATTTCTGTTATACAATACAGTGTTATTAATTATAGTCACCATGTTTTATTGTAGTTCCTCAGGTCTTATTCATTTTATAGCTGAAAGTTTGTACTCTTTTACCAACCTCTCACTATTTCCTTCACCGCCCGGCTCCTGGTAATCACTCTTCTACTCTTTGTTTCTATGAGTTTGACTTTTTCTTTAGATTCCACATATGTGTGATACCATGCAGTATTTTTTTTTTCTCTCTCTGGCTTACCTCACTAGCATAATGCCCTCAAGGCCCATCATGTTGTTGCAGATGACAGGGTTTCCTTCTTTTTTTCCTATATATATAGACATATATATATATATATATATATATATATATGTCTGTCTGTCTATATCTATATATAGATAGATACGCATATCACCTAATTTTTATTCTGTTTTTGTGTGCTTAGGTTGTTTCCGTGCCTTGGCTATTGTGAATAATGCTGTAACGAACTTGGGAATGCTGATTATCTTTGATATCTTGGTTTTATTTCCTTTGGATATATTCCCAGAAGTGGGATTGTTGGATCATAGGATAACTCTATTTTTAATATTTTGAGGACCCTCCATACCATTTTCCATAGTGGCTGCGTCAATTTACATTCCCACCAACAGTGCACTAATGTTCCCTTTTCTCCACATTCTCTCCAAGGGTATGGGTCTAGTAATTTTTGCTTTAAAGGTAGGCATTTTAGATAATGCATTATAATGAGTCTGGCTTTTATTTTTTCCTCTAAGAGATACAGTTTTTATGTTTTAGTGGGCTATTAACACGCACAGATACAAAGGATAAAACGTGTCTTTCTTGTGATGGTGTGCAACTACTGAAGGCTACGCTGCTTGTTTTTTTGTGCTTAGTTCTCTAGGGGTCTCCCCTGTGTCTGTGCACGTTCCTGGTCAGCCAGTGTTTTGGGCAGAGGCTGTACTGAAACTCCTCAGGTCACTAAGGCGTCCACCTTCTGCCACCCAAGCTGTGTGTGGGGGCTGGGGAATGCACGCAAAGGCATAATAAGTTTACAGGTCTCCCCAGGCCTTTGATTTTTGCCAGATTCTATGGTGTCTCCCCCATGCATATGTAGTCTAGTAGTCAGCCAGAGAGTGGATTATATCAGCCTTTCTGTGGTTCTCTTGCTTCCAAAATCTCCTCATTAAAAGCTTATTCACTTTACCACCTACCCAAAACCAAGCTCACCACCTCTGGGCAGAAGAATTTTGATGCTGGAACTTGGGGGCAGAGAAATCCCTTAGGCAAGAATTCCAAAAGCTCATTGTGTTTTTTCTTTTCTTTTCTTTTCTTTTTTTTCCCCACAGTGCGGTAGTACTGTTTCATGAACAAGTACTTCTCAAGTTCTTGCTTGCCTTTGGGTGTTTTCCAGTGCTCTGGAAAGGTTGATTTTTAATATTTTTTTTTCCAATTTTTTTTCCACAAAGGGAAATTGACCTCATGGATCCATTACTCCATGGAGAATCACCTATTTTGCATCTTTTTATGTGTGAACACACTCCGTTATCTGATTTTTTTGATGTCTCTATGCCTCAGATATATCAGGACTGGAAACACAGACTGAAGCAAGTGCAGTGGATCAATGGGGCTCAGTAGTGCAGTGGGCTGAATTGTGCCCCCCTCCAAATCCATATGTTGAGGCTCTAACCCCTAATGTTACTATATTTGGGGATAGCACCCTTAGGAGGTAATTAAGGTTAAATGAGGTCATAAGGGTGGAGTCTTAATCCAATAGGACTGACCTTATAAGAAGAGGAAGAGAGAATTCTTTCTCCACTACACATACCAAGGAAAGGCCACACAATAAGAAGGTGGCCATCTGCCAGACAGGAAGAATATTGAGATTTGGGAAAACAAAGTAAGTACAAATTATTAATTCATGTAAGTACAAATAACTTATCAGTGGCAGCTCCTTTACTTCAGCTGACTTAATGTGAACAACTTCATCACTAACAGAAAAGTTTCTAGCATATTTCATGACTGTCAAGCTTTAGAGCAGATATTACACATCTGGCAACTCATCTTTTCTTTGAGTATCAGATTTATCATGTTGATACCATGGTCTTCCATGGTTGCAATCTTCCGGAAATGTGGAGATGCTAACTCTTCAACTGACCATGCCTTCAACTGACCCACAGCCTATGTTACTTGCACCTGACCAGCTTCACTCATTGAAATAATATTTTGCTTTGTTAGATGCTTGAGACTGTAATGCCTGGAGTCTGTCTTTTCCCACAGTAAGCCAACATTTATGTTTGTCCCCAGTCTAAATAGAGGGCCTTTCTCAGCTAAACATCATGAATTTCCATAGAAGTAATTATGCATTTCTTTTCTTCTAGTGACAGTTGAGGTAACTGGGTAAAGGACTCAACATATAAAGCTATTGTACTGACTCCAAATTTTAGAGAGCTGAGACTTCTGCCCTCAGTGATATCCATTTGCAATCAAACTCCAAGTCTAAAAGAATCCAAAAGGAAGATAAATGTAGCCACCAAGGAGAAATCGAGACACTTTCCCATTTATAAAGCTCTTTGCTGTCAGTTGTACAACTCATTTCCCTCTGCTCACTTTAGACCTTTATTTGCCTATATCAATTCAATGTATCTCTTCAGTTTAGATAAGCTCTCCTCTATTACTAGAATGATTCTCAAGTCTAATGCTTTCCTACATCACTGGCAGTGTATATCGTGTAACATAAGAGAAATTGAGCCATGGACATATGTCTCCAAGACAAACCAACAATCTTCATTTGCAAATCAGTCCTGTTTCATTTCCCAAAGCATTAAATCTTAAAAAGCTGTGGAACTGGGATTTTTCCCTGTGATCTAGAAGATGCTATCTTGTTTTATTTCACAAATAATACTGAATACAGTATGTGTATATATGTTCTCTAATTCTGCCCTGGAGCATCTAAAACCAAAAGATTAACATATAAAGATTATCATCTCCAGGGTCATTTTCTCAACTAGTATTCTTCACTTTCTCACAGGACAAGTCTGTCAATCTTCTCACCGCTGAATTCTTCAGCATGAGTCAGTCCTGTGGTAAAATGTTCCCTTTGTTACTATAACTTTAGACATTGGAGGGAAAGCCCATCTTCAATGGTAATTTCCAGGATAACAGATTACTAGGAAGAACTGTCAATTACAGAGATGACTGTACAGTGTCTGACACATGGTAATAACTAAGCAATTATTCAAATACTTGTTAAATAAATAGACTTCCATTCACATTGTTGTTTACAACAGTAAAAAATAAAAAAACAATTTGCATTCATAATATAAGAATATTTTAGATTAGGTATATTATGATGCAGTCATTCAATGACGTGATACTTGAGTATTAGACATGGTGATTTATCTATATGCTAATTTATCATTAAATGCTTCCTTGAGTCTCTCCCTCTGTCTTTCCCAGCGCTCTTTTGTGTCTTTTACACCAATCCCCTCCTGTTCAGAATTCCCAAAATTCTGCTTTTGGCTCATTTTTAATCTCACATTTTTTTCCATGGTGGTCCCCTCTACACAGATAATTTTAGCTCTCCCCTGTAGACGGTTTACAAGAGTAAGTCATCAATAGCTGACAAGGGCGCGAAGGCCTTGAATTACAAGTAGGGCTTTGACAGGTGAAAATAGGGAGAAGACTATTCCAAGCAGAAGAGAAAGTATAAGAAAAATAATAGTTGCAGGAAGGAGCAGGACTGTTTGAAGGACAGGTATCACCCTTAAACATTAGGGGTGAGGCATGAAGCTAGGTTGGTGCTTTATTCTGTGAAAACTATAAAACTTAGTTTTATAGATAACTGAGGCTCACAGAACGCTTCTCTCAATAGAGAGCAAGATGAATGGGTTACACTTAAAGAAGATTCCTGTGACAGTGCAGGGAAGCTTTGGCTGGGAAGAGACAAGAAAGAAAAGGAGAAAAAAGAGCAGAGTGATGGAGGTGTGAACTAGTGAGAGTTTATTTAGAGTATAACAGTGTGTGTGAAAAATAATATACATGCTGTAGCTCAGCTGTTGGCTAAGTATTGTCCCTTGGACCAAATCTGCCTGTTGCCTGTTTTTGTAAATAAAGTTTTATTGGAACACAGCCACATTCATTCATTTACGTATCGTCTGTGGCTTTTTTCTGTGCTAGAACAGCAGAGTTGAGTGTTGTGACAGAGACTGTATGGCTTACAAAGACTACATTGCTATCTGGCACTCTACCAAAAACAGTTTGCAAACCTCTCTTCTAACTCAGACATGCCAGCGTTGACATAACCTAAAGTCTGGCAAAACATAGAGGATGGAACAGAGGAAAAGTCAAAAACAAGCGGAAGTTGTGATTCTGTGTTGACTGCAAGGACGATGGCATCAGAGGGCATCATAGAGTCGGGAAGAGAAAGACGGTGAAGAGTAAGTAGATGTATGCATCTTTGAGTAAAAATTTCCTGAAAATAATGGAGAATTAGAAACTATTACTATCTCATCTCTAAGTATAAGCTGTTATTCACAATATTTTGAGCATCAAGGAGAGTTCTAGTGTTGAATCAAGTCAAAGTAGGAGCCTTTCCTGGGTAGTCTAAACATCCTCGAGGCTTTCCTGATTACTTTCCAGGCTTCACTGATGACTTTCTCCTAAACTTTGGCTCTCCAGTTAGGATAACTTAATTCCTGAGCAGTGCCTTGGATGTGATGTAATCACTTTGAATCACCTGAGCAACGACAGTGAATCCTTGATCCCTGAAGACATCTGTCATGAGAAGGTTTTAGACAAAATTACCAATGTCTGAGCGTAGATTATAGCAGGTTATTCTCTTAATTCATAGAGTTTCATGAACACTATCAATCTGTTAGCACTGTGCTCAGAAGTTTTAATCATAGAGCAGTTTTTTCAGTTCAACAATTTTTATTATTTCTTCCATATACGTATTGGAGATAATGCCAGCACCACGGAGGATAACTTAATTCCTTTTCTTGACCATTTTAGTTTTTAAAATGCCTAATTAAAGCTAATAGCCTCACTGAGTTTAAATTATGTTATCTTAATGAAAAATGAATTATTAATTATATTTTATATATATATATATATATATATATATATATATATATATATCTAAGTAGCATGACAATTTTTTACACCCTGTTTTTGCCTGAAGATGAAAGTGATGTAAGCAGAAAATTAAGTGGGCATGTATGCAGTGTGGTCTTTCCAAGGCCATCTTTTATTTTTGTCAGCTGAGTATTCAAGAATAATTGTTTCGGGACTTCCCAGGTGGCGCAGTGGTTAAGAATCCACCTGCCAATGCAGGGGACACAGGTTCGAGCTTTGGTCTGGGAAGATCCCACATGCCACGGAGCAACTAAGCCTGTGCGTCACAACTACTGAGCCTGCACTCTAGAGCCCATGAACCACAGCTACTGAGCCTGTGTGCTGCAGCTACTGAAGCCTGCATGCCTAGAGCCCGTGCTTCGCAACAAGAGAAGCCACCGCAATGAGAAGCCCGTGCACCGCAACGAAGAGTAAACCCCCCCCTTGCCACAACTAGAGAAAGCCCACACTCAGCAACAAAACCCCAATGCAGCCATAAATAAATTAATTAATTAATTAAAAAAAAGAATAATTGTTTCTGTATGAAATCATTAATATTGGCATATCTTGTTTTATACAGTTCTATCCAGGCTTTGCTTTAATCTCAAACACAGGAAACTTTAGACACTAAAAGGAGAAGAGAAGATGACTATTATTTGATTGTGTGTGTATCTGTGTTAGCAGTAGGGAGAAAAAATGAAAGCAAATATAAGGAGAAATAATGGGGAGATTTGGTGTCCTCAGTGGTGGATTTCCTCTCTAGGGTCCTTTCTGTGTTAGTAGCGATGGCTTATTTCTTCACCCTTATGGAAGAAGGGAACAGATGCAGAAAACTTAGAACCACAGCTCCAGAACATTATACTGGGTTGGGACGATTTGGTGACTTTCTGAATTTGCATTCATTGCCTTCTGTTATGACAAACATATTCTTGTATATTTGGACATTACCAAATAAAAAAGTGAGCTACCAAAAAAAAAAAAAAAAAAAAAAGAACTCTTTCCAGCAGGGAAAACATCTCTGTCAGAATAATGTTAAATTAAATAAACAGTGTCTAATGAGATCTGTTATTACCTGCTCTTTGGTCATGCTTGGGCACGCAGTCTGAAGGCTTGTGTTTCTAAGTGCTGTCATAAATCTTTCAGCCTGTTTTGCTTCTTAAAATTATAACTTACATCTCTCCTCTAATGGTGAAGTCTGTATCCTCATTTAAATCTTTAAATCTCATTTAAATCTCCAATGTTGAAGGCTTATGTCTTCATTAAATCTTATCTTTGAAAAGATAAGAAGTTTGCATGACAACAGATCATTTTGAAAAAGATAAAATCCACTTGCTTGAAAATGAGAGAGTATTACGAATAGAATTCTGCTGGAAGGATGAATACTTTGCATCTGTGAATCCTTCCATTTTCATGGATTCTTAGCAGCCTCTTTTCCATCCATACGACCCCCGGCAGTTTCTGTCCTGAGCTTCTGGCACTTAACTCTGTACCAGATGAAGGAAAGAGAGGATAGAATTTCAACACGCGGCTAACATTCTAAGTTAATCTGCCTTGACTGCCAGTTGTTTGTGAATATGTTACCTCACCAGCAGTTACTTCTGTAAGATAAGAGAAAGTCTCTTAAAAGCAAAAATATAAATTGATAGATACAATAGCCTGCCTTTATGAATATACTGAATAACTCTTGCCTCGACACACCTTATACCTATTTTATAATAACTCCTTATACATTTGTATTTCCTAGTTGCTTCTCTAGGGAGATACAAGGCACGTAAGAAGACTGTAGACTGGTGTCCAATATAACTGAGATTGAATCCTGGCTTTGATATTTATTAGATGCGTGATATCTGAGAGCTTTGTTGCCCATAGGAACTTCAAACTTATTATATTCAAATCTGAACTCAGATCTGTTTTTTCTCAGGGCTTGTTCCTTCTTTCATGGTTCTTATCTTCACCAGCCACTCGGACTCAAAGCAGAAGCCCGTAAATCACGATTGGCTTTTCCTCTGCAGTTGTATCCTGCCAGTTTCCCAGTTGCCTGCCTTCCACTCTTTCTTAGTTTAGACCCTGTTCAGTGCCCCGTAGACTGCCTTCTCACAGGTAGTCCAGTTTACCTGTTGATCCATCCTTTATAGTGTTGCTCTTGTGATTTCTCTGAAATACCAATCTGACTCGCTGTCTTCCTACGTAAACTAGTCAAGGCCCTCTTGCTGCACACAGGAGGTGTGTCAAGCCCTCCAGCACTCGGCCCTCACAGCGCTCTGGCTGTGGCCAGCCCTCAGCCTTGCACAGAGGGCTCAGCCCCACCCTGGTATTTTTCTGAAGGGTCTGAGATCTTTCACGTCCACCACCTTTTCCACAGTGCTTCCTCTGCTATGAGCAGCAAGAAAGCCAACAAGAAGCCAACAAAAATAACTGAAGGAAACATCAACCAAAAAACTTTGAATATTTAGATTTAGCATTGAGTCTTTCCCGATCCTCTCTCCACTGATACATATATATATGTATACATATATTTATATCTGTATTTATATATCTATATACATATATATGATTAGGAAGTACCACAGAAAGCAGCGGTCTCCCACTTTATCCTGAAATCCTTGTTCTTGGGCTTAAAATCGTATTTATTTTATTTGTCTTTGCTACTATCTTCTTTTTGCTGAACCTTGCTTCTTACATAGTGTTCAATCCCGGATTTCCCTCATGCCTTGATCCTGTCTCACAGACTCTGTTGCGGTAAAGTCTGTACTAGAGCTGCCGTCATTTTAGTTCTGAAAGCAGTCACTTCAATAAATACCATTTCTTCATCTAAAAAACATGTCAAATCTTTTATTTTTTTATAAATTTATTTATTTAATTTATTTATTTTTGGCTGTGTTGGGTCTTCGTTGCTGTGCGCGGGCTTTCTCTAGTTGTGGCGAGCAGGGGGCTACTCTTCGTTGCGATGCGCGGGCTTCTCATTGCGGTGGCTTCTCTTGTTGTGGAGCACGGGCTCTAGGCACGTGGGCTTCAGTAGTTGTGGCTCGCCGGCTCTAGAGCGCAGGCTCAGTAGTTGTGGTGCACGGGCTTAGTTGCTCCGCGGCATGTGGGATCTTCCCGGACCGGGGCTCAAACCCGTGTCCCCTGCATTGGCAGGCGGATTCTTAACCACTGCACCACCAGGGAAGCACCAACTCTTTTATTAAGTATCGCTTATGCCTACATTTGCTCCTTACTTACCTATAGCTGAGAGTGACACAACAGTATTTAAACTCTCAAATTTCATTGTATCTGTATTTTAACAGCACACCCTACCTCTTCTAATTATCTTTTACTGGGGAAAATATGCATTGTACACTTGTCTTATATAAACATTTTGTGAAGAAAACTCCTTATATGAATTGTAGTAATCATTTTATGAGGTTTAAGCACCACAGGGTAATTCTGTATCCCATCCCATTCCAGATACAGACATTATACTTGTGACCGTATGCTGCCTCTGAGAAAGGTGCTGCCAGCTCACCAAGTACATACGCGTGGAGTAGTTTCTGCATGGGAGGAGATGGGTTGCACTGACTCCCCGTGCTGGCTCACACAGTGTAGTGACAACCAAGCTGATGTTAGTCGAGTAGGACTAGGGCGGTGGAGTGTGGTCATCGAACAGAGCGAACCATATGCTGCTTTGAAGGAGATGCAGTCAGGGACCTTTTACCTAAATTAAAATTCATCCTAGTTCATTATTTTCCAACTGATACGTTACCGAGAAACCCTTGGTGTACTGGGGTATAATATCATTTCTCTTACTAGAGACCATTTTTGAGCATGGACAAAAAGGGAGAAGATGGTAGCCGCCACCATAGTATAGAAAAGGAAGATATCTAGAGTATAGCATAGGGGTCAAGAATTGTCTGAACCACTTCCTGTTAGACAAGAGTGGGAAATATCTTTGAGGATCCCGCTCGGCCCTCCCCTCCGAGCTGTTATCCTGGTGGGTTTTGTAAACTGTGTCACAGACCAGAAATTATTTGACGGTGCAGCTTTAAGGAGTTATACCAGCAGGTCTTTAAAAGCATGGTATTGTATAATGCTGTTTTATGGAATCAATATTGCCAGACAGATCGCGTAAGCCATTACTACTTAGAGATTTCCAAGAGCTTCTGAATGATCTGCACGGAATTGACATGCAACAGAAAAACCCAAATCTAGGAACAAAAATCTAGTCAGCATTAAGTCATCGACTTAACGCTGTCTCTCTCTGGCCTTGTTACACTTTTAGTGCGTCTGAAGCTGTGTTGTAATGGCTCAACAAACTATTTATATATGAGTCTCCGCTACACCTAGGTTATCTGTCACTTTTTCTTTTGAGAATCATGAATGCCAGATTATCCCTAGGACGAGAACTTGGGTTTACTGTTATCACTGTTACCATCAGCATTAGAAATGGCAGCAATAAGAACGTTTGCAGGTACTAAGTTTTATGTACTAAGCTAAATGTGCAGTTATCACTGGCTCTCAAATATAATTGTAATACAATTGTAATATGTCACCAGGTCTCCTACAATGACATTTGTGATAACAGTTCCCCTTTTGGCTTATCAGAGTCAAGCTCGTGATGAAGTCTTCCTATTGTTGAAAAAGGATGTGATGTATCATACATGAAGATGATCACTCCCTTTGAGAGCAGTTCCACTGGTAAAAGGGTGTTTTCCTAGTCCTTGCTGTCACCGTGTGTTTTTGTGTGCTTCACTGGTTTATATTTATAAAACAGTGCAGAGTTCCAAGCTTTGCTAAGGAGTGAAACCCATGTCTGGTCTTGAGCTGGGTTCTCTCTTTGCATGGCTTCTACCCTCTGCCCAGCCGTGAAGCATTCCATCTGCCTGTGTCTGTAAGGAGGCACACAGCCTCTGGGGCTGAACCAGTAGGGTCAAATAATGTTCTCACCATTTAGTGTAATTAACTCCAACCACCCGTCTGTTGCAAGCCCCGGTGCAGCCAACACAAGCAAGAGTAGGCCAAGAAGAAATTTCTGCTCATTATTAAACCTAAACCTAAGCACTTGTCTGTCTGTAAAAACAGAGCAAGGGGAGGAAAACTGAAACCAGTGCACGGGGTCTGAGGTTTCAATAAATGTCAGGGAGCGTCAAGTCTGTTTGGATTGCAAATTATTGCTGGCTGACGGTCTTACCGTTTTACAACTAGAGATTGCTGTCATGGGGGGGACATGGTGGGGGGAGAGCCTCTCACATCACAGCCAGCGGGGAACAGAAGTTACCAAATGCTGTAACAATCATGAAACATTACAAGAGGGACTTTCGTTGGCATTTGCTAAATTTAGTCTTTCCATAATGCACATCTCAAGAAACAACAGCCCGCAACACTCCACTCTTCCCATCGGGTTTGATGAAGTGTTGAATTTGCCAAAGATTGAGACCTCATTTCTTCGGTTTTTGCCCATTTTAAACTCCACTTCATCCCTCTGCTCTGCTCAGACGCTTTGAACATCTGAGAGTGATAAAGACGCCTAAATGTTTCAAGGTGAATTAATACCTTACTACATATCCTGGAGAAACACACGCCAATAATTTGAGCAGTGGTTAAGACTGTTTTTCAAATGGATTAAATGAGTGGGCAATTACTGATTAAAACAAAACCTAAGCCACGAGCATTCCAGCCCTCTACGTGGATGAACACTGGTTATAGCCGCTTTCCGTTGGTGGAAAGGCTTTTCACATTGTGAAACGTAGACATGCTTCTGAGTGCTTCTCCTGAGGTTTATGAATATTTTTAATTCGTTTTTCTCCTGACTAGTACATACCGAGGATCCACTGTGTGCCAAGGACTGAGCTAGAGACACTGGAAACCAAGAAAGTGATGGTCTCCATTCTCCCTGAGCTCAGAGTCGAGTGTCAATAAGTCAAGTCAAGCTTATTTTAACCAAGGTTCTTTTCGTTTCAAATAACTGAAAAATCCCTCAAGTTAACTTAAGGCCAATGGGAGAAGATTGTTCTAAGGTACCGGGGTATCTGTAGATACAAGAGAAAGAAATACAGCAGGACCACATAACAGTCTGGAAGTAGGCACCAAAAAGCTTTTAAAAACAGGATTACTTTTTGGGAATCTGTAGCTGCCCCAGCTCTTCTTCCTCTTACAGATGGGCTTTATTCTTCTTGCTCTCCACTTTCTAGGACTTAGCTGTCTTTTCTTAACTGTGCATGGATTTAAATAGGGCCTTGTCAGGCAGAGTTTCCATGTCAGTTGCCCAGTGGAACTTCCCATTTCAATTACTAGCTTTTGTACGTCTCAGCTCAGAACTTCCGGAGAGAATTGGACGGGTCCAGCTTGGGTCAGGTATACACCTTGAGTGGCTGATGCTCATTACGAGAGTCAAGGTCTGAAATATTTAGCTTAATTCCAAGCATATGAGGTAAGCTGAGTTCATTGATACATTTGATTGATCTAATTCCTACATCAATACATTTAAAGTGCCACACGGGTGAGGTTACAGGTGGGGGATGTCATACAGCTGTTTTGTGAGATTTTGAAGTGAACTAGTCAGTATCTGATAAAAACCTATGAAAGGAAAAATAATTATGGCTTGCAGCCCTCTGCCGCATGAACTGTGATGCAGTCTCTTGATAGTAGCATGGCTGCTTTCTATAATGTTATTTCTCATGAGGATCTAGGTAATAGGCCAGGAGTAGCCTGAAATCGGCTGCTGCAGCCAGCCCAACTCACAGGTGCCCTTGATGTAGAGTAGAGAAGGAATTCCTGCCAGTGACATGATTTGCCTTCTGTCCTCCCGTCCACATTTTCCAGGAGGGTTGTTGACCTAAAGTCAAGATCTACTCCATTTCCTTGGCAACAGCCAACAGTATGAC
This sequence comes from Physeter macrocephalus, assembly GCF_002837175.3. Lineage (NCBI taxonomy): Eukaryota > Metazoa > Chordata > Mammalia > Artiodactyla > Physeteridae > Physeter > Physeter macrocephalus. Next base: position 129,064,231 of record NC_041227.1, read on the forward strand.
CAGATGACAAGTACCAGACTGCCTAGGTTTGGGTTCCCCAGAAGCAGAAAGATTTGAGTGAAAGTGTTTCCTTTGGGGAATGACAGAAAACACCCCTAGGAGGGTGAGGAAGACAGATCAGACAAGGAAGGGAAGGCAGCCGATAAAGAATGTGTTACCAAGCCAGTTACAATGGTGGGTAAGTGGAGTTTAATCCCACTGGGGAAACTCTAGGAATCCGTGCAAAGCACATGGCTTAGCGCCATCCTACAAGTAGGGTGAGGTCATTGGGGAAATTACAGACAAACTCCAATCAGTAGTATTGATTGAGATTTTTAATACTCTGACGACTCCACTTTGCTGGGAGCAAAACACCCCCCAGAAGCAACAGAGTGCGCTCGGCCGAGAAGCGTGGGTGCTGGCAGTTGCACTGAAGCAGTGAAGGTGATGGGCGCTGCGGGCTCACGCGTCATCGGCTACCGTCTGATCCTCGCGCCACCCAGAACCCTCGTGCCCCGTGTAAATTTCATTGTGCCGTGCGCTGATTCCTCAAGGTGGGGGCCAGAGGCAATGTATTAAATAATTTAATGTAATCTTTACAACAGGGGGATAAGCTACACTCCGCTTCAGTTGGTCTCAAGGCTGCAATCGATATTGATTTTCTTCCCTGTCTTCTACACATCCTAGACATTCCTCACTGTTGCCCTACATTTCTGCTGGTTGCCTGCCCAGGGGAGCTTTCAGACGTTTGTCTCGTCCACTACGCCCTTGTCCAGCTGCGGCTGGTCCAACTCTGCAATCACACGTTCAGTCTTATCTCCAGGCGTGGAAGCACCAAGACGCATTCAGTGAATTCCCCGAGTTCTACACATACTTCTGGCCCCATTTTGTAACATTATTTCTTTATTATAATTAGGGTCAATTACTCCTACCAGTTGGGTGGCAAAACATGCTCCAGCTGCAAGAGAAAGCCCATAAGGGAAGAAAAGGCAGGGTTTGGCAGCTGGAAGTTGGCAGCGTGCACTGAAATAATACGGACATGGACAGCATCTGCTCCACAGCCACAGAGAGACGCTGGGTGATGTTTTGCTAAAGGAACAGATAAATAGACGTTAGAGACTGGCGACAAGGAGTTTTACGAAAAATGTTTGTAGACTGGCTTCTCAGTAATGACCGGATATTTGAAATGATTTTGTTTCATATGAAAACTCAACAGAAGATCCCGATTAAGGAACCTTATTTAAACACAATGAATTACTCATGATACTATGGAAAAAGAACTGAAGAAGTGATAACATTGTTGGCTGAGGCGATTGACTGGCTGTCAAGGGAAAATAAGGCTAAAACAAATGTGGATGGAACTCAGGACGCCACTTGGCTGCGTCCTTGTAGGACCAAGGGAGGCCAGAGTTCAGGGCCCTGGTTCAGGCTCCAGGCTCTTCACACCCAAGGCACCCCACTGTGGAAATCAGGACAAACCAGGCTGTGCTGCAGTCGTGAATGAACCCCCAAATTCCAGCCTGTCAAACAGTGCATTTCTTAATGTCACAGTCCATGCAGGCCTTTAGGTTTTTAATTACGATATCAATATTCTTTTGGGGAACAGCTGTCCCTTTTCTTCACCCTATTTCCACTTCACCCATCAAAATTCTACTCAACAACCAAATTCCTCTTTAGGTTTTATTCTTCTGTGAAACATTCTGCTCTCCCCCATTCCCTTACAGGAAGTGATCATTCCCTTGTCTTCACTTTGTAAACTTTATTTTGCACGTATTACATATTAAGCTCTTTTGTAGTTGATTTTGACCATGTCCCCATTGTAAACTGCTTGAGGATAGGAATGTACCTTAGATATCATTTTATCAGTCATGTTAAAAAGAACACATAATAGATGCCAAATATTTGTTGTATAATGAGTACAGTTTTAATAATAATCTTATATAACTTTTGCCTAAAGAGCACTTATTTTTAATGTCTAGAGTAGATGAGTTTTATTCCACAATATACTGTATGAATCTAACCCTAAACATAGAAGAAACACAGAAGGAACGTGTATGCGTAAAACACACTGGCACTTTCTTTCAAAGCAATGTTGACACCTGTCAAAATAAGTGACTTTTTCCATCTCATCTCCTTCATTTGTCAACAATGCTAGACGTCAGAGCATATGTCAATTCATATGACTTGTCTCCTAAACCTGTATATAGATATTGATATTGATATATATTTGTGCTTACAAGAAATGAGAAATGGCAAACCTCAATTTTCTTTTCCTGTTTTATGGTACCATTTTTTTGTTCTGGAATGTTATGCATGTGCATGTTTTAGTAATCGCTACTTCTTTTCAGAGAAGTAGGGAACATGGTAAAGACATTTTACAATTTATTAAGATGTCACAATTAGTACAACAAACTAATTTTTCCAACAGAAGTAGTAGACAATTAAATAATATGGACAATTCAGGATTTATGTACTTATACATTTAAAAATACTTCTTTTTAGATATCATGGAAGCAAATGTCCACAAATGCCATCATAAAGCTTCCTACTGGTGGCAGAAACAGTCAGATGTCACACTAAGGCAAGATTACAATGGTGGTGAAAGCCATGTATGACATACAGGTTGTACTGTGATGACATATAGCTGGATCTTTGTAAGAGAAGTTGGAAAAGGTTTCCTGGGAAAATGAGGGAGTAGAGATTGGAGCCATACTACTCCAAGTATGGTCCCTGGAGCTGTATCAACATCCCCTGAGCTTTCTAGAAATGCAAATTCTCAGGCCCCACCCCAGACTTACTGAACGAGACTCCCTTGAGAGCGAGGCCCAGGAATCTCTGTTTCAGCAAGTTCCCCAGACGCTGATTTTGCGTGTCAAAGTTTGAGAAGCACAGATATAAAGGTCAAGCAGGAGTTGACTAGGCAGTGTGGCTGGACCACAGAAAGAAAGGCTGGGGAGGCAGGTTAAATAGACAGAGCCTGTGAGACCCCATCAGGGGTTTGGGTCTATGTGCTGAATGGAATAGGAAGCCGCTAACTGTTTTTAAGGAAAGAGGTTGAGGTGAGTGCAGCAGCAGAAGTGAGGTGAAATTATTGGATCCAGCCTGCATTTCAGAAGGTCATGCTGGCTGAGGCGGTCAAGGACGTGGTGAGCCCGGCGAAGTCTCTCCAGTTGTCTGGGTGAAAAATCTTGGCAACTGGGCCAAGAGGCAATACAGACAAAAGCGGGTAGGTATCTTCAGAGACCTTTAGGAAATAAAATTCGGAAGATTCAAGAATTTGGCACAGTGAGAGTGTAACTCCTTTATTATCATCATGGAGTTTATACCTTCAGGCTTCTTTCTGAATTTATGGAATATCTGTTTCATTAGTAGGGCTGTGTGGGTGTCAGGAGATGAGTAAATAGTGCTCACCCGCTGGAACACCTACACTGAAAATAAAGCCAGTGAGCCACTTACTGCTGTGAGCCTTTCTTGACCTTTCCAGTGGGTAGGGACTTTCCCTCAGATAACGCATGTATATTAACTAGCTCAAGAGTTTCTCCGAAAATATGAGACATCAGTTTATCAGTCTTACTGGAGCCCTTTTGCAGAGGAGCCAGGCCCTCCAGAGAAGGGCATAAACTTCACCTGAAGTTTGCCTGGAACCCCGAAGTGTGCTCCTGAGATCAGTTTCACAGATTACAGCCTTAAATCCAGCCAGTTACTCAGTAAATCTGAACGTGGGTCAGGAGTTGAGTAAGTAATAAAAATGCGGTTAAGCAGAGCAAATCCAGTCCTGCTACTGGAGAAAACAAAAGCAAAAGCAAAAAAACAAAAACCCTGCAGGGTTTTTGTTCCAGTCACAGTAGATGGACTTCCCGCCGTAAGTCAGCACACACGGACAACAGGCAACGGGCCACTGAACATTATTATGGGGGGAGTCAAAGCACAGAACTTATTTTAACAGGCTTTTACTGAACATCTGCTATATGGGAGACAGGAGTTGGGGGTGGCAGGCTTAGTGATAAGACAGAGTGGTTCCTGCCTTCATGTGGCTGATAGTTTGGTTAATTAGAGTAATATAAATTGATGGATACGATAAAGTTACAGGGGGCCTTAAGTATCTCTGATGGGCGTTCATTCTCCCTGGAGTTGGAGGTTAGTATCACAAAGCAGGTAATGTTGTGCTGAGTCTTGCAAGGTGAGTATTTGATAACTGAAGGCAGTGGGGGCCGTGATTAAAGACAGAGAGAGTTAGGTAGTGGGGCAAAAACACTTCCTCAGGACCCAAGCCATCGTCGTGATTTGGGATGTGCTCATTTTCCAGTGTTGTTTTGTTTTGTGTCGTTTTGCAAGTAATCGAAATATTTCACTGCTGTCCTCCTCTTGGCCTTCGAAGTTCAGAGCTGGTTTTGTCTCTACAATCACATAGCTTCATTTAGCAGCTACGTAGATATAGCAGTCATTGCAGTCTTATGATTTGTTGGATGATCTCCTTTGCTGTGTCACAGAAAGGACACAGGAGCGCAAGAAGGCGGATGCAGAGAACACACACCCGTGGTCGCTGGGGTGCCGTTGCCTGCGAGTGGGCTCGCAGGACGTGTATTTCCTAAACACAGCGCTCGGTTTCAAAGTGTGTTCAGTCCTGTTACTGCATCCTGTGGTGTGTCCAATTTTTTGGAAGCAAAACCTCTAATGCTCTCCTACGTCTGTAGCCTGCCCTTTGCTTTATAAACAGAATGAGACAAGGGGGAAGGTGTATGTTGGAGTGGAAACGTGTATATTTCCTAACATGCACATAAAGTGGTAAATTTTAAAGCTATAACTAACGATTTCACACCAATCATTTTCCAAGAAGGCCCCTCCATTTTCCCCTATGGCAAAGAAAAGCAGCCAAGTTTCTCTTGTTCAGTATCTTGAAATGGGCTCAATTTTGATCCAGTGGTATGTAACTCTAATGCTTGTGGAATATTGCTTAACTTGCCAAGCAATCAAGCATAGCGAGTTGATTGTATGGCGTGGGGCAGACCTTTTTTTGGAGGCCTTATGTCGGGAGGGTGACTATTCAGAGTCTCTTCTCTGACTCCCGTTCTTTTTCTTGTAACCTCCTCTGGTACCTGAATGTCGGAATGTCCACCAAGAAATAGATTCCTTCTCTTTCCTGACCAGAAATATTATTGCACGGTTTTTTTTTTTTTTTTTTTAAATCAAGAATTTAAAAGTTTTAGCAGAAGAAAAATCTCTCTGATCCCATTTTATTTGAGGCAGTTCAGTAAGAAGGAAGAGAGGCAGAGAAAAGGGGAAAGGAAACAAGGAAGAAAAGGAGGGAAGAAACTACCATTTATTGAGCCCATTCTGTGAAAAGCACTTTCCGTAAGTCATATCTTCATACTTCTCACTCCCCCGTGAGGTTTCTGTCAGGTTTGTCAATGGGTAAGCGAAGCTCAGAAAAGTTAAGCACGCTAGTCAAATGGCAAACTGGAATTCAACAATGATTTATTTGCCCCTCACACTGTGCCACCACCCTCGACGAGTGTTGTGATCTGTTTCAAACACCGTATTTTACCATCGCAGAAGTATTCAGCTGACGTACACAATAACAAGAAAAATGATTGACGTATTGAAGTAAGAACAGCTCGCTTGTGACCTGAGTTTTCTTCACTCCTCGACCAGTGGCTGTAGTGTTACGTACACACATTTCAGGCTTGGTTGGACACTGCAGAGTCATCTTCCCATTGCTTTGCTTCTAGCCTTCCCTCCTTCATTGTCCCTCCAGCCGCAGTTCCAGTGCCAAAGCCAATCAATCAAGTTTCAGAGGGCTCCAAGATTTTACGGTCATTCAAACCGTCTTTCAAAGAGTGTTTATTGAGTTGTCAGGCAGAGTCCTGGCAGGAAGGAGAGCTCATCACAGATGGTACAAATGAAAAGATTTTGATGAAGGATCTCCTGAATGCGATGTGGACAGGGTTACCACTAGAAACCTAGAGAAGATGCAGCACCCAGAGATTCGGAGCAGCTGGGAGCCATTACATCCCCGCAGTAGAAGGGATGAGAATGAGGGGTTGCTTTTACCAAAGGGTCAGAGCGCTGGCAGCTCTGATCTCCTCCGTCCCTGCACCGTCTCCACAGTGCCTCCCATTGGCTGGAAGAGCCCAGAAGCCGTCTCACAGTGGATGCGGTCCCCAGGAGTTCACCTCCTAGGGCACGGAGCAGGGCACAGAAGGGCTGAAAGTGGATCTGGGGTGAGTTGGGGATGAAGGATTGCTTGTCCAAGTGCCCACCAAGTGCCTGGCTCTTGTCTATGCACTGGGGATAGAGGAATGAACACAAAGGACACAAAGTCTGCCCTCAGAGAGCTGACATTCTAATGCAGGATAGAGACAAAATAGAAAAAAGACGGATGATGGGGAGAGATACAGTACGTTCCATCCTGATAAGCACTAAGAAGAAAATAGTGAAGCCAGGAAGGGGATTTTGAAGTGTGGTGGGGGTAGGGTTTTAGGGAGAGTGGCCAGAAGTGCCACCCTTCCCTGAGAAAGTTTCCCTGAAAGGCGGCATTGTTGGAAAGACCTGTAAGAGGAGGGAATGAGCCAGGCTGGGGAAGGGATATCGCAGTGGGAACAGCAGGTGCGGAGCCCCCGAGGGAGTCGGAAGCCAGGTGTGGGGAGTGTGTGTGGAGAGGAGTCCATGAGGGGAGAGTCGTTAGAGGTGAAGTTAGAGCTTGACTCACGACTTCCCTCTCCATCTCACGGCCTCTCCTTTGTTTTGTCTGTGACCAGATGCCATAAAGAGGAGGTAAGATGCTGATAGCAGAGGAAAGGAAGCTGAAGGATTCAACGTGACTCATGCAGCACCATCCAGTAAGGGGCGATTCTCTTGTGCTAGGCTAATTAATAGAATGCCTTCCTGTTTATAGATTGATTTTCGTTGGGTGTGGTGTGTATTCCTCTTAAAGTCAACCTTGGCCGGCGTATTAGGGCACGTGATAGAGCGTGATGACCAAGGTGCAGGATACTCTTTAGAAGGGACTGTGGTATTCTTCACGGGTTCCCAGAAGAAGCCATGAAATCAGAGAGCACTTGACTTCACTTATCCTGTACCCTGGGCCTTTAGGTCTTCTTGACCTTTTAAGTAGTTTAACTGCAAATTATAAATATAAATATTAAGTATATGTATGTTTTTTTCATGACTAACCACCATTCACCTCTCACTTAGTATGTATATGTAGGTATTCCATATGTATATATGTATACACATATTTGTATGTATGTGTATATCTATATGTATATGCATGTTTATAGATATATAGAGAGATAGATGTCTTTTATGTAGAGATAGATATTTCTTTATTATATATGTAAATGTCCTTCTCAACCTTCTTTCCCCTGACAAATTGCTGTTCAGCTGTAAACATTTCACAGCTCAGATATCCCCTCCTCTGTGAAACTTTCCCAGATTAATCCAAGAAGTCTCAACCAGACTCTTCTTCATGATCCCACAACCCTCAGTTCAGACATATGTTAGAGAACTATTGATGCTGCCTGTGATTTATCTTTTTACAGGTCAGTGATACTAACTAGACTGTAAGCTTCTTATGCCCAAAGGTGCATTATACTCTTTTGGGTCTCTGTCTTAAGAGAGGGTATGGTTGATTTTAGTTGCTTATAGCAGACTGTTTTTAAAGACAGACAAATGATAGATAAATAGATAGATAGATAGATAGACAGAATGAGCAAGCTTTATTTAGGAAATACATATACATATATTACATATATATATGTAAATATACATAGCTTACGTCAGCATGAATTTGCAGGACTGGTACCCTCAACAGTTCAATACTGAGAGGATATGCCAGTTAGATCATGGGTAGTGGTGTGAAACTGGCTCTAGCTTTTAATTTAGTGAAAAATTCCAGAGAACTGACACCTTGAACATACTTTGTTGTTGGCTATGAAAGCAGTCGTGGAATACCCAGCTTCCCTCTAATCCTGTGGCTTTGCTGGACCTGTCATCTGGGAGGTCCGTGTGATTTTATCTTATCTCTATCTGAGAGTCATAAAGATGAGTAACTAAAATGTGGTTAATAAACCCCATCTGGGCATTTTCTAGGTGAATAAACACACTAGTTTTTCCACTGTTTTTTCACGTGGAAATGATGAATAGGACTCACAACTCTTGTTTTCATTATAAGTAGAAAAGTAGAAATAATATCGTTATGATACTTGAGGTTGTTATAAAGTGCTTTAGAGACACTCTGAAAGTTTCAAATAATTATAGCTCCAGTTAAATTTTTATGGCTGCCTGTGGATTTTCATGATCAAAGAAAAAGTAAACAGAGAACACTTTTAGGCTGAAAGATATTCAGACCCTTATGATTTTTTTTTTGGTTTTGGCCCTCCTTCTATTCTTTAAAAGAGTGATAAATAGTTTCACAATGTAAAAGCACCCACATTTGGGATTAAGTAATTGAATGAAATTAATTCCTGAATCCAGTCTTCGTGCACCCCAGGCATGCTGCATAATATATTATCTTGGTGATAAAAAATGCAATGAGCTAAATATAAGAGAAGGTCTTCAGAAACCGCTAGTTACCAATTTCATTCCAATCCGTTACATACATTTCAACTGTATGTTTTTTCTTTTGCTAAAAAGTACATTATTAGTACAAGTAGTGATATTTGAAAAGAACTATAGATCAGATTTTAGTACTGTAAATATTAACATCCTGATTTTAATACTTGTGTTATAGTAGTACCATTGAATATCCTTGGTTTTAGGAAATAAACTGAGGATATGAGTCAAGGGGCAGCATGTCTTCTCAAATGGCTGAGAAAAAAGACTGTGTATATATACAGACATACATATGCGTACATATACATGTGCATATGCTTATGATGTATGTATGTGCATGTACAATATACATGTGTTCATGATTATGTACACATCTATATACATGTATATAAATAGATACATGCACACCTATATGCATGCATACATACATGCATTGTAAAACGCATAATGAATTTAAACATATGTGAAAATATATATTTCATGTATATATAGATAGTATACATGTATGTACATATAAGGGTACATATGTACACGTATTTTACCCGTTTTTTATCACTAAAACATGTTTTAGATTTTTTATGTTTTATAAAAAAATGTTTATTTTACATTTGGGGAATCTGAGTGAATAATGTACAAGGATTTTTTTGCAACGTTTTGAAACTTTCCGATATGTCTATAATAATCACGTTAAAATTAAAAAATCAAAACATCCTTAAAAGTGCTGCATTCTACCAAGTGTGCTGAAATCATATGTGGAAGATTGAATCAGCATATGAAGGTTTAGCTTTGTGCTGAGGAAAATTGTGGTTTTGAGACATATAAATATATAAACATTATTTATTCATATAAGCATATTATACACACATATATAATTCTGATCTAGAGTGGGTCCACTTTTTTTTTTTTTTTTTTTTTTTTTTTTCCCCCAGTACGCGGGCCTCTTACTGTTGTGGCCTCTCCCGTTGCGGAGCACAGGCTCCGGACGCGCAGGCTCAGCCGCCATGGCTCACGGGCCCAGCCGCCCCGCGGCATGTGGGATCTTCCCGGACCTGGGCACGAACCCCCGTCCCCTGCATCGGCAGGCGGACTCTCAACCACTGCGCCACCAGGGACGTCCCCTGCATCGGCAGACAGACTCTCAACCACTGCGCCACCAGGGAAGCCCCACTTCTTTTTTAACTGAGATAAAATTCATATAACAGAATTAACCATTTTAAATTATACAATACAGTGGTGTGTAGTGTATTCTCAATGTTATACAACAACCACACATATCAAGTTCTAAACATTTTTATCCCCCCTTCCGCTTCCCTAAAACAAAACCTATTCCCATTAAACAGTCACTTTTCAGCCCCTGACCACCACCAATCTGCTTCCTATCTCTGTGTGTTTACCTATTCTGGATATTTCATAAAAATAGACTCATATACTCTGTGGCCTTTTGCATCTGGCTTCTTTCACTTTTTTTGAGTGAAATGTTTTTGAAGTTCATCCATGTTGTAACATGCATCAGTGCTTCATTCCTTTTTATGGCTGGATAATATTCTATTTTATGTATATGCCATATTTTGTTTCTCCGTTCATCCACTGGTAGATATCTGGGTTGTTTCCACCTTTGGTTATTGTGAATTATGCTGCTATGAACATACGAGTATTTGTTTGAGAACCACTTTTTAATTCTTTGGTGTATATGCCTAGGAGTGGAATTGCTGGGTCATATGGAAATTCTATGTTTAACTTTTTGAGGAACTGCCAAATCTTATTCCTACTTAATGTTAGGGGCAGATCACATGAACTCATAATGCAGAGATGTCCTCTGAATTTAAGCAGTTGATTTGTTTGTTCAGTAATTGTTTAGGGGAACGTCTCACACGAACACCATGAGCAGGACCTGGAAAGAGTAGATGGAGTTCACTGAAACCTGTACCAAGCCCTCAATAAGTTCTTATTTCAGTATCGAGAGATTTGAGAAAACATGAGAATTTACTTAAAGAGAGGTGGAGATAAGGGAACATAGAATTACATCATTGTTTTTAAAGGACGCAATAGAGAAGAACAAAGAAAATGAGTGATCAGAAGTGAAGTATGAGGGTCTATACATAATACAAACTCTCAGAGTTGCACGTGCTTGCTTTCTGAATCATTTTACGAGCCCCATAAGGAAATCAATAGATTTCCATCTTAATCACACTTCACATGTTTCTGTTTGGTCCATTTTCTGTTGCTTTAGAGTTGCCTCCAAATGGTGTTTGGCTGCTCTCTCACCATGCTCACTCTCTCCCTGGCCCATCCCATCTTCCACTCCTGACCCCCAACAAAACAGAAGATAAGTGTCTCATCACTGAGGAGATTCAGAAATATGTCCTACCTGTTTGAGCAATGGCCTTCTCGATCTTCATTTCAGTCTGTTTTGCTGGTCACGCTGCATCTCCCCAACTTCTAATCATAGGGGTGTCCAAGGATTCATCTCTGAGGCTTGCCTGTATCTACTCACACTCTCTAGAAGTCATTAAGTTTGATGGCTTTTAGGTACATCCCATACACAGACAACGCTTAATTTTTTATATCCAACAGGATTTCTCCTCTAAACTCCAGAAATATCTGCCTACATACAAGACTCTTACTTGAGTATCCAGTTGACACCTAAAACTTAATTATGTCTAACACTGTGAACACCTGATTTTCCTTCCCAAACCTGCTTCCACCTCTGTCTTCACCGTCTCAACTGGGGATGCTTACCTGTCAGAGTCTAGGCCGAGTATTGTGCCTTCTTCTCATACGTACATTTAATCTGTTAGCAAATCCATTGGCTCTGTCTTCCAAATACATTCAGATTCTAACATTTTCTCATTGTCTGCACCATCCCTGCCTCTGTCCAAGCCACCATCATCTCTTACTCAGAATATTTCAGTAGCCTTCTAGCAGGTCATCCTGCTTGGTTATGTTTTCAGTTTTCTGATCACATATAATCTTATCAGTGAGGTCTTCCCAAACGACCTGTTGCCTGATTGACTGTTTGAGAGTTCTCACTTCTTTATTATTTTATTGAAGTATAGTTGATGTACAATATTATATAAGTTACAGGTGTACAACGTAACTCACAATTTGAGAGGTTATACTCCATTTATAGTTATCATAAAATATTGGCTATATTCCCTGTGTTGTGCAATATATCCGTGTAGCTCATTTTATACATAATAGTTTGTATCATGTAATCCCCTACCCCTGTCTTTCACCACTGGTAACTACTGATTTGTTCTCTATATCTGTGAATCTTTCTTTTTCATTATATTCACTAGTTTGTTGCATTTTCCAGATTCCATAAGTGAGTGATACCGTACAGTATTTGTCTTTCTCTGACTTATTTTACTTAGCAAAATACCTTCCAAGTCTATCCATGTTGTTGCAGATAGCAAAATTCCATTCATTTTTATGGCAGGGTAGTATTCCTTTATCTTTATTCATCTTATTGATGGACACTTAGGTTGCTTCCAAATCTTGGCAATCTTACATAATGCTGTGTTGAACATTGGGGTGCATGTATCCTTTCAAATTAGTGCTCTTGTTTTATTTTATTTTGGGGGGATATATACCCAGAAGTGGAATTGTTGGGTCATACGGTAGCTCTGTTTTCAGTTTTTTGAGAAATCTCCATACATCCAAACAACCCTATTTAAAATAGCATCTCAGCAATCCCGAATCCCGTTCCCCCTTTGTTTTCTTCTATATACTTTACATCATAAGACAAATATTATAGTGTACTTTTTGGATATTTCATCTCTCCTACTTAGAATGTAAGCTTCAAAAGATCAGAGATTATTGTCTGTTTTTCACTGTTGTATCTACAGAGCCCAGAATACTGCCCAGTACAGAATAGAGGCTTATTTAAGATATTTTTGTATGTATGAATGAATGGCAATATGTCTGGAATACTTGCAAAGTCTTCTTTGTGATAAATAATACTCACCTAAAGTTAAATTAGCAGGGTTACTAAAACAATACACATCTTGTGTATTTAAAAATATTTTAGAGCTGGAAGATTCTCAAAAACCCGGAGACTTTTATATAGGAAACATTTTCAGAGTCAAAAGATTACCTCCCAAAGAGGTTTGGATTAAAGGATGCCTGCTCAAGATGATCTGTGGCCTTCAGCAGTATGATTATCAACCCACCTCTAATCCTCTGGTGAAATATCCCTGACTTGGTATCTGTAGTTCTGGCTTGTAATTGAGTTTTTGCAACACACCAGTGATGAGATAACTGGGCAAGTTTGCTTAATCCACTTTGAGCTTAAGCTGTAAATTGGTGATGATAATAATAAAAAGGACCTCAGGAGACTGTGGTGAGAGGATCAGCTGAGATCTTGGACATGTTTTATAAAATCTCAAACATGCCATAAATAGAAGAAATCTAAAAAAACATGCTACAAATATAAGGATAAGGACTCTGTTTTCAGGCTATGAGAAAACATAAAAGTTAACAACTTCAATTCTATGATTCTCTTACCACCATATTTTTCTTTTCTATCAAGAGTCATTCAAAATCTGATTAAGGGAATTGGTGGAATCTGTTTGAGAGAATCCTTTAGGCAGCCTGAAAATATTTCAGTAATATTCAGGTTCCAAACATTATTCCCAAATTCTCTAAGCTGGCTTGGCTTTTCAGCTCTGAGTCACATCAAGGCTGCTCTCTTCCTCCTCTGGCCAGGCTTACTCTGCCATTACCTTTAAAAATTAGTCTGGCAAATGCCCAGCAGGTGACTAAAGCAAAACACATACAGGATGGAATGAAAGTTTGGGGGCTATTGATGCTGATCTAGGCCTCAAATCTGCTTTGGGACTTTAGTTAACTAAAATGACTCTGCAGACTGATCACGTGGCTTTATTTCCTTCTTTATTATCAGAGTCAGCATCACTTACCCATTACTGCTTATCACCTTAGTGCTAAGAATTCTACTTGGCCATTTATGTATGCTATTTCCTTTATACTTGATCTTGTCTCTGTGAGGTAGGTATTATTACCTTTATTTTACAACGGAGGAAATTGGAACTCAAGGGGGAGTAAAATTATTTTCCAATAAGGAGGTACAGAATCAGCCTTTAGATTCAAATTTGACTTCAAAACTTTTGTGATCATGCAATTCTCTTTTGTAATAGTCAGTCTCCTCCTCCATCTTGATATGAAGCCAGTCTCCTCCTCCACATTGATATGGATTTCCCCTAAAGGGGGGGAGCCTCAAAAAAAAAAAAGCGGAGGAGGAAACAAAAGGACAAAACAATAGAACTGAACACAGCAGAAAGATTAAGGCTTGGAGGAAGCGGTGTTACATTCTTATCACAGAGTTTTCTTTGGGCTCAGGCGTGTTCTTCCCTGGTCTTGACCTAATTTTATTAAGACTCTGGCAGGTGAGCGTGATCGTTTCCCTGGCCTCCTGTGAGTTTACAGTTCGGTTGGGGTATTACTTAAAGTCCCTGTTACTATTGACTCTAAAGTGACTACCAAATATATAATCTGAAAATAAACAGGATTCTCACATCCAAACATTCAATACAAAGGTTTGATGGATATACCCTTCTTTCTGTTTCTTTCAGACTCTTGGTAAAATCCTACTGGGTGATTTGTTCCTTTTGCACGTATAATTCAGCACCGAATTAAAAGAATGTGAAGCCTTTATACACCATGGCCCAGCTTCTAGCTCACCTCTGGCCTTGCTGGTTCTTATTAATGATTCATTTCTTTTGACAGGAGCGACCACACTTCAGGACTTCTTGGGGGGAAGAAAGTTGGCAGAGAGAAAGTCCACAGTGAGTAGTTAAACATTATCTGAATTAATATCCCCGATCAATAGCTTAATGGATGAAAAGCATTGATTGCTTTGAGAATTATGCTGAGGTCTACAGTAATAAGCAGAAATGTCTGATTTGACATCTTTTTTTTTTTTAATATGTCTGCAACGTAATCTACTACCAATTACACAACAACCCCACCAAAGGAGTGCTGAGTGGTCCCACTACAGTAGTAACATGTTATAAAAGCTCAAGTTTCAGGACAATTAGCTTCTGGCTGCAGTTTATTACCCCATTCGAGATTTAAAAGATTTTTTTTCCATTGCATTCCAACAATGCTTATGTGTCTGGGGCTAACACTTTAAAACAATAATGGAATGGCAGATATCTGTCTGGCTGGAGTTTGCCCAAGAAGAAGTGTGTATTAGAGTTAAAAGAAAAATCAAGCAAGGCAGAGTGGACAAAAAAAACCCCAGCAAACTCCAACTTCTTTAATTTCTCAAACTGCCCAGAGTTATAATGTTTTATGAAGAAAAAAATGCCTTTCATTGCTATTTTGTAGAAAATCCAAGAAATGCTTTGGAGAATATAAATATCCCTGTTTATTTAAACCAATTTCCACATGGTGAAAAAGCAGTCCAATCGAGAATTCATATTCTTCTATCTCTTGGGTGAACATCACAAGATGTCTGGTCTGAGATGTATGACTCTCTCCTTGAATCGCCTAGTACTACACAAAACTGGCAATCAGGGATGTTTTTAATGGTGGTGATGACAATGGAATTTATTGAGTCTATTCTGTGGCCAGGTACTGTGCTGAAACTTTATGTGAATGATCTTATTTAATTCTCCGAAATAGCTCTTGAGTTAGCTCTTGAAAATAATAATGCTATTATTTTCGCCATTTCATAGATGAGAAAATTGAGGCTTGGAGGGTCTAATAATTAGAGGGTTTCAAGGCTAACAGTAGGAAGTGCTTTGGAAAACAACTCTTGAGGCTTTAACCACGAGGCAGTACTACCTGATGATGGTGATGATGGTGATGATGGTGCCGGTAGTGGTGGTGATAAAGGTGACAAAGGCAATAATAGGCCTGGGGAAGCTTCTTGTTAATCTCCTGTATGGTTTGTTATGTAACTTTCTTTCCTCTAGCTCTCTGGGTCATTTTCTGTGCTGTCTCAGATATCTACTTCCTTTATCCCAATGTCCATTTTGAAATGTTTGTATCCTAATCTATTGTTTTCGCCTCCTGCCTCTCACACGCCGTGATCTCGTGCTTCCTGTGGTTATTCGGGAACTGAGTTGGGTGAGGTGATTGACTACAGGCCCCCACTTCCAGTGAAGGGATGAGTGCATCACTGAGACGACTTACCTGTAGTCAGTGTGCAGTAGTGGTTCTGTGCAGCCTCTCTCAACTCAGGATTCCTAAACGTCTAATGGTGGATATGATCAAGTTTAGAGAGCAACCCACATCAGTGTAATGTTTTTCTACCTAAGGCTGTGGTGAAACACGAATTTTGATATCCAGCATGGACTGTTATCATTAAAATCCCAGCTTTTTTTTTACCCCTTGGAATAAAGAATGCTTTCTGTGAATTAAAATATTAATGTCCAAAAAATTACAAAAAGAACCTATGCAGAAGTGAATCAAGCAAAATAAATAAAATAAGTGAATTAGCAAGGAAGCGATAGTATGGCGTCGACCTAGAGTTTATAGTGCATTACTGGCTGTGTCTCCTGTTCTCAGCTCAGGTGAGCTATTTCCAACCTAGGCGCGTTGACATGTTAGCCACAGGGAAGGGCCCGTCCCCTTCACACAGGTGGCTTTCCTTTGTCTGTACTCTCCTGAGATTCTTCAGAGCTCCTGGCATGTTGGCTTTCCACTCTGGAGTGGCCAGAGAGGGAAACAATGCTTGTCTCCACCGTGCGGTAGTAGCGCCCTGGCCAGGGTCAGCTTTGGCCCTGTTCTTGCCGCACTTTGTTATGTGGCTCCATTATCTCAGTGACATCAGAAGAGCTAGCGTTTGTGTCTTCTGCCTGGAATGCGGTTCCCCATCCCGTCTACTTGGAGAATACCTACTCCCTCTTCAAGAGGCAGCTCCAGTGTCTTCTGTTCCCTGTAGACTTCCCTTCATCCCTCTCTTACGCGCAGGTGGAATTGCTCCCTCAGTCATGTTTTGCTAACACTTCATGTATCGTATTGCACTATAAGTATGTGTTTGGTATTTATCCTCTGTGAGACTGTATTCATGAGAGACCCTGGCTTATTCGTTCCTTTGTATCTGCAGCACAAAGCAAAATGCCAGGTCCATATTAAGTTTATGATAAATGTTTCTTGTCCTCCACTGAGGTTCTATGTCCCTGACCCTGTGCTTCATCTCCCCCCAATCATTATAGTATTTATAGTACACACACCACAGCGTCGATTCTGGCCCCGGAGCCATGGTGTGGGACTATTGGTCGTTGTTCTGCAGCTGCTTGGGTATCGATTTTATTATCTGTAAATTCAGAGGAAGAGTTTAGGCTTACTTGCTTTCATTCATTCATCTGCTCACGTATTAATTCATTCAAGATATATTTATCAAGTACTTTCCTTGCCCCAGACACTGGACTTCTTAAGCATAAAATCCCATATTTTTTAGTTAAAGCACTAAATACTTTAAAAAAAACAATAAAGTTTGTATAGCCAGTAGAGTTAATTTCACAATGCTGCTTTATTATTTTTTTTAATTAGTTATCCATTTTATGCATATTAGTGTATATATGTCAATCCCAATCTCCCAGTTCATCACACCACCACCAGCCCACCCCTGCCACTTTCCCCACTTGGTGTCCATATGTTTGTTCTCTACATCTGTGTCTCTCTTTCTGCCCTGCAAACCTGTTCACCTGTACCATTTTTCTAGGGTCCACATACATGCGTTAATATAAGATATTTGTTTTTCTCTTTCTGACTTACTTCACTCTGTGTGACAGTCTCTAGATCTGTCCATGTCTCAAAAATGACCCAATTTCATTCCTTTTTATGGCTGAGTAATATTCCATTGTATATACATACCACATCTTCTTTATCCATTTGTCTCTTGATGAGCATTTAGGTTGCTTCCATGACCTGTGATTTCAACTTTCTTAAATTTACCAAGGCTTGATTGTGACCCAAGATGTGATCTAGCCTGGAGAATGTTCCATGTGCACTTGAGAAGTGTAATCTGCTGTTTCTGGATGGAATGTCCTATAAATATCTATTAAATCTGTTTGGTCTGTTGTGTCCTTTAAAGCTTGTCTTTCCTCACTAATTTTCTGTCTGGATGATCCGTCCATTGGTGTAGGTGAGGTGTTAAAGTCCCCCACTATTATTTTGTTACTGTCAATTTCCTCTTTTAGAGCTGTTAGCAGTTGCCTTATGTATTGAGGTGCTCCTATGTTAGGTGCATATATATTTATAATTGTTATGTCTTCTTCTTGGATTGATCCCTTGATCATGATGTAGTGTCCTTCCTTGTCTCTTGTAACATTCGTTATTTTAAAGTCTATTTTATCTGATACGAGTATTGCTACTCCAGCTTCCTTTTGATTTCCAATTGCATGGAATATCTTTTTCCATCCCCTCACTTGCAGTCTGTATGTGTCCCTAGGTCTGAAGTGGGTCTCTTGAAGACAGAATACATATGGGTCTTGTTTTTGTATCCATTCAGCGAGCCTGTGTCTTTTGGTTGGAGCATTTAATCCATTCACGTTTAAGGTAATTATCGATATGTATGTTCCTAAGACCATTTTCTTAATTGTTTTGGGTTTGTTTTTGTAGATCCTTTTCTTCTCTTGTGTTTCCCACCCATTTTCTTAATTGCTATGGGTTTGTTTTTGTAGGTCCTTTGCTTCTCTTGTGTTTCCCACTTAGAGAAGTTCCTCTAGCATTTGTTGTAGAGCTGGTTTAGTGGTGCTGAATTCTCTTAGCTTTTGCTTATCTGTAAAGCTTTTGATTTCTCCGTCAAATATGAATGAGATCCTTGCCAGGTACAGTAATCTTGGTTGTAGGTTCTTCCTCTTCATCACTTTAAATATATCATGCCACTCCCTTCTGGTTTGTAGAGTTTCTGCTGAGAAATCAGCTGTTAACCTTATGGGAGTTCCCTTGTATGTTAGTTGTCATTTTTCCCCCGTTGCTTTCAATAATTTTTCTTTGTCTCTAATGTTTGTCAGTTTGATTCCTATGTGTCTCGGCAAGTTTCTCCTTGGGTTTATCCTGCCTGGGACTCTCTGCGCTTCCTGGACTTAGGTGGCTATTTCCTTTCTCATGTTAGGGAAGTTTTCGACTATAATCTCTTCAAATATTTTCCTGGGTCCTTTCTCTCTCTCTCTCCTCCTTCTAGGACCCCTATAATGCGAATGTTGTCTTTTTCTGAGGTCCTGGATTACCTTCACTCTCATTCTTCTGAATTCTTTTTCTGGAAGGTTGCCTATCTCCACTTCATTTAGTTGTTTCTCTGGGGTTTCATGTTGTTCCTTCATCTGGCACATAGCCCTCTGCCTTTTCATCTTGTCTATCTTTCTGTGAATGTGGTTTTTGTTCCACAGGCTGCGG
>NC_041227.1:129091311-129096675 GCF_002837175.3 Physeter macrocephalus
TTCTGAATTCTTTTTCTGGAAGGTTGCCTATCTCCACTTCATTTAGTTGTTTCTCTGGGGTTTCGTCTTGTTCCTTCGTGTGGTACAAAGTCCTCTGCCTTTTCATTTTGTCTGTCTTTCTGTGAATGTGGTTTTCCTTCCACAGGCTGCAGAATTGTAGTTCTCCTTGCTTCTGCTGTCTGCCCTCTCAACTCAGTTTTGAATATAATTCAAACTAAGATAACAACAGTTAGCTTCTGAATCACATTTATTCCGCAAATTATACTATTTTTATCAACTAATTAAAAAAAATCAGTTCCCCCAGTGATCAGAGATCAGAATTCCTGGGTTCCATCTCAGTGTTTGTTTTACCTTTTTAAATCAGTCAGAATACTGATTAATGTGTATTACATAAATTTAAGCAAATGGGGAAAGTCTTTGGACCGAAAGAAATCTCTGCATTTGTTGAACAGATATTTACCGAATCCCTAATATGTGCCTACTCTTGTCACGTATGCCCCGGATAAGAAGATCAACAAAATAGGTCTCTGCCCTTGAGAGGGTGATAGATTTATGGGGAGAAACATGGATGTAAACTTGTCAGTGTTAGAAGAAGGGCTCTGATGGAGTATTCAGGTACATTTACAGCCAACAGGAAGAAATGTGCTCAGGTGTGGCTGAGGGCAGGATGGAGGTGGGAGGCTTGTCAGAAAAAGATTTCTGAGACTCTCCTGGCTTCTAGGCTTGGTGCTTCATGTCAGCAGATGGCCCTTGAGGTGAATCTCAGGAAATATGTGTGTTCCTGCAGTCAGACAAAACTGGGGAGAGGGAGAACTTTCCAAAAAAGAGAAGCAGGGTGAGCATGTGCAGATAAATGTGAACTAACACATCCTATTTAGGCAACTAGAAACATACCTGTATGGTGAGAGGGAAAGGGACAAGCTGGGTTTCCGGGAGCCCTGAGGCCCTGGAGTCAGCATGGGCAGCAGCACGTCACCTCTTGGCTAAGAGGCAAGAGGAGCAACTTTGTCCTGAACCTGGAGGGAAATCCAGGAAGGTCTTATGCAGTAGAGCAGCTTGATCATTTTTCAAAAACTGCTAGACACTTAAATGTGCTTTAAAATATTTACTACATTTTAAAATCCAAATTTGGAAACTTAGAAGCATTTGGGTTCTCTTCTATAAGCATTTTTGCTAAATTATTATTTTTTTCAACAAATGGGAATTTAATACTCAAATGAGATCACACTTTAAACATGAAAAAGGGAATGGGATCTTTCATTCTATCGACATCTCCTTTCCATACTTGAGATTAGACCTATACTAAATTACTAAACTCTACTTTTTACCCCTAGAGAGATAGTGATTCAGTATTCAAGATGTCCTGTTAATGGAGTTCAAAACAAAGGCTTGGCGTTTGCTCCTCAGACTTCAGTTTATGAATCTGAGAAAGAAGAAGACAAGAACATACAGATTGAGATGTTTAGTCAGGAAGGTGAAGGTTGATTGTTATATTAGTGTCGAGTGAAAATACATTGATTGTTGACTTTTTTAAAATGCAAAAACCACAGCACCTGATGTAGCATAAATTGTTTGTCTGTTTTTTTCCTAGCAATTGTTCAAGGGTTATTTACAAGTCAATAATAAATGGGAAAGACCAAACTTGAGAGTCCTTCTGAACTAATACTGCCAACTCTGTTGACCATATGTGGCGAGATTGTATCAGGAAGATACATGAAAACTTTCTGAATCTTTCTTCAAGAGAAAAAAGAAAAACAGTAATAGAGTTTCATCATAATGCCTTTCATTGGGACAATGTTGTGTCCTCCTAACTGGTTTGCTACTTTAAATCTTTTCCTATTCTACTGTATCCACACTGTGTTACCTGCAGATCTTACCAATTTGAAGGCACACAAACCTTTTTTAATCTTGGCTCTGCAGGTTTCTTACTCTGTGGTTCTGCTCTGCTATCTGTAAGACTGAAATAACAATGCCCATTTCAGAAGAATGAGAGGCGCTGAAAGGATGAAATGGAAACTGAGATGTAGGGTCTTGTGCTTAGTAGGCCTCCAGTACCTATTTATTAAGTTAAACAATGGCACACTCCAGTGAATGTGTAACTTTTCAACTAAGCTTATTATTTACGGGTCTGAGCTAATTGCACACAATAAGATAGATCCAGGCATGAAAACAATTTCATTTCTAATAGCTGGATTGTAAAAACCCTCAACTTGCTGGATGTGGAACACTATGAATAGAAATAGCTTCAGGACGTCCTGAAGCTCTAAGGCTTAATATTAACACTTGTGTACTTGTGGAGAATTCAACTGCGTCCAAAAAGGAGAGCCAGAGCTCTACAGAAGTAGGAGAAAGCACTTCAAACAAGTGATGCCCTCAGTCGCTGTCAAGGCACACTGGCTTTGTTTTTGATGGATTGTGGGGAATATCCCCTGCCTTTTACAAAACAATATGTAGTTGTCATTAAGAAGCCAAATGGGAAAAGAAAAGGGGATTATGTACCCTTGGGAACTGGGGAAATTAGTACAAATAAGATATTGAAAGCTGATTACCAGTAATTATAATGGTTTACTACTAGATCCAACCTGATTCAGTAATCAGCCTGGTGAACCTTGAGCTAGTGCAAAGACTGAGTACTTGGACATCCATCCTCCAGGATGCCTTTGAATTCCCAGTGTCTTCTTCTAAGCTCTCTGTTAGTATTACCAACAGAGAGAAGCAGTGGAAACCATTCGCTTTAAAGTAGTGTTTCTCAAACTTCTTGGTCCTAGGACCCCTTTACACTCTTAAAAACCTTTGAGACCAAAGAGCTTTTTGTTTGTTTGGGCAATATCAATTAATATTCATCATGTTAGAAATTAAAAGAGAATCTTTATAAATATTTGTTAATGTATTTACAATAGCAATAATAAATATTTTTATGCCAGACTATGTAACATATTTTTAATGAAAAATGACTCTATTTTCCTCCCCAAATAAGAAGATGGCATTGTTTTACATGTTTGGAAATCTCTTTAATTTGGCTTAAAAGAAGACAGCTGAATTCTCACATCTGCTTCTGCGATCATTCTGTTTCTACATTTTGTTTTGGTTGAATTATAGGAAGAAAATCTGGCCACATAAAGATGGTTATCTAGAAAGGGAGGGATAATTTAATAGCCTTGTCAGATAATTATGGGTATTTCTTCTTTGATACTATACCAAGACTCTAGAAGAGGTAGTGTCTTAAAATCTGATTGCAACATAGAGTGTGAAATAGTATCAGTAAAATTTTTGTACAGTGTTATATAAAAAAATCATTGAATGGACCTTCTAGCCCTGCAGGATTTTCTAACATTGTAGATCGGTCATAAGGAGAATATTGGTTCACCAAGTTATGTGGATCCTCTAAACAGTGACCTATTTCATTATATTAAATAATCACGTCTGTTACTTTTATCACTGATCACATCAAAAGCGTATTGAAATATTGGGAAACTGACATGCTCATGATGATGGAAATAAGTATTCCAAAATTCTACTTCTTGTTTGAGAGCTTACATTTTATCATTGACAACAAATACTACCTTTTGTTTTTCTTGAAGTGACAGGTTCACTTCATTTGTTTATTTATATTTTTGATTGTAAGAACGATGGTAAGAACTCTACACTCTTAATAGGTTTTTAAGTATACAATACAGTATTTTTATATATAGGTACAGTGTCGTACAGCAAATCTGTAGAAGTTATTCGTCTCATTTAACTAAAATTTGGTTAGCAACCCCGTATTTTCACCTCTTCCTAGCCCCGGCAATCAGCATTCTATTCTTTGCTTTTATGATTTTGACTATTTTTAGAACATGGAATGACGCAGTATTTCTCCTTCTGTGACTGGTTTATTTCACTTAGCATAGTGTTCCTAAGATTTATCCATATTGCAGGATTTCTTTTTTTTAAGGCTGAATAATATTCCATTGTATGTATGTACCACATTTTCTTTATCCTGTCATGCATCAATGGACAGTTAGGTTGTTACCATATCTTGGCTATTGTGAATAGCACTGCAGTGCACATGGGATTGCTAATATCTCTTTGAGATCCCAATTTCAATTATTTTGGATAAAGACCCAGAAGTAGGACTGCTGGGTCATGTGATTGTTCTATTTTTAATTTTTTGAGAAACCACCATACTATTTTCCCTTGTGGCTGCACCATTTTGTATCCTCGACAAAAGTGTATAAGGGTTCCAATGTCTCCACATCCTGGCCAACACTTGTTGTCTTGTGTTCGTTTGTTTGTTTTGTTGTTGTGGTGGTGGTGGTTTGATAATAGCCATTCTACAGACGTGGGATAAAATTAGACCCTTTTCTTACACCATAACACAAAAATCAACTCAAAATGGAGTAAAGACTCAAACAAAAGACCTCAAACTTTAAAACTCCTAGCCGAAAGCGTAACAGAAAATCTTCATAACACTGGGCTTGACGATGATTTCATGGATATGACACCAAAAGCAGAGAGAACAAAAGCAAAATAGATGTGGGACTGTATCAAACTGAAAAGTTTCTACACAACAAAGGAAACAAAGGCAACCTTCAGAATGAGGTAAAATATCTGATGAGGGATTAGTTTCCCAAATATATAAGGAACTCCTGCAACTCAGTAGCAAAACTAACAAACAAACCAACAAAAACAAACTGAAAATTGATTTAACAATGGGCTAAAGGCTTGAATAGACAGCTCTCCAAAGAAGACATACAAATAGCCAATGGGCACATAAAAAGATGCCCAGGGCTTCCCTGGTGGCGCAGTGGTTGCGCGTCCGCCTGCCGATGCAGGGGAACCGGGTTCGCGCCCCGGTCTGGGAGGGTCCCGCATGCCGCGGAGCGGCTGGGCCCGTGAGCCATGGCCGCTGGGCCTGCGCGTCCGGGGCCTGTGCTCCGCAACGGGAGAGGCCGCGGCAGTGTGAGGCCCGCATACCACAAAAAAAAAAAAAAAAAAAAAAAAAAGATGCCCAATTCACTAGTCATTAGGGAAATGCAAATCAAAATCACGAGATACTGCTTCATTCATTTTTTGACAAACTGTCTGCCAAATACTCAAGTCCGAATAGTCATATTTTTAAGCCTTTTTTTCAAGTAAAAATGGTGTTTATAAAAAATAGTGACTAGTTCGGCTCATAACTCAGAGAGTCATACAAGGGTATTTCCTTTCCTCTGTAGACAGAAGGCTTTATGCCTACCTCCTGTTTCATCATACACATTATTAAAAAGACATGTTTGCAAAATTCTAGATTTAATAAAATTAATAATTTTTATTGCTTCATGAAGGATTTCTTAAATGATCCTGGCCTTTTCTCTTTCTTTTCTTTTTTTTTTTTTTTTTTTT
>NC_041227.1:129097564-129150968 GCF_002837175.3 Physeter macrocephalus
GCCGCTCCGCGGCACATGGGATCTTCCCGGACCGGGGCACGAACCCGCGTCCCCTGCATCGGCAGGCGGACTCTCAACCACTGCGCCACCAGGGAAGCCCCTCTCTTTCTTTTTTTATTATGAACCTGTGGCAGGGAAAAATATGATAAGTGTGCTTTGATGCCACTGTCTGGACAGTTAACGTTTAGGTGCCAGCACTGCTTCTGCACTATCAAAACAAATGGCAACACAGGGGGAAAAGGCCAGTCATTTCTTTACATTTCATAAAAGATACTTCTGCTTTCTCAGGCAAACTCCAAATGGTCTCAGGGACCCCAGGACACTGAGCACCCTAAGTCAAGAGCCGCTGTTTTAATTTGCACAGAACCGCATTATTCCTTCTTCACGCCTGGTCATGGTATAGCTGAGGGTGGAGTACTGGCGGAGTTAAGGGATGTTTTAGCACTTAGTACCTATTAGGAGCTTAAAAATCTTTGTGATAAGAGTGAATAAACTAGGCATACTTAAAAGACAGGTCTCCTGACTTCTGGCTCTGTGTTCCTTCGACTGAAGATTTAACTTCTTTTAGATTTGGGGGGCTACAAGGAATAGGAGACACCTCACTGAAGTTAGGAGTGAAGCAGGAATACCTAAATCTCTAGCCCTCACACTGTACCACAGCTCTGAATCAACTTGTATGGTAGTAGTTACCTTGACTTGTTACATACAGAACTTCCCGGGGTGATTTCAGTTCAACTGGCTTCCATCTAAGTAGACCATGCTCTCTGTGATACCAGTGTCTTTGTTCCCAGCTGGCCTCCCACTAAGCTCCTGTGAAAACACAGGCACCTCTCCTGAGAAAGGAGCTCTTAGAACTTTAAGTGTAACTCCTTAAAAAAAGCAGGGGGCAGGGATGAGACGGCAGGCCAGGGGGCAGAGTCAAGTCAAATTGGCTTAGGACAAATACTCTTAAGTATCACAGAGGTGCTTTCCCTGTTCCCAGGAGGTACTGTCCACGTGAAGACAAAGCAATGCTTGCCATTGGTTGTCCCCAGAGGGAAGCCAGAGGACTGCAAAATAAATTATCTTCCACTGCTAGTTCAGCCAAATCAGAACTGCAGAAGATCCAAACTGTGGTAGGGTGAATTAGCATATACTTTTTCTGTGAACACATGGAAAACTTAAGTTTCCAGGGAGGTGCTTTTGGCACCTTAAGTGAAAGCCAAATTAACTCAGGGAAGAGCTGATAGTGACTAACAATTCCTACAAAAGACTGTTTTTAGAAGCAAACCTGGTGAAATCATAATGGTCAGTCAAGAGAAGGACTGGCCCAATGACCTAATTACCACTCGGTGGGAAAATGGAAACTAGCCCTGGAAAATTGCGTCAATATTATGTCCTTTAATGGGCACCATTTTTAAAAATACCCATGGCTATCCTAAAAATTTTCCTTTTCTTTATGAGTAACCACATACTGAGAGCCAGTTTCATTTCGAAAAAAAAAAAATAATAGTGAAGTTCTTCAAATTTCCTGACAGTCCTACCAAAAGCTCTATTCTTGAAATGTTAATTAGGTAATTAATTAAATGAGCAATCATGAATCATGCTCCTCCTTCTGATACATGTCTTGGACCCAGATGCCTGTGAACTTCTCATTAGTTAATTTAATGCCAAGCAAGTGAGTCCCTCCATATTTTAAGGTCAGAGCTTTCTTAGAGATGCATTTTTATATACTGCTTCATCTAAATGCTCTAGTAATTGCCTCTGCTCTTGACAGATGCCTTTAAATTTCTTTTCTTAGCTGCAAAAAAAAAAAAAAAAAAAAAAAAAAAAAGAAAAACAATGCTACTTAACTAGAGTGAGAAATTACCAAACGGACTTGCCTCAGTTTTAGTGTACATTTGTGGTCATAGCTCCAGAGCCTCATAGGGAAATTCTTCTAATTAGAGGAGATGTGAGTCTGGAAAACACGTGGACTGGCAGTGAAAACTAATTAATCCAGTTATTCATTCAGTCAGCGGTTCTATAGTAAGCGTGTACTGCATCGTCCTTACTGAGAGGATACATCATGAACAAAACCAGAGATGACCTCAGCTATTCAGGAGTTTAGGATCTAGAATCATTCCGTGAATGCTTGCTAATTTGATTTGACTAATTCAGTATATTCCAGGCATAAGTTATTTGGCTGAAAAATAAAGATAACAGGGCAAATGTTTTAAGTAAGTTTTAATTACAAGAATAATAGCCTAAACCCAATCATTTAGCCAAAGCCAAAGTCGCTGGATATGAAGTGTTGGTGGGAAGTAAATTATTCAACTTAAATTTCTACTTTGATTCTTCAGACAGCTTGCTTAGCTTTTCTTCGTCTTCTGCCCAAAGCCCCTCCCCAAGGTACAGCTTTCATCAAGACCTAAGCAGTTATTCACAGTGAGAAAGCACACTATTTCAGCCTCCCTCTCTCTCATGGCTGATTAGAACAATTGGAACTTCTCAGACATCCTTACACTCCCTTCCAGCTGCTTGTTGTCAACGGGATCCGACAGCTGTGCACAGGGGCTTCCCCTTTCAATTCTGCACCATCGTTCTGATACATTTCTTTTTCACTGGCTATCTTACTCTCCCACAAGCCCCAGAATCCCTTTTGTTCGAAGATACGTTTGTCTGGGCGTACAGGCAATGTGCATATGATTTCAGACCATGTAGTTGGAAGTATAAAGATTCTTGCAGAGTTTTTTATAAAGTCCTTATTGTTGTGGTCTGTTTTCACAAGCCAGGATGGCCTTCTCATTCCTCAGCTATCTGCCTGCAGTTGCAACAAACTTTTCTACTGGCTTTTTTGAATTGTAGAGGCCCAGTTAAAGGTTCAGCTTAGAGTCTTATCTTTTAACTAGTAGCACTTCTGAAACGTTATCAGTAAAGCAGATTATTTCTATGAATTCGAGTACCTCTAGATCCAGCTTTTTCATATTTAATGTCTGTTTCCATTTTACCACTGCTCTTTTATTCCCTTTCATCTCATAAATGGGTCAGACTCACCAGATTTTGCCTAACTGTTATGGTGATGAAAATAAAGAGAAGTTACTTGTTAAATCATATTTTTCAGGGACTAAGGCAGAAAGGGGAAGCCTCTTGATGTAGATTACACAAATGCTCAGGATAGTGGGTCAGAGTTCACTGGAGCTTGGGCCCT
This sequence comes from Physeter macrocephalus, assembly GCF_002837175.3. Taxonomy (NCBI): domain Eukaryota; kingdom Metazoa; phylum Chordata; class Mammalia; order Artiodactyla; family Physeteridae; genus Physeter; species Physeter macrocephalus. Next base: position 129,100,734 of record NC_041227.1, read on the forward strand.
ACTGCCCTCTTCCTTTATAGAAAATTGAAAACTGTTCTAATAGTTCATCAAGGCCATGGGTAATGTTCATGTTGCCTCTGGGTGAGGCTCACAGGGGACAATCCTAAAGCCATCTCTATATTAGTCAAGCCTAGTATTGCTTGATCTGGAATATTTTTCTCCTTATATACTATTTGCTCCGTGTTACTCCAGATAAGAGTTTAATGTAACAATAAAGAGATCTTCACTCCTCTCTACACTAGATATCACTAGATTTCAGCTCGACTTTCTGAAAGATATGGTTTTTACTTCCTGTTATGGGTTGAGAACACATATACCAACATTCCTGAATGGTCGGTGATTACATTCCAGCAGAGGCCAGCAATAAACATGTAATCAAATAAATGTTAAGGTAATTTCAGATGATGATAAATTTTAGGAGAAAAATAAAGCCGGATAATGGGGTTGAGGGTGAGCCATAGGGCGTATGGGTGTGGGTGGGTGAAAACTTTAGCTGGGAGGACAAGATGAGAAACCTTCTCTGAGGGGGGACATTTGAGCTAAAAGCATATCCGATGATAGGTAGGCACCAGATGTGGAAAATTTTGGGGGGGAGCATTCTAGGGAGAAAGATGGCAAATACAAAATCTTAAAGCTACAGGAGACGTGGCAGAAAACCAAAGTGGCTGAACGGTGGTGAACGAACTGGAAAACTTTTGGGAAAATAGGCAGGAGAGGGAAAATATATCTTCTAGACCCTAGTAAGGATTGGGATGTTTTGGCAACTGCAATGGGAAACCACTGATCCTTGAAGCATGTGTGAAATCTTGTGAAATTTCTCTCTATGAAGTCCTCAATATTTTGCTTATAAATTATCTTCTCTATAGTTAACGGAATACAGCCGTTGACACCAGCTTTATACTGGATCTGCTGATTAGGGGCCCTGCTGCTTTTCCTTCATCCTCCGTGTCTTGCTTGGGTTCCTGGTAGCTATTGGTCAAGTCCAGCGATGCCAGAATGCAGCCCATGTGCTCCATTTTTAATTTTCCATAAACTGACATTGAATAACTGAAGCTCCTAGTGAGCTTATAAACCAGCTAATAGCGTAGATGGTCTTATAGACTTGCCTTCTGTTTCCCATTTTCATAGCACATACACACACATAAAAGTTTAGTGACGATCTCTCATTTAAGAAATGTGAGGATGAACTCTTGTGATATCAAATTGCTGCAGATTTGGTGTTAGGGCCTCCCTGAGCACAACTATGAGAAGGACAGTCCCAGACAGTCCCTTATATCTTTCGGTAGTAAAGAAATTTTGCCCTGTCTTCAAACATCAGTGGCACATGGTTTTGGTGAAAAACTGCTTTCTTTTTTTTTTTTCATCTTCTAAAACAGCTTTATTCACACACTATACAAATCTACCCATTTAAAATGTACAATTCGATGGCTTTTAAAAAACTTTATATTGGAGTATAGTTGATTAACAATGTTGTTTTAGTTTCAGGTGTACAGCTAAGTGATTCAGTTATACATGTATCTATTCTTTTTCAAATTCTTTTCCCATTTAGGTTATTACAGAATACTGAGCAGGGCTCCCTGTGCTCTACAGCAGGTCCTTGTTGGTTACCTGTTTTAAATATAGCAGCGTGTACATGTCAACCCCGAACTCCCAAACTGTCCCTCCCCGCACCCTTCCCCCTGCTAACCAAAGAGTCTGCTTCTGTTTTGTAGTCGATGGCTTTTAATTTATTCACAGAGTTGTCTGTCTTGCTTAGGCTGCCATAACAAAACACCATAGACAGGAGTGGCTTCAACAACAGAAATTAATTTTCTCAAAATTCTGGAGACTTGACGTCAAAGGCCAAGGTGCCAGCATGGTTGGTTTCTACTGAGGGCTCTCTTCCTGGCTGATGGATGGCAGTCTTCTTGCTGTGTCTTCATGTCGCAGTGGGGGAGAAGACAGCAAGCTCTCTGGTGTCTCTCTCTTTTTTTTAAACATCTTTATTGGAGTATAATTGCTTTACAATGGTGTGTTAGTTTCTGCTGTTTAACAAAGTGAATCGGCTATACGTATACATATGTCCCCATATCTCCTCCCTCTTGCATCTCCCCCCGACCCTCCCTATCCCACCCCTCTAGGTGGTCACAAAGCACCGAGCTGATCTCCCTGTGCTATGCGGCTGCTTCCCACTAGCTATCTATTTTACACTTGGTAGTGTATATATGTCCATGCCACTCTCTCACTTCGTCCCAGCTTACCCTTCCCACTCCCTGTGTCCTCAAGTCCATTCTCTGTGTCTGCGTCTTTATTCCTGTCCTGTCCCTAGTTTCATCAGAACCATTTTTTTTAGATTCCATTTACATGTGTTAGCATACGGTATTTGTTTTTCTCTTTCTGACTTACTTCCCTCTGTATGACAGACTCTAGGTCCATCCACGTCTCTACAAATATCTCAATTTCATTTCTTTTTATGGCTGAGTGATATTCCATTGTATATATGTGCCATGTCTTCGTTATCCATTCATCTGTTGTTGGGCACTTAGGTTGCTTCCATGTCCTGGCTATTCTAAATAGAGCTGCAATGAACATTGTGGTACACGACTCTTCTTGAATTATGGTTTTCTCAGGGTATATGCCCAGTAGTGGGATTGCTGGGTCGTATAGTAATTCTATTTCTACTTTTTTAAGGAGACTCCATACTGTTCTCCATAGTGGCTGTATCAATTTACATTCCCACCAACCGTGCAAGAGGGTTCCCTTTTCTCCACACCCTCTCCAGAGTTTATTGTTTGTAGATTTTGTGTGTGTGTGTGTGTGTGTGTGTGTGTGTGTGTGTGTGTGTGTGTGGTACGCGGGCCTCTCACTGTTGTGGCGTCTCCCGTCTCACGGGCCCAGCCGCTCCGCGGCATGTGGGATCTTCCCGGACCGGGGCACGAACCCGCGTCCCCTGCATCGGCAGGCGGACCCTCAACCACTGCGCCACCAGGGAAGCCCTGTTTGTAGATTTTTTTGATGATGGCCATTCCGACTGGTGTGAGGTGATCCCTCACTGTAGTTTTAATTTGCATTTCTCTAATGATTAGTGGTGTTGAGCATTCTTTCATATGTTTGTTGGCAATCTGTATATCTTCTCTGGAGAAATGTCTATTTAGGTCTTCTGCCCATTTTTGGATTGGGTTGTTTGTTTTTTTGATATTGAGCTGCATGAGCTGCTTGTAAATTCTGGAGATTAATCTTTTGTCCGTTGCTTCATTTGCAAATATTTTCTCCCATTCTGAGGGTTGTCTTTTCATCTTATTTATGGTTTCCTTTGCTGTGCAAAAGCTTTTAAGTTTCATTGGGTCCCATTTGTTTATTTTTGTTTTTATTTCCATTTCTCTAGGAGGTGGGTCAAAACGGATCTTGCTGTGATTTATGTCATAGAGTGTTCTGCCTGTGTTTTCCTCTAAGAGTTGTATAGTGTCTGGCCTTACAGTTAGGTCTTTAATCCATTTTGAGTTTATTTTTGTGTATGGTATCACGGAGTGTTCTAATTTCATTCTTTTACATATAGCTGTCCGGTTTTCCCAGCACCGCTTACTGAAGAGGCTGTCTTTTCTCCATTGTATATTCTTGCCTCCTTTATCAAAGATAAGGTGACCATATGTGTGTAGGTTTATCTCTGGACTTTCTCTCCTGTTCCATTGATCTATATATCTGTTTTTGTGCCAGTACCATACTGTCTTGACTCTAATGGATATTATACTTCCTGCCTAGGACTCTTCAAACGGAAAGTCATGGGGTTCCTAGCTAGGTTCTCCTGTTTACCAAAATCAGCAAACATTTATTGAGCACTATATTCTATGTGGAGCACTGCTGGGCATTGGGCCAGAAAAGAGATTGCATTCATCTGCAGCAGCATTGCATTCCTAAAATATAGCTGAGATGTCAGGTACGCAAGGAGAGCATGAGTACCCTTCCCTTCAGCCTTCAATTCACTTCACTCTTAGTGAGCGTCTTCTCAGCTTTCTTCTACAATCCTCTCCAAGCTCCGTATCCCTACAAGCCATCTCTCAGAATCTGTGAATAGCCAAGATAGTTACTTTTGTTCATCTGGTTTGTTCTGTTTTAGTCTCACCTGAATTCTGCCTCTTCACTCTTAAAACTTGTTTGGATAAGAAGGCAGCAGCTTGTCCTTGGGTACCATGAGGGCTACTGTCAAAACCAGCACTTAGAATTTGCAGTTCACACTTCTTGCGAAATGTAAAGAGACCTTCAGCTCAAGTCTTTTTAAAACGTGTTGAGCCTACTTTAAGTAGGTTGTCCTACTGTGTATCTGCCCTCATCCAGTATTTTCTCTCTGAATTTTAATCTAATATCTCAAGTTGAAAAAAACCCCAATGCCATTTACGCTTACCTCTATAGTCTTGGAAACACGGTGCCCGTAAACTTTTTTAGATGCATTTATAAACTCCATCTCTAAAGACTTTGAGAAAAAACAGACACAAAACTCTTCTATTTTGTATTTCATTCAACTAGTGGTCCTCAACTGTAAGTGATTTTGCTCCCTAGGGGATGTTTGGCAACTAGAGACATTTTTGTTGCCACAGCTTGGGGTGGAGGAGGGGGCATTGCTGGCATCTTCTGGGTAGAGACTAGGGTGACTGCTACTGTGTACAGTGCACAGGGCAACCCTCTACAACAGGGTGCTGTTAGTGCCCGGGATGCGAAACCTAGAACGAGACTCATCCTCAGGAATCTCACAACCGATGTGTCTTTTGCTGATCAGTAGTCACAAGGCTTTAGTATAGAATTTGTCATTATGCTGAAAAACTGAAAATTTGTTAAATAATTTGTTAACAATCTGTTAAGATTTTAAATATGATACTTTCATACTTAAATCACTCTACAGTATTGCAGGTTGCATTTCCAGTGATATAATTTTGTTATGTAATAAAAATCATGGTGTTTACTCCAAACCTGCTAAAAATCCTTTGCCAAGTTAATGAAGAAGGCTAGTCTGAGTATGTTTGAAAGATTTAAAGACGCTATGGGTGTTCTAATTAGAACTAAGTTGTGTGTAAACACACACTCATACTCACACAAATATATGTGAGTGCCGTATTTCCATCAGTAATCTTGCATTAAAAGGTATTTATAACCTTTTTGGTTGATGGCAGGGAAACCAGATCAACTGTTGAAATCTGCAGGATGAATCACGAAACCCTCTAATACCTAAGTTCAAATATTTTCCTAGTTTTATTTGTCATTTGAAAACAAAACAAAGCAAACAGATAAGCAAACAAAAAGTTCTAATAACATTGGTCTATCTGCAGCTCCTGTGTAACTGTCATCATGAGAGGAGTAGGGGAGAAGGGAAGAGTCATCACCTTGAAATGTACTTGCCCAGGTCTTGTCAATTGGATTCTTTTCCGTTGCTTGTTTTCAGTAAATAAATCAATTTTGAACATAAAATATCAGGAATAGCATAACGTTTATTGTATGAATGTGTTTGGGGGTTGGCTTTTCAGAAGGGTTGGTTTACCTTAAAGGGTATAATTTCATTTTCTGCGTAGCCCTACAATAACCAAAGAGACCAAAAGACTTCTGACCAGGGTGCAAACCTCTTGAGAAATCCCCAGAATACCACAAATGATATTGTTGATCATTTCTACCTCTTAGCACCATGTTACTCGTGCCCTGTGAACAACTGCTGTTGCCAGTATTGTTTCAGGACCACGGTTAAGCCCCCAGACATAGAGCATGATGGTGTAGAAATGGTGGCATTCGAGACTTGGTGTTTACCATAAGCCATTTCCCTGGAGGCAGATTCCAGCCTCCTATGTGGATCTATTTTCCCAGTGATTATCTCTCCTTCCCTCAATGTATTCTTGTGTTTGCTGGACTGGTTTGAAGTGTGAGGGTTAATGCACGGGGTGTGTATGTGGGAAGAAATCCACACCACTACCTAGAAGCTGTTAATCATTCTGATTATTATTTTAACACTGAGAATATACTCTATCTCAGAGAGTAGAGCCTGCACACAGGAAGCAGGCAACCAATGTTTCAAGACTGGACTACACAATCTTATGAGCCAGTCAGCCTTTTTCTTGTCTTAATGATGAGGCTGCAAGATCAGCTCTTTGAACATTACTGTGTACTCAACTTCTATACATGACATAGATTTGTATAACAAATTGGTTACCTGGATTTATTAAATTTATAAGATGCTTATATTGCCAGCAGAAACAATTGCTTGATCTTTTGGCTTCAGTAAAGCTAAAGATGTTAAAAAAAAAAAAAAAGCTAAAGAGAGTAGAAGATAATCGTGGTATTAACGTCATTAGGTTTTTCTCTTTTTTATTTCAGTATCCTTCATCCAAAGAGGTATTGATATAGATGTGCTTTGGGTCACACGTCTCACTCTCTTGATACCAAAAGTTATTTCGACATTAGTTATATCACTAAGTTTTACCAACTGCCTGTGGTTGGACCTGATACCGACTCTCAGTACTTGGTTAAATAGGCTGTGTACGCATGATATGTGTATATTCTTTTCAGAACTAATTTACTTTTATTTCCAACTTGTTTCCGGGAGAAGAGAGAGCTACTTGTCCCTTTGGTCCAAATACCTTATTAACTCCATTTTTTTTTTGGTCCCCTTTCAATACTGACTGCTCCCTTGAACCTCATATACTCTCAAGGACCCAGTAGCAAATGATCAGCATTGCATATTTATGTCCCATTCCAAGGGGGTGTTAGAGGACAACAAGACGAAGGGGTGAATGGGGGGCTTGCTTATGATAAATGGTGGCTTCTTGGCTAAAGTATATTTACTAGAATTATTAAGTACTTTAGTAAAAGATAACTTTATAACTGAAGAGGCAGTTGAAAGTGTACATACATGGATAAAATCTGGGCAAATTATAATCTACCTTGCACTATAAAAAATGTAAACAGGGACTTCCCTGGTGGCGCAGTGGTTAAGAATCCGCCTGCCAACGCAGGGGGCACGGGTTCGAGCCCTGAGCCGGGAAGATCCCACGTGCCGCGGAGCAGCTAAGCCCGTGCGCCACAACTCCTGAGCCTGCGCTCTAGAGCCCACGAGCCACAGCTACTGAGCCCCAGGGGGCACGGGTTCGAGCCCTGAGCCGGGAAGATCCCACGTGCCGCGGAGCAGCTAAGCCCGTGCGCCACAACTCCTGAGCCTGCGCTCTAGAGCCCACGAGCCACAGCTACTGAGCCCTTGCGCCACAACGACTGAAGCCCGCGTGCCTAGAGCCCTTGCTCTGCAACAAGAGATGCCACCGCAATGAGCAGCCCACGCACCACAACGAAGAGTAGCCCCCGCTCGCCGCAACCAGAGAAAGCCCGGGCGCAGCAACGAAGACCCAACGCAGCCAAAAATAAATAAATAAATTTATTTAAAAAAATGTAAACAGAAAATACCTGATATGACACCATGAGCTCAGGAAACAAGCCTTTATGCCATCTCTCAGTGCCATTGGCTGGATTCTTTCAGGGACAAGACAGTTACTCTGAGATGCCAAGCCTGCTGACACACACCTGCAGACAACACATTAGAAATGGATGAGGTTAAAATATTTTCAGGTAACATTTTGAAAATTTATAGTCGAGTGCTAAAACAGTGTTTCTGTTTTTTCTGGAAAGCTTACCACTCCCAGTAAGGCAAACTTGATATGTATGATGAAATGGAAAATACTGGAGAAAATTCACCCTGTGTCACTGTATATGTGTATGTGTGTATGTGCGCACACACGCGTGTGTGTATGTTTGTGTGATTGAGGGATGCTTTTAACACCTCCTTCTAAGGCACATATATCTTGGATTTAACCACAGTTGGACTGGTTAACAAAATAATTTAGTGGAGCCCTTGCATTTTTCTTTCTTTTTGCTATTGTTTCAAGGAAAGACATGCCCCGATATATGAAGGTAAGGGGTGTTTGATGAAATGTACCAAATGCTAAAGTTTGACTCTGTATTCAGTCTTTCAATAGTGGTAGAGTTTGTGGAAGTGTCACTGTGACCGAGGGTAGGGACTTGAAGGAGGCATTCTGTTGTCTATGGAAAGAGTAATTGATGAGCCTTCTAGGGCTGGCTGCTGGGATACTTGATCTATAAAGGGAAGTATGGCATTCTAATGCTGACACTGAGTAGAGGGACCAAAGAATGGGCCAGCTGCTCTTATTGGGCGGACGTGGTATCATAGGCCTTTCAGAAGAGTCATCAGACCTCAAGGGAATTTTGTGCCTCCTGGTCGGGCTCTGGATATGGCCTAGAAGCTTGACCTCTATACTGCCCTTTCAAATGCTAGCTATTAAAGTGCGACAACTTATCTGTTATCTACCTTGCAATGTATATCATAAAACCTGTCTCAGGAAGAGAATTTTGAGAAAGGATGGAAAGATTGGAGGATGGGCTCATGCATGAAGGAAATGACCAGTTTGTTCTGTAGCTTACGAACACACACAAGAGCAAACATGAGTTCTAGACTCATATTAGCTGTAAACCCCAAGTCCTTTATAGGAAAGAGGCCTCAAGAGCACACTGCCCATCTACTTAATAACAATATTAGCATCAGTTTGGAAAAGCAACCCCAGGCATAACATTTAAGAATGAGATTTTCTGGAGCATAAAATTACAATTGTTTTTCTAGTAAAAGGATAAAATAAATGTCTATTCAAGCTAATTACTGTCCAACTTGTGATTTTGTTGTTGTTGTTAGCATGTAATAAACCCAACTCATTTTATTATAAAGGGCTATGAAACAGTTCCTGTATAATATTATAAAACCTGCAAAGATATGACAGCTGCAAATTTTTTTTTCTGGCCATGTTCACTTTAACTCAAAACGTCTGTAGTCAGCAACCAAAAAGTAAATACGTTGAGAAAATGAAAACCATCTAGTTCAACACTAGTTTTACTTTAGGATTTGAGCAATTTTTAGAACGTGGATTTCCAGGTGACAATGGAAAATATAGGGACCATGGGAAATGGAACAACATATTCTCCTGGGGTAGAGGATCGTTATTGGGGGGACGGGCGCCGCGGGGGTAACAGCTGAGAGCTGGTGATCATGGCACCAGACCATTGGGAAATGGAACAACACATTCCTGGGCTAGAGGATCGTTATTGGGAGGACGGGCACCGCGGGGTAACAGCTGAGAGCTGGTGATCGTGGCACCAGACCATTGGGGTGACTCTTTTGCCATATGATTTCTAGAGCTCAGTCTGATCTAGTCAAGCTGTCAGGGCCTCTTCTTAGTTTGCCCAGGACGTCCCCAGTTTTCAGACTGAAAGTCTTGTGACTCAGGAACCCCACAGTCCTGGGCAAGCCATATCTTTCTTCACTCTAACCCCGGGGAAAAACAGCTAGCTTCTTTGGAAGCACAGTGCCTTCGGAGAACACAGGCCTTTCTGCATTAGACGCTCTCTGAAGCCGAGATATGAAAAATGTGCTTCTCACTTTCAGGATACCAGAATTCCTTTGGTGGCTGAAATTAGTTATTTTCATTAGTAGTGCTCCAGAAGGAGTTCCTTTGCCGTTCAAATATTCATTCCTTGGTCCTAAAGACTATCTACTCTTCTCAGCTCAGGTTAAGGTTCTGACTTAGACATTTGAAGTATCCTCCATAAGTTACTTTCTAGGTTCAGCTTAAGTGGGACAAGGTTATATGTTACCTACCCTCCCAACTGACAAAGGGCACTTTTGTATTCAGTGAATGAAATGGATATCCTCACACCTTTCAAAGCCTCGCTTTGCTTTGATACAGTGGTACCCACGGGAGGGGGAGGAGACTAGCAAAGATAATCCCCAGGATAATAATTTTTATTTCAGGAGTAGCACAGGGTTTTTATTATGTAAGCATATTATGTTTGCTTGGAACAAAAGCTACCATCAAGAACCGGACAACCCCAACTCTAGGCATCTCACTTGGGAGGGAAGACTCAGTTTGGGGGGGGCGGGGGGGGCAGGTCGCCAGAGGCAAAGTGCAACGTGCCGTTTCTAAGTCAGCTCACTGTTGAGGTATCCGTGCCATCTGGGGTTACGGCATGATCCACCGTGTACCAATTATGCCGTTAATATGCTTCATTTACTAGATACACACATCAGAACCAGAGTTTTTCTCAAGGGCAAAACCCAAGTCAGGCCGCCAAAGCCACAAATCACGTAAGCCTGCACCAAACACCCACAGAAAACAGCGCAGCATGCGTGTGTGCCTATGTACGTATATTTGTATCAAAAGCTAAAAGAATGGCCTGGACTGAAGTTAGGGAGAGATCAAGACAGTAAAGAAGACCCCAGATAGTTGTCCTCTTGGAGGTAAAATTGGACAGACACAGTTAGAAACCAGAAATGCAGCCTCACCCATTCACCTAGGAATTTTTGACACATCTTGAAAGATATTGGTATTATGTCCTTATACGATGAGCTTTGAGTTGTGCGTCTTTTTAACTGTACTCTCTCACTCTTGTCCTTTTATCAGAACGTCAGTGCCTTCGATTGCCCTACCTTACTCTTTTAACTAATAAGCCATCAAGCTCTTCATCTGTGTTAAGTTTCAAATGACTAAGGACACTATAAAATTACGTTCCTCATATATATCAAAACCTGTGAGAAAAGGAAAGAGTTTCGGAAAGTGGAGTTTCAAACATTAATTAGGAGATGAGACAGGGTTTATTCGGTCATGGAGATCCCCGGCACCAAGTGGCTAGCCCACCCGCCGCCAGTTCTGAGGGTGGAGGGGCTGCATCTGAGAAGGCATGTTGAAGGGCTTCGGAGGGTCTCCCTTGTAGCTTGAGTCAGATGCTCTTTATTTTCTAGGTGGAGGAGATGAGAATAAGGTGTTGACTACAATTTTTGTATGATACTGACAACATCTCAGGGACAAATTTGACTTCATAAAAGGAAGGTGGGATTGAGAGAGGACACATGGAGGATATCAATCTCCTTTATCCGTCAAATCTTTATCCTTAAAGATTTGATCTTTCTTTTATGAGCAAGTACTCTGTATTTGATAAAATTACCAAGACAAAAAAATATATATTTTCTTCAAAAATTTAGAAAGCTGTATATCAATAAATTGGCACTGGTATTACTAAAATGTAATAGAAAACTCTGTCTATACAACTGCCCATTTCCAAGTCACTACACAATTCAGATTGGTCAGGTGAGATTTTTGTGAATTGGTGAGTGTGTGTATTCCTAATGGAAGCCGCTCTCATCTATTTCTCAAATCATTCCTTATGTGAATACTACACCTGTATATGTTTGTAATCAATAAATGACACACCAGAACACCCAGAATATTAGAATAATGAGAATCAGATGCCTCTTTGTAATAAAGCAATGCCTTGTTAAAAGGTTTTAGAGGATGGTGCCACAAAATGTTGTGTCTTTTGTAATCACAGCTGATGTTTACTGGGTGCTTGCTTATGATAGGCATTGTGTTAAGTGCTTCACATACATTTTCTCATTTTATTCCTAAAACAACCACATGAGAGATATACCAATATTATTTTTTAATAAATGATAAAACAGGCTTAGAGCAGGCATTTCTCAGTTTAGCATGACATTAGTTTTAGTAAGTATAAATATTCAGTGACTAAAGTTACACTATGCTTCTAATGGCTATATGAGTCAAAAAAAAGATGCAGTTTTAAATCTATATACAAAGCAATGATATAAAAACTGAATTTGTCCCAGAAAATTAGGGCACTCTGCATTAAAATTAAAATTTTTAAAGTGTAGTTATCAAATAAGGATACAATTTTTAACATTCATTTATGAATGAGACAAAGAACATTTCTTTTAAATAAAACAACATATTCTTAACTTACTCTTACAGTTGACCTAAGAATATAGAGGTCAGTTTTTGACTGTTGAAGGATGTAGGTCCATATAATGTTCATCATGTCTAATTGCACAATCATGCCAACAGAAAAACACACAGCCGCAGTAGGCACTTTGTGAGTATTAGGCGCTGGGGTTAATCAGTTGATAATTGGGTCTAAATTATTTGCAACTAAAATTTTTTAAAATTTTTATTTACTTGCAACTAAATTTTGGATCACTTGAGTCCTGCTGTTGCCTAGAACAGATTAGCTTTCCAGCTTTGCGTATGTCCCTGGCCTGTAGCTGAGAACATGAGGAAGAGAGTTATCCTGCCCTCTAGGGGTGCCTTGGGGAAAAACGTCCCGAAGCACAGCTACCCCAAACAAGACACTGCTCACTCCTAGCCCAGCACGCAAGGGTGGGAGGGGACACCTGGGCCGGAGAGAGGCAGTGGAGTCCTCCTGCCTCTGGGGTGTGCCTCCACGGGCTCATTCTTGGAACTGCTCCATCATATCTTACAGGGATCCTAACTGTACCAAACCCTCAATTATTTTGTTATTGAAAGGGGACGTTTACAGCCTGCTGTCAGTGTTCAGCTGCATGTTATGTTATTTCTTTGGCCTTCATGCTCTAAAATGACTGTTAGTGGCTGGATTTCCACCTAGGAGGGCAGGATCCGTACGGGGGCCTCCCCCCCCACACCCAGTCTGCTGCTGAACACTGGGCAATGCCGGAAGCAGCCCCTCAAGATAACAACACGTGTTTCCTTATAAAGAGCTTGGCTTTCTGAGAATCAGCCTCTCTTTTGAACGTAAACAAGTTCCTAGGGAGAGAGAACGGGTAGGAGAGACTCATGGTCGCAGCAACATCAATTCAAAAATAGTTGTTGATGGCTGAAAATAAAACAGAGCCTGCCCTGTACTGGGGATGAAAGTATGCATGGGGGGTTAACACTTACTGCACAGAGTAACTGTCAGGCAGTACACGAAGCAAATTAATATACAGTAGCTTTTTTAGTTACTGACTATACTCCTAAAAGGTGGTTTTTGTTATCACTATTTTTTTTACAGAATATAAAGGCAATTCTAAAACGATAACCTGTTTAGGGTCACACAATTAGAAAATGGCAGAGGAAAAGTTGATCTTTGCTCTTCCTGACTCCATTTCCTGTGCTGTCTCCGATTACCATAACCTCCGCCTTATAACTTTGTTGTGTTTGGGGAGAACAGAATAGTGTAAAGGAGAAGAGAGCTAATGATAACGTTCATAGCACCATCTAATTAAAGCTGTAAAAGAATGATATATAGAAGGAAGTGAGAGCTCTCAGTTTGCTGGGGAGTCAGAGGCTTCAGGGAAAAGAGAGAATCAGAATTAACATTAAAGGTCTTTAGAGAAACTAGGTAGGAATAGAGGAAGTAGGGAGACTTCAGGAAGAAGAGGGAGTGAGGGACTTCCCTGGCGGTCCAGTGGTTAAGACTTCACCTTCCACTGCAGGGGGTACAGGTTCGATCCCTGGTTGGGGAGCTACGATCGCACACGCCTCTTGGCCAAAAAAAAGCCAAAACATAAAACAGAAGCAATATTGTAACAAATTCAATAAAGACTTTAAAAATGGTCTGCGTCAAAGACAATCTTAAGAAAGAAAGCAGAGGGAGTGCAACGGCATGAGCTAACTCATGATTTATGATTTTTCATGTAATATTGCAGATGTGTTTAATCAGATTGCTTCTCTACCTCTATGCTGTATGGTAGTTTCAGATCTGATTAGAAGGAAGGGATCAGATGAACAAAGAACATGGCAAGAAAGATTTTTGAACTTGAGTAATATTGAAAGAGAGCAGCCAAGACAAGGCACTGCAATTAAGAACTCTGACTAGTTTAAAAAGTCATGGGGATTCTGTGAAATGGAAGAAATTAAGTGTCAGGAGCAAGAGTAGCTGAAGCACAAAAATATTATTGAGTGGGCTTCAGTCAAAGTTGGCCCTTTCCCCAGTTTTACTTAAGAATTTGTTTTCTTAAATGTATAATTTAACATTTATCCTCACAATAATGTTTTGCCTCCCTGGAATGATGAAACAATTATAAAGTAGGGAAGAACATTTTACAAGGTGTTGGTGGCATAGTGTGTCTTGATGACAAACTGAGGAACGCAAGGCAGACCCAAGACTAGCCATGCCCATTAATAGAAAGTGTGCGTCAGGCTTGTTTAGTTTATGTCATGGCCAAGCCACACACATGCATGGTTTAAAGGGAACTGTGGAAATAGTTCAAAGTTATCCCTCCTCCAAGTGGAAAAAATAAAAAAATCTTACTTGTCACTTCTTGCCAAATTTTAGCTGCCCTTCATGCATGCATGTAAAACCGATGTTGTCAGTTGCTGGAGGCAAAGTACATATGATAGGTTTGGAAAGGAAGTATAAGAATGGTGCATAATATACAACAGGAAGATGCGTCAAACTATCTCACCCTTAGAAATGGGAGGAAAACAGGCTTCGATCTGTGTAAGCAGATGGGCGAAAACTCTAACTCCCAATAAGCAAATTTCTGCTTGTCCCACATAGGAAGAAGAAAAATGTCCTTTCCGAGCACATGACCTAAAAGGAAACGTAAAGATTGGGTTGATCCTTTGGAACTGTCACGATAGTGACACAATCACTTGGACCTTGGAATTTATGTATCTAGTTATCTGAAAGCTTATATAATTAAATTCCCTCTCCCCTGTCTTCAAAACTTACTTTTCCTCCATTATCAGTTTTGGAGCCTTGATTCTTTCGGATAATGTTGTGAATTCTCCCCTTTGTGTTGTCCAAAATGACATCGCCTAAGAGAAATATCAAGTTTCGGGCTTAGTGCACGTTTAAGAATCCACTTTCCACATCTTGATGTGAGCCAGAGGTCTGCCTAACGACAACAAAGATGAATGCAGAAGGAAATTTAGGTTGACAAATACCAGTCCCACCTGTGTTGGTTAATAAGCAAGACTCCAGCCCAGCCAGTAATCCTCTGTCATTTCCATGTATCCAATCAGTTGCCTGGGAATTATCCCAATAAAAAGAATACAGTGTGTCATTTATCAGGCAGCCAATTAAAGGGCCTCTGCAGTAGTAGGATAGCTGGAAGCCGGCTCTCACAGAGGAAGCAGGATGGGGCCAAGTGGGCATGGGCCTTGAGGGAATTCAAGAGAGTAAGTTGTGGCTGATTCATAGAGGGACCGGATTTACAAAATGTTAGAAGGAGTTGGTAACATGTCAATTATTTCTTCTTGACAAGAATTTATTTAGGACATCAACGTGCAAAAAGGCAACGAATAACCTCAGGTGATCTTATTACCAAAATGGGGCTTCAATTTTTGTAGCTATGAAATAGTTTTCATAGAGTATTTCCTTTGATCTCTAAGACCTATTTAGCATTAGAAGTCTTGAAAACATGAAAGGAAAATAAATAAATAAATGAAAATTACGTAAGTACAAAAATTCCATGGGTTTAGTGGGCATCTTTGACCCTCTCCTTGATGAAAGTAGTCAGCAGAATGAACAAGAGGTGACAGGGACCTTCATAATCCCACTTTTGGAAAATGGAAACAATTCTATGTCCTCAAAACCCTGCTCAGTCACAGATTTCCACCCTCATGATCCCCTTGGCTGGTGAAAGTTCCTATAATAAAATTTTAAATCCAAAGATTAAACACTTTCTAGCCCCACTTTAGCCAATTTACTAATCTACATCATTGATTCAGTATCTAGACATGTCAGGGAAAAAAAAAAAAAAAAAACCGTGTAAATGTATTTCATGGCTTCCAGGATAGACTTTTTTCTTACATTTTAACATCTCCGAATCTGGGACAGATCTAACAATTGATGTGGTCATAAAGCATAGTACAGTAAATTAATTGTTGGTATTTTTAATTGTTTAGCCCTAAATAAATTAATGATATGTCATGAAGTTTGGAGTATCACAGGGTGAAGAAGCATGGAGCCTTTGGTGCAGGGAATCAGCGGAGACCCTTTCTTGGAAGAGTTAAATTTTAAAATAGTTCAAAAAAACCCCATGAATCTAAGGATCTGTGTCTTGGTTTTCATGAGATAGACCTCAAAAGCCAATGTATAGAAGAATCAACCTAAAGTGAGTTGTTCAGTGAGCCCAGTCACTCATTTTCTGATTATCTTACTTAAACCAGCCTTAGGAAAGAGATAACTTAAAAACCATTTAAGGCTCATCTAATCTGTTGCATGGTATCGATTGTCTGTAAATTATTTCAATAAAGAAAACAACCGAATGTTTTAGGAGGCACTTACAGTTTAAATATTCAAAACAACTTCGCTCTTGTGAAGGATTGTATTAATTATAGAAAATAGTCATATAAATCGACATATTTTAGTAGATACTATAAGATTTCGCTCTTAAAATGTGTCTCGTTAGTGTTCAATCGAAATCATCAAGAATTAGCTGAATACTTAATGTGTGCACTGGACTATATTAGATATAACCTGAGATTTTGGTATTAGACAAACTTGAGTTCAAGTTCTAAGTGCAATATTTACCATCTGTGTGATCTTGGAACCTTACTTCACCTCTCTGAGATCCAGTTTCTGTTTCTTTAAAAAGGAGACAATAACACTTGACTGAATCAGGTTTAGTTTCAAACAAATAAGACTCTGTTGTGAAGTGCTTAGAAAAGTGCCTGGTACACGAGACACTTTCAGTAAGCGACAGCTATAATAATACTTTTTATTACAATTAGCACCCTACTATTGGACAGCACCTATGAATCTAGTTCAGTTAAAGAAGTTGTTTCTCATTTCTTCTGCCCAGAACAAATTAAAGCCTGAGCATTCTAACTCTGTCCTGAGACAGTGTCTAACGTGACTTGGCAAACCACAGATGGGTTCCAATTTTATTAGCTGTACAGGAAATTTCTGATTGATTTAACCTCCAAAAGACAATACCGTGTAATTAACATGTAACAAATGTCAACTCTTGTTATTGCTGGAACCGACAAGCCCTCCAGATCTCTGTCCTATTCCTGGCCTTACTATGCATCAATGCATTTTTTTCCCTTTCTTTTCTTTTCACTTTCCCATAGCGCCTGTTGCACCCAGTTCCCTTTGAGTGATGTTGGGGACAATTTCAGTTGTAGTTCTTCCTGAAAGTCAGTTATTTTGAAACATAAAGAGACATAAAGAGATAAACATCACCTACCGCCTCTGTTTTGGATGGCCCAGAGCCAGAAGTGATGCAACTGGTGTGAAGCTTCATCAAGAGTGTTTTTTGAGGACTTTTTTTGTGTGGATTTGCATCTCTTAGTAATTAAGGGATTGTTTTTCCCCCCGAAGCAATTTGTCTAAATCCTTTAAAACAGCATGATGGGGGGGGGGGAGGGTCTCTCCTCGTTTAAAATTATGATATGATGGAGATTAAGACAGTGTGGTGTCAAAATATACTGCGCTTAGAGTTGAGACTGCTGAATCTACCAGTGAGATCCCGGGCCAATCGCTCTACCTCTCAAAGCTTCAAATTCATCTTTTTCAAAAGGATTCCCTGAAGTCCCTTTTAGTTTTTGTATTCTACGATGAGAAATATAGATTGTTGGGTGGCACTGCAAGTTCAGCATCCTCTTAGCAAGGTTATCAATGGGGAGAAGCCAAGACAGCTAAAGCGTGCATTGCCCTTTCCCTGTAAAGATGCTGCTTCTGATCTGTGGTATGTGGGGTGCGCTTTTCAAACTTTTCCGTTAACAGAGGTAGACCATTGGCTGGAGTTATGGCTGGAAATGATTTCCAGTCTCGTAAGCAAATTTGCTTGCTTTTATCAGCACCAAACGGAGAACTTGGCCACATTAATACTGAATTCCATTGGATTGACTCAAACATTGAGTGGTGATGACAAATATAATGAAAAAGAAGCAGAAAACAATTTTTAAAAATTATGATTATTTAGTGATCTTAGTCTCTGTGCTGTTCCCCACTCTACTGTTACCCCAATTCATTGCTCTAGCCCTCCACTAACTACACACACACACACACACAAACACACACATATACACCTCACTTTTACTTTTGTGTTTCGAGAGTAGCTTTCATTCAGTTGTTCATGCAATAGATATTTATTGAGCCCTTGGCAAAACTTTCAGTAAGAAACCGGAAGAGATACTGATAGTTAAGACAAAAAGAGCAGAGAGCCGTTCACAAAGAGCTTACTCTCCATAAGGAGAAATGGGCGACATACATAAATAACTAGAGTTAAAAGGTAAAGAAGAGAGATTACAAAGTGATATGAAAAAAGATATATTCACACTGAGATAGGAATTCAAGGAAGGGCAAATTACGTAAGTGGTTTTAGAAAGAGTTTATGGAGAGGATGGCATTTACCAAGGCTCTTGAAAGATGGGAGGATTTGGACACAAAAAAGTAGGGTTGTAGAAGCAGTCCATGAAGTTGGAACTATGTGAGAAACCCTACAGTCATGAACAAAGAACCCTAGTTAGGGCTAGAGTCAAGAATTTTTACAGAAGCATCATGGGGGCTAAGGCTGGAGGGATATGGGATAACCAGACCATGGAGGGTTTGGATGACAGGACAGAGATTGGAAATGTATCTGGTAGGCACTGGGGAAGTAAAAATAGGTCCAGCAGAGTCTTTGCAGGTATTAGCTTGGCTGGTTCCATCTGGCCTTCAGGTCTTAGGTCAGTGCTACCTCCTCAGCAAGACCTACTTAGATTAAAGCAGCCACTTGTATTTCTCCTCGGTTACCTTCATCATGTATTACATTGCTCTATTTTGATCTATGAATAAAAATTACAGTCTAATTGCCGTGCTTCTGTGTTAATGTATTTATGGTCTGCCAGTACCTTCCAGAGTGTGACTTTGAGAACAGAGGTGCCTCCTCATCTTCGGTCATGGCTGTTACTCAAGACCTGGCACGTAGTAGGTGCTCCACGAAGAATTGTCCACGGGGGTGAATGAATGAACTTGAACACAGTTAATAAATCCGCAGCCTACAGATATATACGTTTTTCTTTTCTTTGCAGAATCTGGTAGAGGGAATAAAAATGTTTTTAATAATAAAACTCAGCTGCTGCCAGCCTGAATTAGTGGCACCCCCAACTACTGTAAGGGTCTCTATATTTACAGCGACTCTTCTCCCAGATGTTGTTGATGCCTGCTTTTCCTTTCCAAGTACAACTCAAACTTCTCGTGTGTTCCAAACCACATGGAAGTGGAACGTTAAATCTGGGGGTGGGCATGTCTGTGTAATTTCCTTCATTTCTATACGGTTTTGGTGGCTTTTTCTCCCCCTAGGCCACAGATTAGCTTAACAATTTCAAATCAGCTTCAGAGGTTGTCCCTTAAAGGAAAAGGAAAAAAAAATAGATAGCATGTTTGAACAGGCTAGGCCTGGTGAAAGTCTCTTTGTTTGACATCTTCAACTCTTCTCTCAGCTTTTAGCTTTTCTCTTTTCTTTGAATAAGTAGAACTCTCTCTCTCTCTATATATATAGTATATATATATACACAAATATGTATAGTTCTCGTATATGTAATATGAGATATATGTCTGATATATGATACATAATCTGATATATATGTCTGGCCCCTACATATATACACTCATATATATATTTGCTCCTTCAGATTGTCACAGGACCAGAGGACGTGATGCACGCTTCCTTTATAATCCCTACCAAGACTGTCCTGCACGCGCACGCGTGCGTGTGTGTGTGTGTGTGTGTGTGTGTGTGTGTTTGAAAACAAACTCCCAAAGGAGGGAGGAGAAGAAGTGTCGTATAAATAAGCAAACACCAATTGACTTAGCACATCCTTATTTAGCTGGCCTCTGATTTTATTTTTGAGAACCACTTTCCTTGTTTTGATTTGAAATGATGCCACCAAAACATATTACAGAAACATTGAGCTTTGCAAAACAGAACAAGTCAAATGAGCCTCCCCAAGTGTAAACAGAAATCTTGTTTGGATGAACTGTTTTTAAGAATCCAAATTAAACCAAATGGTGTCCTTTTAAAGTGCATGTGTGTTCCTCTTAAGTGCTAAAACTGTATTATGTTCCTGCAATTCTTTTTTATCCCAAATGTTCCAGTCAGGCTGTGGTTTTTTGTGTCCTGACTATAAATGGTTTTCATACATTCAGCAAACATGATTCTAGAGTGACCGGTGATAACAGAAGGCATCTGGGTGTTTCAGCACCCCGGGAACTGACCTTGGTAACACATAGCTTGGTGGAAACCAGTTGGGTGCCGCTGTGAGTAAAGATGGGTGAGTTCCTAGCATCTGTTGCCCAGTAATTAGGTCAAGTCTGTGTTTTCCCACCCTGAGTACAATTTACTTAAGTGCCTGTATCATGCCTTCCATCACACACATGACTTTTCCCTTCTTTGCAAACCATTATTGGTGATAGCAACACATTTTGAGTTTAGGTTCCTGGGCTGAACATTACTTGTTGTTAACCTCTGAGAAGGTAAGCTGTGAGTAACAAGTCCAGGCGTGAACATATTCCAAAGAAGCCCAGTTGTCTTTTCTGGATTGACCGAAAATGGAGATAGGGTGTTCTCTTTTCAGCATTTTATCAAATCAGCTTGTGTCTTGAGAGTCAAAGGAATAGAAAATTAGTCTCTTTTGCAAAAGTCCATTGGTCTGTCTCTGCTTGTCTACTTCGCACTTGGAAAACAAATTTACTTGCCTGCTACACATGAGGTTGGTCCTCAGAATGAAGTGTGAGTAGGAAACTATCCCCTTCCTTTCCTCAGTGGCTCCACTCTTCCACCCCCGCCCATCCCCACATACACAGCAAACACAGAGGGCTTAGCCCAGTGCTTTTAAGCAGAGCTTGCTATTTGGAGACCTACCGAGGTGGCGAATGGAATTTGGATGACATTTCTCTGAGATAAATTTAGTTCTGGCTAATCCTGCCCCCACCCCCACCCCTGCTGCAATCTGAAGCTGGTTTAATGTTGAGCAAGGTCAGAGCACAAGAACGTAATTTCTGGCTGCCTTGTACGTGACTACTAGTGAGTGTGCCTGGTTAGCTTGTCCTCAGACTTGTCTTTTGTGGACCAAATGGTATGAAAAGAGACATGGGGCAAGACTAAAAGGTGAATAAATCTAGTTATGTTAGCAGACGTCACCAGCTACACAGCCCCATGGGTGTCCTCACCTTCACTTCAGTCCCTTTGAAAGTTTATACAATTATCCATAAACATTTTGGACCTCCCCTTTTCAGAATTGCTCCTAGAGCCCAAAGCACATTCCTTAAATATTTAAATATTTGAGGGCATATTTGACTTTGGCTGCAGTCAATTATCTTTCCCAGCCACAGCTGGGGAATCCCATTTGGATCTCAAAGTTGTAGCTGCAACTACAGAAAGTCATGGGACTAGTAGTTTTACATGTATAATAAAATGTTTCTTAAAATCCAAGAGGATTGTGAATGTGGACGTGTGAATGTCTATTGTTTTTTTCAACTGGCATCACTGACATAAATGCAGAGATTCTCTGCGTGATTAGTCTGGGACCTAAACATGCGTTGGACGGGTACCTGTCAGGTCAAGTCAGCTCTGTGAAGGTTCAGTTGTGTTTAGGGGTGGGGTCAGCACCTGTGGTGGGATAATGTCTTCCTGATATTCCTGAGTGCCTACGGGGATAATGATAGACACAAGGAAAGGGCAATAGGACACAAAGAAGAGAAAATGGAGAGAGAGAGAGAAGGCAGGGGCTTTGATAGCATGGCAGCGGGAAGGGGTGGATAAACGGATCAGCAACTAGCCTTTGGGTCTTACTCAGTAGCACTGCTTCCAAGCAGTCCTCCCAGGATTAGGGGAATGGTTTGTGTGATGGTTAATTTTATGCGTCAGTATGACTGGGCCACAGGGTTCCAGATGTTTGGTAAAACATTATTCTGGGTGTTTCCGTGAGCGTGTTTTTGGATGAGTTTAACATTTAAAGCAGATTGCCCTCCCTGTTGTGGGTGGGCCTCATCCGATCAGTTAAAAGCCTGAACAGAACAAAAAAAGTTGACCTTCCCCTGAATAAGAGGGAACTCCTCTTACCTGACTGCCCTTAAGCTGGGGAATCGTTTTTGTTTTTGTTTTTTTTCCTGCCTTAAGATTCAGACTGGAACGTTAGGTCTTTCTGAGTTTCAAGCTTGCTGGACATCAGACTGGAACTACCCCGTCAACTCTCCTGGGTCTAAAGCTTGCAGATTGCAGATCTTGGAACTTGTCAGCTTCCATAATCATGTGAGCCAATTCCTTATAACAAAACTCAGATATCGATATAGATATAGGTAGAGATATATTATAGCTATAGCTAGAGATGCATTATAGATATAGATACAGATATAGATACAGATATAGATATAGAGATAGAGATATATTATAGCTATAGCTAGAGATACATTATAGATATAGATACAGATATAGATACAGAGATAGAGATATATTATAGCTATAGCTAGAGATACATTATAGATATAGATACAGATATAGATACAGATATAGATATAGAGATAGAGATATATTATAGCTATAGCTAGAGATACATTATAGATATAGATACAGATATAGATATAGAGATAGAGCTATAGCTAGAGATATATATATAGATACAGATATAGATATAGAGATAGAGATATATTATAGCTATAGCTATAGATACATCATAGATATAGATACAGATATAGATATAGAGATAGAGATAGAGCTATAGCTAGAGATATATTATAGATATAGATACAGATATAGAGATAGAGATATAGCTATAGTTAGAGATACATTATAGATATAGATAACAGATATAGATATAGAGATATAGATAGAGATATAGCTATAGCTAGAGATACATTATAGATATAGATACAGATATAGATATAGAGACAGAGATATAGTTTGGCTATAGCTAGAGATACATTATAGGTACAGAGATAGAGATAGAGATATATTATAGCTGTAGCTAGAGATACATTATAGATATAGATACAGATACAGATATAGATATCCTGTTGGTTCTGATTCTCTGAAGAACTGACTAACACAGTTTGGCTCCTTATAATGACCTTGTATTCTGGAGTTTTGCAGACCTTGCCCCTCATAAATCTCCATCACCATATTAACGAATCCTGACAGATGAGAAACTCTGACCCCAGTCAGAAGTGTGTGTGGGGAGTAGGGAGACCGGCAGCAGCTTACGGCGGCTGCGTGTCTGTGCCCGAGGCTCCCGGGATTAGCACAGAGTCCGCAGGTGGCTGGGGAGCGACATCTGACCCGGAAGAATCCTCTCCTTCCTCACTCACACCCTCTGCACTTCTGTTCTGTTGGGGATCATTACAGATTTTTAAACTCTAACTGTGGAAACGAATGCAGCTGCTCTTTGCAGTTGTTTGTGAAACTGAGTTAAAGGGAGGTCGCTGTGGCGCTGCAGGTGCAATCATTAGACACATCTATGCTGTGTAATTAACCTCATTTCCATGTGAATGTCCACGGTTGGGCGCTGCTTAGAGAACTCTCGCCATGATCATTACACTTACAGTCAATCCAATTAGACAAAGGTTCCCACACTTAGAGAAGGATCAGGACAAACCAGAGGGTAGGCCTCTCTCAAGGTCTCTAGTTGAATGTCTCAAAATAAACAACTGTGGCCTAGTCAATTGTAAGGCAGGCCAGAGGAACACGCCAAGGCGCTACTTATGTGTCTGGAGCCCAATCCCAGGGGCTGCTGAATAGAATCTCCTGTGTCCACACTTTCAGTACAGTTGGGGGAAGGAGGTCCGGTGGCTACCCTCCACCCTCTCTCTCATCACAAACTCCGATTGTCCAAAAAGATATAAAATGGCTTTATTTTGCTTTATGTTATCCCCTTTATGTTCTTAGAACAGTTAGGAAAAAAAAAAAAAAAATCCACGCATGCTTCTCAAAGAAAGTTGGTGGAGCTGGCAAAGGTTTTCCACAGTATTTTAGCAGAGCCGCAGCTAGAGGGCACCATCAGGGATATTTTCCCTGCATGTCCCAGATTTATTGACTTTTTTTTCTCCTAAAACTCACGAATGCTGCAGACGGGACACCTTGTTCTAAACGTTTTGTCATAAGGTATGTGCTATGCATGTCCGTCCTTTCTCAAGTTTGCAGTCAGTTCCTTGAAGGTAGACAACATGTCTTAGAATTCTGTTATGTCCCCAGAGGTGGTTAGCACCATGCTGGCCACTTCAGGGGAGCCCAGTAACGCGTGGGGTGTAGCCGACTAGATGGAAAGAACCACGGTTTGTCAAATAATGGCAAGAATCTACCCAGGCTTTGTATGTAAGTCTCTACACGGAGCACATCAGTGACTGCACCTCAAAAAATGCAGATTAAAAATAAAGGAAGTTAGGAAAAAGCAAAAAGTTATGTAATAAGCTACAGTCCCTGAAAGAATGAAAGCACATGATATTTTTGTGCTAAACATTGCGTCCTGGCTACTGAAAGTGTAATCCATGGACCAGCTTCATCCGTAATCACCTGGAGTTTGTTAGAAATCCAGAATCTCAGGTCCCACCCCAAACCTACTGAGTGAAAACCAATACTTCATGAAGGGCCCCGGGTGCTTCTTACACACATTCAAGTTTGAGAAGCACTGCCTTAGCTACTAGTCAGCTCAGCAATGAGTGTCTCACAAGACTGCAGAGCTGTCCTGGTTCCTCACGGCTCTATGTTAATTGTTCTTTTCCTTTCCTCATCTTCTGCCACCAGAAGAGATAACTAACTTTTCTTTCTTATCTCTTTTTTATTTAAACCTGAGACCATATTTCAAAGAAATCTATTTGGTATCTCCCCCTCTTTTTCTCCATTACTTTCCTGTGTCTGTACCCTCTTTCTTAGACTTCTGTACTGAATTCAGGGGTTCCTTCTTCTAGGAAGCATCTCCAAGTCTTTCAGGCTGGTTCAGGGCCAAATTTTTTTCTGTTTCATTAATAGCACTTTCTAGATACTATAAACACTTATTTACTTATTTAAATGTCTGCCTTCCTCATTAGACTTAGAAAACACAATGATTAGCATGGCACCTGGCATATCGATTGGAGGGTGGGTGAAGGAAGGAAGAAGCCCCTTTGATTTCAAGCCTGGGATGCTGCACGTTCCACAGACAAATTAGTGTTCTTGGATGTTTTGATTGGCTGTAATATTTTCTTTCCTTCTTTCATGGATTCAAATGTTGACTGCAGGAAAAGATGTATAAAGTACAGCCTGTGTCCTCAAGGAAATTAAAAACTCATAGAGTTAGGCTCCAAATTTATTATTTTTTTAGAGTTTTGGCAGGGTTTCTCAAAGCTAGCTCGCTATATATTGAAATTATTTGTGGAGCTTTTAAAAAACACTGATTTCTAGGACCCACTCCAGAACAATTAAAATGGAATCTCTGTAGATGAGGCCCAAACAGGCATTTTTAAAATCTCTCTAGGTGATTCTAAAGCACTTCTGTGGGGGGGGGGGGGAATCACTCACCGAAGAGATTAGTAGGAGTTAAACTATTATAATTAAAATAAGCTTGGACAGTAGTTTCTGACCATGCATCTCAGAGTTTGAGGGCTTCCATGGCTTGTGTCTCAGAGCCTGTGTGTTTCACAGGGTGGACTCAGGAGGAGGCTGATTGGCTCTGGACTCCTCTCCCCCGCTCTTAACTTGAACAGCATCAATTTTAAGGCTTGATGTATTCGATTTCTATGAAAGATTTCTTTGAAGAAGGGATTTTGCTGCTGTTGGGAAAAAAAAACCCTCGGAAGCAGTAATGTAGAGAATATCCAAAGATGATATACTATAAATTAATTTATCACTTCCATTTGTATTGTTTTCCTTTGTCACGCTTTTGATTCAGGATGTTGTGTTCTTAAAAGAACAACCGCCTATCCCATCACTCAGCTCTTGAGAGCTTACGGGAGGGTTAAATGACCCTTTCTCAGTCAGTGGTTTGAAGGAAAAGAACGCAAAGAACTGAGTTGATGTCAAACCAACAAACTGGTTCAGTGAAAAAGCAGAGGATTAGGAATTAAATAATAATAACACAAGGTAGTTCATAAGCTATTCTATTTTTATTTATTTTTTCTATCAACAGTTAAGCAACCGTTATATATAAAGCACGAAACTGACTTTAAATGTACAGTCTTATATATAATATTGTATGACTGATGTTATATGATGTACATATATATACTATATAACATGTATAATATATAGTACGTGTGCACAATCTAAGCACAGTTGACTAGAAGTGAGGCTCTGTCCTACTGAGAGGAGGTGTTTCCAAGACTCGTACTTTCTCTACAGTTCTTTCAGATACTTTTTTAAAGAATATTTTTGAGATATCTGAACCAAAAATGGCAGACGTTTTTAAACTCTTGGTAGTCAGTAAAATGTGATTGTTGCATGATTTTCTAGGTAGTTAAAATAAATAACAAAATAAGAGAAACAACCAAGGAAGATTTATACTGGCATAAGATTGTCAAAAAAAAACTTAAATCAGACCAGCCATGTTTACCCATCTAATGTGACGACTGTCAGTTTCTGGCCGACGGGAGGTCTGTAACCTGCTGTTGAACCTCTCCACTTGTTCTGTCTGTGGGAATGCTTTTCTGTAGGACGAGCCAAGGCAAGTCTAGGGTGATTCCCGTACAAGAGTTTAGGACTGACCGTAACTTAGGAAGGTCCAGACTCCCAACCAGGCAGTGCAGTGCATGCCCGTTAGGAATGAGAAGCGTGGCATACGATGGGTGTCCTCTGTTGCCCCCTCGCTGGTAACTGCTGAGCCTGCTCCTCCATACTTTCATGCCCCAGAAGGCAGCCCTTATAGTGAACTTAAGCAACTGGAGCACCGTTGTCCTCTGGAAAAGTATATTAAGCCAGAAACTCAAGTATCCCATTCAATTTGATAATTCGTGTAAGGTGACCATATCCCCAACAAGGCTCAAAGATGTTCTGCAGCAGTACCTTTAACTTGGGACTTAAGCCATGGAGAGTGTGAGGTCCAGTTACTGAAAGTACTAATTACTTTCATAAACTAGTTGGGGTTCGGGGCGGGAAACCTAAGGGTAGATATAATTTAGTTTCTTTCCATTGGCGCATGTTAAGGCCCAACCTGGGAAAATATAAGCTAGGCATCAAGTCTCAGCTGGTCCTGATATTTCTTTCCTGATCCATAATTGCTAATTCACTTAAGTAAAAACAATATTTGGCCTCACAGGTGCCAACCCAAGTAAGCTATTGCTTTGCTTGGAGTGGCTGAAAAAGTGCAATTACATTACCGTCATGAGCATTGCTCCTTCTTGAAAGAATGCAATTAACATTTGGAAAATGACTTGCTGCTGGATAATCTCCGTCTCTTAGATGTAGGACAAAAATGTCAATAATAAGACATACATTTCTGAGAGTACAGAACTGTATCCCATAGAGACCTGGTCTCGATATTAAAAGAATCAGTATTAATCGTAGCTTGGCCTGTTTTAACGGACACATCCTGATGCCTCTTACCGCAGCCATTTGTGAATGCATAGTGTCTGCTCGTCCACTCGGTCCGAAGAAACCTCCACTCTTTTAGGAAACAAATTACCTCAAACAACAGCTGCTCCTGTTGGTACTCTTATGGTAGAAGGTGTTATATTGCCTTTAGCACATGTCCCTAAAAGTCTGCCTTTTATAAGTTGTATCGCTTCATATGATAACTGAATCTGCAGTAAGATTGAGCAATAACGCTAGGATTAGTTCCTGGGTAATAAAGCCGTTTTGGAATTGGCATTCACGGAGAGGGAGCCAACATTTTAGAACAGGAATGTTTAAACCAGTTTGCTGGCTCTATTTTTAGACTAATACATTTATGTCTGTATTAAAACTCTGCTTCTCTCATTATGAAATAACTCGGGTATGAATTACGCATATGAAATTCTCTAAGAGCAATTAATTAGGAGAAAACGGACACTTTATTTGAGGAATGGCCACATGAACATATATATTTTTTTCTAACCATAGCTTTGCTCTCTCATTGCTGGGTGATCTATCTTTGTCCAAGTCTGTCTAATCTATGCCTATATTTGTATTAATAGGTAAATATACATATATATATGTATACTATTTTAAAACAAGAAAAACTAAATTCAATGTCATGAGTAGGAGGAAAAGTGATGAATTTTTAATTTCTTGTAATTACTTCATTATGTTCAGGCAGACGGTGAGAGCCAGACTTCCACAGCAAATTCAAGTTCTGAATCAAATCAGAATAATTTACTGTATTAAGAAACCCTGTTCGAAAGTACATTTATTCCTTGGCAAATCTGACACAAGTGTTCAAAGCACATGGGCCAATTTTCTAGCAAAGTAATATACTTACAGCATTATTTAAACAAGGCTTTCTGTAGATGAGGACAAACAGACGAGGATAGGAAACTTCATCACTTTTATTCTGCGTTGCAGACCAGGCGTGTATCTCCTATTCGTGATCGTGTACGTGTGTGAGTATTGGTCAATGTGTGAATATTCACATTTGACCAATGGACTGAGAGTAAGTCTAGATGAGAACTGAAAAATTTATGCATAATCAAACAACGTCTCATGAACGGATTCATCTAGATACTTACTGCTGCGAAGGTAGGGTGGGGAGCCTTGTGTTTATCTTCTCAGAAGCTCTAGGGAAGCCTTGGGCAAACATTTAAGGATTTTAAAAAGAAGCATGTTTCAATGATTTTTCAAACTTATTTTTGATGAAAGATTCTGAAGCTAATTCCAGCCATCATTTTACTTGTAAATATTTCAGTATTGTGTGCACATGTTTTTCAAGGCATTTAGTACCCTGGCAAATGCTTATGATATAATTCTAATGGACTCTCCTAGCAGAGTATGGATTCTAATACTTAGGAAGCATTGACAACTGGAAATTTGGAGAGTCTGCTATTTCAATGTTACCACGAGGATCAGGCTCACTTTGGGGGGAAGACCAATTTTTGCAATGTGAGAAAGGAAACATACGTGCATGGACTCTTAGGTGATGCTTCCTATGAAACAGACGTCTCCAGGCGAGAAACACGTAGATAGTATTTTCATGTTTGTGGACTTCTGTTGCTAATTTTGACAACGTCTTCCTCATTCCTGAGAAGCAGTATTAAGAATAGCCCAGTATTGTTCACACGAACTATCAAAGTAGCCAATTACCTTACATGTGAATTATCTCCATCAACATATTAATCATTCATTCGTTGAACATTTTTGAGCACTTTTGATGCAGAAAACTGTATTAGGATCTAAGGAGGCAAAATAAAACATTGTGCCTGATAAAAGCACTTCATATTATAGTGGTTATCAGAAGCATATAAGGAAATTATTATGACAGTGTGGGCTTCATTCCGTTGTATTAATCGTTATAGAAGCAAATGGTAACACAAGACAGGATCTTGGCTCGACCTGAAACGGGAGTCCAAGAAAATCTTCTCAGAGGGATGTCATAGCTGATTTCACATATACAGTACAGCACCTTTCATATAGTACAGAAGCACTAAGTATTTGTTAAATTGATTTTCTTCTAGAATAATATAAAATGTGTAGATTACATGTTATAACCAAGTCCATCTGCAAGATTTGCCTGGTTCAACATTTTAAAAATGTATTTTAAGATCAATAGCTTTGCAGATGGTTCAGTGGGGTTTTCTCAGCACACATGATTTTAAATAAGGATGTGGTCAAATTTTATTGTTAAAAGTGTATTGGCTTTGGAATAACAAGACTGGCAGACTGAAGATAGAAATTTAAGATAGTGTTTTAAAAATGCAGTCAAAGGACATGTGATTATTTTGTCAATGAAGTGCTCTCTGTTGATAAGTCCTAAACTCTATAAACCTGGGACATTATACATTCTCATTTTGGTATCCTGGGTTCATCCTGATGTGCTTATTTTTCTGTGCACTAGGTTTGCAGCAGTTCTATTATACCTCCCCAAGAAAGAGCAACAGCTGAACCTCATCATAACCCTGTGTTTTGTGTGTCGATTCTTGCATTAGTGACATGACATTTATTTGCTTGGTGAGCTTTTACCTGCAAGGTTAACAAGGTCAGTGCATGTCAAAAGCAGTTATTTTCATTTGAGATTTATTTCCCTATGGATAGCCTTAAGATATTCAAGTTACTAATGAGGGCATTGAAGTTAGGGCTTAAGTATATTATTAGGAGAAACATAACTACCTGGAGAATAGCCGTGATGCATATTTCAGCCACATCAATACCCTTTTAGGAAGGCAGGAAGCGTAAGTGTATGAATGTGTGTGTGTGTGTATGTGTGTGTGTGTGTGAGAGAGAGAGAGAGAGAGAGAGAGAGGAGAGAAACTCTTGTGTATGTATTCGTGAACACAAAACCAAAGATCTATACTTTACTTTTTGATTTGTTGATCTTTCTCTAAGACAGAAAGTTCTGTGTTGGTTTTACCCTATTCTAGCACTAAGTTTAATCTGTCTAAAATTATGAGATGATTTTATTCTTATTTTATCTACCGGGTTTGATCTAAATAGATCTGTCTATGTCACTAGACTGCACGCTACTAGGAGATGAAAGTGTCACTTTGGAATATTTATATCCCTTATTTTATCCCTTCGTACCCTCCTTCTCTGTCCTTCACAGTCTTGACTTGCGTATTGTAAACATTCAAACTTGAAACACTGTGAGTGGTGCTTCTCAAACTTTCTGTGCATGCAGAGTACCTGGAAATCTTGGTTCTGGGAAGATCTGGACTCCGGAGGTTTGGGACGGGGTCCATTTCTAACAAACAAGCGGGTCATGCTGATGCTGCTTAGCTGTGTTTTCAGGAGCAAAGGTCTACGGTGTACCCCACTCTGGGCTCCCTGATTAGCTCAGGTCCATTTCTACCATGAAAATGAAATCATTCATGAAAGGGAGTGTAACTGTTTGGGATAAGATTTGGATTTATTAAGTTTGGGTGTTAATATGACTTTAAAATAATTATATCAGGGTTCACCTACGAATATAGTAGTGTTGTTCCCTTCAAGACCATGACCAACTATTCTTCCAGCCTGTAAACCCCGCTTTTAGAATTGTCCACAAAGCCTCCAAGATGAGGATACGCTCATTCGTTCACTCACATTATGATTCAACGAATAGCTAAGAAGTACCTGAAAAGTCCTAAGTGCTGTACTGATGAACATGGGAAAGCTGATGTCTTTAAGTGCTCAGAGAGGTCAGAGAGGAGACAAGTAGCAAACAAATAACTATGTTTGAACATAATAAATAAAAATGTGTGTGCTTTGAGTGTATGTGTTTTCTTAAACCAAATAAAAGCCACTTAAACTCGGTACCAAGTCTGGTGATACAGTTTCTGATTGAAAGTAAACGTGGCTATCAAGTAATGAAATTTTTTCTTGAATGTCTTATAACTGGGTCAGCATGCACTTAGAGCTGTGTTAGGAATAGCTTATGGAATATATATATAATGCCCCAAAATAACTTCTTTAAAGAAATCTAACCATGAGTAGCGTGTAATTGTGGCAGGATTAACTCCATTGTTTCGTATTTAAATATATTTATCTCACAAGCTGTGGATTTGGATGCATGTGTGTCTGCACACACACACATAATGTCTTATACCAAATGTAATAATATTTAATATTTCATTCTATATAGTACTGGTTTATACAAATAAAAGACTAAACTTCAGGAATTCTTAACCCACACCTCATATATAGCTTAAAGGTGGGCAGCCATATAATTTACTATCCAGACTGAGATCCTTGAGAGTGGAAAGCAGCACTATTAATAGTTGCTCCAGCATAAGAGGCATAAATGGGGACCGTTCTGGGGAAACCAGGACCTAAGGTCGTCTAACAGAAAGGCCACAAAATACGAAATAAAAATATTCTCTGCTCTTTTAGCTTTCAGAATTAAGTTCCTAAAACATTATATTTTTTCTGATTATATTTGATAAACCTCTGTCTATATTTCGGAAAAATGATGCTGGTGGGGGAGTTCTGAATCCTCCTGTTTTTCCTTACTGTCCTAAGGAATGAATGTTGTCACAAAGTCGGGGTACTGGGGCTTTCTGTAGACAAAACTGCCTTTTTGGAAACAATAAAAAGGCTTGATAGGGGAAAAAATCTCCTGCGTTTAGCAATTCGTGCTTTGAATTTAGTAGTCATTCTTTGGAATATGAGTACTGGCTTAAAAGTACTCATTTCTTAAAAAGAAATACTTTTCTTTAGGAAAAAATCTACAGTTTTTAAAAGTTAGAGGATGCTTCTTAAGGATATGTATATGAATATATATTTGATGGTTTAAGCAACCTATCTGGAAGACTCATTTGATCAGTGGTTATATTTTTTATATTTATGTGTGAACGGTTTTATGAATGCAGGGCATTATTTTATAATTTACAGCTGCAGTTGGCCAGACATTCTTGAAAAGGGGTGGGGTACGGATTGTACAGCTCTTTCATTAAATCTTGAAAAAAATTATATTGAAAGAAAGAAAAAAGAATAATTCACTTGGGTTTAATACTTTATTTCTGTGGGTATAGAAAGAAAAAAAATGTTGAGGCTAGTTTTCCCCAGACTCTGAATACACAAAAGAATGAAACCTATATTTTCCATTGAAATTCAAATTCAAATTTCAGTTGAAAAGTTGTTTTGCTTTTAGTTCTAAATGGCCTTGCCTAATTTTTCAGAAAATTAAATTTCCCCATTATTTGAATTTTCTGTTTGTCTGTCTGCTGTAATGGGACTTAAACAGATACTTAAACAGATTATTTTTCACTTTTACTTTTGAAAAAGTGCTACCCTTGTGTGGTTTCCTCTATTTAAAACAAAACAGATTAAATAAATGATTAATTAAAAATACCAACACATAATTAATTAACATCAAAAAGACTCTGTTGGTTGATGAAATCTTGTATTTCTAGTTGAAAATTTTCAGTTCAATCTCTCCTACTATTATTGTAGTGCTTTTTTTCTTTTCAGATGTCAGTACTTAGTCAGACTTTTGGGTCTTATTATCCTTTATCACTTTTTCGTTTTTAATGATTTTATACCTCGGCTCTTCTTCTGTTCTTTGGAAATATGATTTCCTTTAACAAATGAAGGTGGTCAAATTTCGTCTTACTGTTTATCTAAAACTTCTCTTTCAACTTTTCTCATCTTCAAAATACTTTACAGTTTTGTTTTAACAATAGATTTGTAGACAGTGTGTAATACATTTGTATTAGGCACACATGGGAAAATTATCCAAACTCTCTGTATAATTGGTACTTTTAATGATGGGTAGTTCAGAACCCATATCTCATAGACTCTGGTTTTAAAATTAGTTGAACATAAGAAAACTTGAAATGTGTGACTAAAACCATATGTTTTTAATTGAAAGAACTGAAAAAATAATATTTTGGCATGGCCTCTACCTATGATGCTAGCTTCTGTAGGATTTGGGTAGAAAGATGTTTGTTCATCAGTAGACTACAAACATTGTAAACTCTGAATTATTAACTTTGTTTTGTCTGACCCTTGGAACTCATTTTCAGTATTAGATTTTTATTTAGATTTAGTGAGATGATGCAGTGGCTTTTCACAGTTTTCCTGCTTTTTTGCCCATTGTAGAGAAACTTACATATCACAAAAGATGATGAAATGTATTTATCTAAGCGGGCCGTAAGTACTTGAACTAGGAAGTTTATTTTAATATAAAATTTTTAAAAACGACGACTTTCAAAGCATGGACAAAGAAACAGCTCTTAGTAATTTGCTCGAGTTGTTTGAGATTTGCCCAGAAACCCCTGGGAGAAAAGACACTACATCAGACTAGAAAAGTTAAACTTATATATGTTCGTTTCTTATGTCATCCCAGCTATCCCAAAGTCAAGGCTCGGTTATTCCTCATCATCTGTTCTTGAACGCTGACCATTTTTATGCAGTTTGACCATTTACCTTGGAATACGTCCTTCAGTTGACAAGGATTCTATTCTGAAAAAGACAGTCTCCCTCCTGAAAGCCCCACATGCAGCCAGGTTAACAGACACGGTGTTTTTCTGGGCGCCGCCGAGATAGACGACAGCAAACCCCACTCGAGCAGCGCAGGGCACGTCCTACGGGAGACGAGGCTTGTCTCCTTACCACCTTCTCATTCTGACTTGAGCCTCCAAAATCACACCCTGGTCTGCACTCCAATAGCCGTAAAGGGTAATATTCCCAATTTCCCAACCACTGAAATTATTCTTTCCTCTTTCTTTTTTTCTGCTTTAAAATACCCTTTATCCCAGCGTCCTTTCCTTGGAAGACTGTCCCTGAGGACGGCAGTTTGCTAAGTGTCTCTCGGTTCTATGCGTGTCCCTGGTCGACATCGCTTGCGTGGTATCCTAAGTCATGGTCTGATTTTGATGATGCTATCTGAAAACGTAACCTGTGTGTCTTGTGCTATAGGCCTCCCCAGTGTCACAGTGATGTCTAGGACTCTTTATAGTTTTGAATATAGATGTGAAGTGGGAACGCCCTTGCTATTTTATTAGGATTATTTTACTACTGCCTGTGGCAGCGAACTCCGTGTATAATCTCTTTCCTCATCATTAATGAAACCATCAATCAGTAGAGTCTAAATTTAGGAATTCCGTTAAATAGAAAACAGAGATACCAAATTGCATAATCAATCTTTTATGTTACCAGAAAATGTTGGACTAACTTTTCAGACTGTAATACTCATGACAATAAGTGTACCTTTTACACATCTGTCAAATACTACCTTTTATCCAAGGAGCTTTACAAACACAGATTAATTTTGCCGACACTCTGAAGCCAACTTCATTCATTTTGCAGGTGGGTGGCGTATACCTTTATGATACATTTATTTCTGAACATTCAGTAAAATACACAGGAAATTCATGTGTCAAATGAAAATGTAGATTTTGACAGAGGAGGTCAGGGGTGGCATCTGAGACTCTCTCTTTCTATCAAGCTCTCAGGAGATGCTGCTGCTACTGGGCAGCTGAGCCAACCCTCTCTGCCCACAAATTTATTCCGATTCTGCCAACCTCAGCGTGCGTATCGTTAGCTTGCATGAGAGCCAGTAGCCGTGTGCTGGTGTCTGAGGATTCAAGGATGATAATTCCTGGTCGTTGCCGTTAGGTGCCCAAGTCAGGACGGAGCTTTGTGCGCGCAGCCAGGTGATTCCAGCCAAATCCTGTCCGTCGATATGGAGTGAAGACACTGTTTTCTGTTCCTGCATGGCTCCTCAAGCCTACCACTGTGCATTTGAGGCTGACTCTCTCTCTTTATATATATAAGAAATGAATTTTGTGTAAACTGGGGCCACATATACTGGGCCAACTGGATGCCAGCATTTCCGCCGGACAAGGCTACAGAGTTGAGAAATTATTCAAGATTAACCTAACAAGAATATTTAAAGGAAAAGAAAATCTAGTCATCATGGTGACCGTGGACATCAAAAGAGAGCTAATGAAGAGAAGTCTTTTGCAAGAAAACAGAGACTTTGCTCTGGGGGTTGAGGATGGATATAAAGCACCAGTATCTGCATCTTAGTAAGTGTTAAAGTGCTTGTGATGGTTAGTTATATATGTCAATTTGGCTAGGCTATGGTGCCCAATTGTTTGGTCAAACAATAGTCTAGATGTTGCTGTGAAGGTATTTTATTAATGATTAACATTTATAATCAGCTGACTTTAAGGAGACGAAATGACCCTTGATAATGTGGGTGGGCCTCATCCAATCAGTTGAAGGCCTTAAGAGCAAAAAGTGAAGTTTCCTGGAGAAGAGAAATTTTGCCCCAAGGCTGTAGCATAGAAATCCCGCCTGCCTTTCAAGCCTCTGCCGAGACGGCCTCAGATTTCAGGCTCAAGTCTGCAACATCAACTCTTGCCTTGGTTTCTAGCCAGCAAGTCCGCCCTACAGGTTTTGGACTTGCCAGCCCCTGCAATTGCATGAACTCCTCAGAAATAAATATGCATATAATCTCCTATTGGTTCTGTTTCTCTAGAGTGCCCTCACTGATATAGTGCCCACCTCTCCTTAACCTGAGTCTTAGGCTTCTTCTCCCTTCATCCTAATGTGTGATTGGTTTCCTTAGAATAAGTTAATTGAAATAATAACACTTAGGTTCACTAAGGAACGTATGTGGTATCATTCTGCAAGTAGGGTACCTATTACTCTGCATGAGTGACTACCGGTCCCAGACCACCCCAGAGACGAATAAGTCCTTAGGGTATATTCAATAATTGGAGCAATGAAGAAAGATGAATGAGAAAAGATAAAATAATACCAAGAATTAAATAATCAACTGTTAACGTATATAACCAAGTGTTTAGTATCAGTTATAAGGGCTGTAACTGTGAAACTATGGAGGGAGAAATCTAGTAGCACAATAGAATGGAGGATCGACTTGCAGCATAACATTGGCATGGCTGGCATTCAGATACATAGGAGATTGTAGGGATTAAGATATTTAAAGCACAGGCAATGGTATGAGTGAACAGATAGAGGTAAAAATGAGATGTTACTGATATAAAGGAAATCCAGACTTGTCAGATAACCATGCCTCAGGCAATGTACACCTAGATCTTGAGCATCTGTTACGTGTACAGAGATACTCCTCTGTGACTATGCAGAGAAAATATTTCGTGACAGTTGGGCCTTCCAAGAGGGAGTGTGATTTTAACATTTCACAAGAAGGTCAAGATTCAGCAGTTTTTTCATGGTAACCCAGCACAGAGTGACGTGATGGAAATTCACACCTTAAAGTGTGTGTGTGTGTGTGTGTGTGTGTGTGTGTGTGTGTGTATAAAACGGCCCCAGTTGGACATTGTAAAACCTCTGCTTCCTGCATCGTGTGACTAAGTGTGGTTAATTAAGCCAAGATCACTTTTTCCACTCCACCCATGCTTCATAAAAACCTGTGGTAATTTTTTTCTTGATTTATTAGCTCTTTTGTATTTTTCTTTTGCCATTTGCAAAAACAATAATGATTTCAAATGAAAAGACTTGCATATCAATATGTTATGACCTGATGATTCACTGATCCTTTTAACACTGTGAAAAGAGAAATCCATCACATGCTGGGGTAAGAAGGGGAACGGAAAGGAGGGCCCCTCACAGTGGTGTTCTGTATTTATAGCGTTGGTTGGGCTTTGGCTCCAGAAGAGGTTATTGGGGGTGGGTGGTAAACGATACTCATTTGTACATATCAGCCATAGTCACCAAGGAAAATGAAAAATTGATTTGTGGAATCCATGAAGATATAAGCATGGGACTTTAAAATTTCCTGAGTTTTAAAATGCATCATATTTTGCAATTTCAGAAGTATGTGTTCCAAGTGGTGAAATCCATGCCTGAATCTGACCCATGAAATAAAACATTTAAACCAGAAACCTTCTTTACTTTGGCTTAGTTCTGGCCTTTTTCTTTTATCTATCAATGAATCAATCAATTAGCATTTTAGGGAGTTGACTCTGGGCCCACGCTGGTGATGAGGCATATGGAAGAAGTAAGGAGGACGGACATACATGTTAAAACTGACAAAAAACTGTGGGATTCAGTCCAACTCTTTTAGGGTCAACCCTTCTCTTTCCAGCTGCTCCCCCAAATATCGCCTAATCCAATAACTACTTCTCACCTCGTGTTGCCAGATTTAGCACATACAAATGCAGGACACCTATATTTATCTGGCAACTCAACCATCCACGCACTTGCTCTAGCTTTCTACTCTAGAATAGATTACTACAAAATAATAGCAAACACTGATAAATCTTAAGAATGAACATAATATATCTGCCAATGATTTTAGACTTGGAGTTAAAGTAGGAGCTCATTCAGTAATGTTAGTGGTAAAGTCAGCAAAATGGATAACACTTACTTTCTTTACCCTCTATTTTTTCCCCCCTTTGACCCTGTTTCTTTGAATTAACACTGTCTTTACTTTTCAGTGCTAATGAGAATAAGGTGAGGTTATAGTCTTTGGGGGACTTTTCAAGCTTCTCCAAACCAAATCCATTCCTTACCACGTAACTGCCATGTTGCCTACACAGAAGCCAGGGCTTTGAGAGATTAACTGACACCCAGTTGCAAAGACAGTACCAGAATCTTTTCCCATTTCCCATTTTTCATGGCAAATAAGCTTCCGCTCAATGCCCTGGCACTCTGGCCCATGTATGGTTACAATCCCAGACTGTGGCAAAGGCAACTGCTGCTTTTTACCGAACATCTCAGAGCTCTTAGAGTATTGGTGGTTTGGGGCTATGAGTTAGTCCTAACCGAAATTTTCAAAAATTTGTATTTCTGTAAAGGTAAAATCATACTTTTAGAAATCAAAATATATTTTTTATTATCTTACAACCTCTGTCTCTCTCTCTGTGTCTCTCTGTCTCTCTCTCCTGTACCTTTGTTCTCTCCTCCACCCCTGCTTCTGAAAGTACTAGCCAGCTAGAACCTGCTTAGAGTGTGAAAACATTCACTCACCCAGGTGTGACTACCAGGCTTGGGGAAACCTCTGCTGGCAGCCCAACACCAAGGCCAGGGGAGTCTAGGGTTTCACTGACGTTTGCTCATCTTTCAGTATATATAGGCCAAGCTATGATTTCAGACGAAAAGAGTGTGATACGTGGTCATATGTGCCCCCAGACCATGCCTGGACACACGGTTGATGTTTAGCTTTGCACTGTGTTTGGAGGAGTATGCAGAGAATGAACTGCAAGCACAGTGGTGATGGGCAGCCTCAGGTGTGTTGGAGACCTCAGCAGTGGCTCCCCAAACCTCTCTAGCCAAAATGATATTTGCCATCTGTGTCCAAATAGCATGGCCATTTGCATTTTAGATTTTTTCCCCCCTAGAAGGGACCCTCATCTCCTGCAATCAGTATCTTATTGTTTCTTCAGTAGCACAGAATTGGCTTTGGAGAATGGCAGTTCCCAAGAGAATGTCCTGCTGACTTAGCAAGACCAAGGATTTTTAGCGTGGTGTTTCTGGCTACATTGAACATGTGGAAACTAAGGTACTGGCTAGAGCTGTTTCAGAGGAAAAATAAATGAATAACCATAGTGTTCCTCCAAGTGGCTGAGAATTTAATGGACCATCTCTGTCATTACTCCATCATGAGAGCTGATTGAACATCCTTAGATGATGATATTAAGGCAGTTATCTTAAGTACGAAGGAGCGTTTGACTCTGGAGTCCTTATTCCAGAAATGGGTTTAAGACATTTTCTCAGTTGCTTAATGGACCACTCAATTCTAGGCAGCAATCAATAAGTGATGTCAGGGCTCCAATGTAAAGACTTAATTTAGAGCTCAGAAATGCCTTTAGGGTTTCTAGGTTAGGATGATCCAAGGGTCTTTGCGAGTTATGAGCACCAATCAGAATCACTTCTCTCCTTGTTACTTCTGAGTATGAACAATGAGCAAAAAATTATACACCCTTGGTCTTCCCTGGTGGCGCAGTGGTTAAGAATCCGCCTGCCAATGCAGGGGACACGGGTTCGAGCCCTGGTCGGGGAAGATCCCACGTGCCGCGGAGCAGCTAAGCCCGTGCGCCGCAGCTACTGAGCCTGCGCTCTAGAGCCCGCGAGACACAACTACTGAAGCTCGTGTGCCTAAAGCCCGTGCTCTGCAACAAGAGAAGCCACAGCAATGAGAAGCCCGCGCACCGCAACAAAGAGTAGCCCCTGCTCACCACAACTAGAGAAAAGCCCGCACACAGCAACAGAAGACCCAATGCAGCCAAAAATAAAAAATAAATTAAATAAATTTTTTAGAGAAGTA
This sequence comes from Physeter macrocephalus, assembly GCF_002837175.3. NCBI lineage: Eukaryota > Metazoa > Chordata > Mammalia > Artiodactyla > Physeteridae > Physeter > Physeter macrocephalus. Next base: position 129,140,315 of record NC_041227.1, read on the forward strand.
TACACCCGTTGCTCTTCTGAAGGAAAGCGTCTCCTTCCATGAAGCCTGGGCTAACAGTCCTTTATACTCTGTTCAAAGGGAAAATGAAATTTCCTAAATATGTAGAACAATTTTTTGTTTTTCGTTTTCTTTCTTGGAACACAGTATGTAAATACTTGAAAAATTACATTGGATGTTATGGAGGGTGGGGTATCTTGATTTCAAATGTCTCAAATCACAGGGTTGAAAGCCTATAACAGACTATGTTGGTTAATTTTGGGGTGTTGTCCCTGTGGATTTCCTATGTCAGAGGCTGAAGAAATACGAAGACCTCTTATTACTGTAAGAGGTGGTGGTTTGTGATGGGATCCCGGGTCTGGGTATGGTTTTTCTAGAACTACCTCCAGACAGGACTAAGGTGCCAGGCTGAAACTAGCATTAGGACTGGCACGGTAGTATAAACAAAGCAGAATACTTTAGTGTTTGTGTTTTCAATGACTTGGCTACCTTCCTTGTGCTTCTCCTCCTTTCCCTCTTAATTCACCAGATTCCTGACTTCCCCACCAGGAAGACCTTTGAATTCTTCCTGGCGGAGACAGAAACGTTGTTGGTGGACAAGGAGAAAAACAGACTAATAAAAACAACAACAACACATAACTGGAGAAAGAAAGCAAATGTCTCCTGTGTGACTACTTTGTTACAAATTTTAGGGACTTGCATCTGTAAATTCATGCAGTTTTCCTGAAAACATCAGAGGCTGGCATTTTAGCTGAAACTTAGAGAAGTTAGTTGACTAGTCCAAGTCGCATAGTGGCTAAAAAGTGGGATTGGGTTTCAGATCCAGGTCTGTTTACTAAGCCTGTCTACCCGTCTACAAAATTATACCTAAGTGTAGTGAAAATGGCATTTCAAAAATTCTACTTAAAGAGATCTTATGTACATTTTTCATAAACGCCAATTTATTGCTTCATTGTCCCATCTCTCTCTAAAAGAAATAATTTTGCTCAAGGGACAAGAAGCGAAGGACTTTGATATGGTCTTTTTTTAAGTCCTGAAAATAAACTCTTGAGAGGAGTGGATGCAAGTTCACATCAATGATAAGCCTTAACTGTTTCCACACTCAGGGTGATAATGATCACAGAGACCAATATCGGGATAATCACCGTATGTCAAGCATCGTGCTGTATTCTCTGTGTGCGTTGTCTCATTTAATCTTCACGGCGACCTTATGAAGTATCTACCATTAATTAATTAATTAAAGGTAGGTCAGTTAATTCATCCATGGGCATGTAGTCACATAGGTTTATCTGAATCCACATTTTCACCCTTCACCACTATGTGCTGGCTTATGCCCTTTACATCTGAGTAAAACGAATAAGGTTCAGCTTAATCTATCAATGGCATATGATTTCAGAGAGATCTCCATGAGCTCTTGATAATTTCTGTACATTTTGGCACTACCATCAAAATCAGCAGAGGCAATCATATGCCTTGGCCTTAAGGGATGCCAGGTCTTGCCTACGAAAATACATGTTAATGGAAAATCAGCTGTTGGACTTAGAATGAATTGACTCATCTCAGCCTATTCTTTTGCCTGCCGTTTTAGTGAATTAGGCAGACTGACTATGTGGTCTTGGGTTTGTTTTTTAATTTTTCTATACTGATGTCTCCACTTAACAGTGATACAGAGAGGAGGGCATCGGGGGGGAGATGGGGGCGTATTATTGACAAAGTAGAGGCGAGTAAAGACCATGGTAGGTGAAATGTTTGTCGGCAGGATTTTTGCGCTCGTCTCCAAGGACGAGTTCAGAGAGCTTAAACCAGCACACACGCAGAGTATAGAATTTCGAACTAAGGAGTGGAAGGCAGAAGAGAACAGAATTTCTTAAGATCTTCTGTGTTATGTCTACCTTAAATGTATGCTTTTACCGGGTTGACATTGTTTTACTCAATTTCTAGTCTCTGATATTGCAGGTCAAGTCTAAGTAACTTGCCTAATGTCACATTTTTAGCGAGTGAAATATCTCGGATTCAAAAGCGTGATCTTTCCAACTATAAAATTCATGATCTACTTAATACTCCGTGTTGCCAGCCATGTTTCAGCAAACCTTTTAAAGTTTGCCTTATATGTAAGACGTTATATGTAAAGTGCTACTTTTTGGATGAAATTGCCTGTTGCCAGGAAAAAATATTTAAAATAAGATTGTCTCTCTGTTGGGGAGATTTCAGTGCTCATTTGTTGAGGGCAGGGGGCTGCTAAAAATGGCTTCCAGAGAGAATTTTTAGATCTCTAGGAATTGGATTCTGATTAGGAATCTAGTGCTGAGATTGGAAAGAATAGTGGCTTAAACAACAAAAAATTCTTTTTCTCTTAAAAAAAAAAAAAAAGCAGTCTGGAGGTAGGCAGTCTACATATCAGACTGTATGCTCAAGTCTTCAGAGACCCAGGTTTCTCTTCTTTTATCTCCCTGCTCCTTTAATCTCTGAGTTCCTTGAAGTGTGAGGTTTCCATAGTTAAGTTCATCTCACACGCCAGGATGACTACTGGAGTTCTAGCCACTGGTTCTCTACTCTGGGCAGGAAAGAGAAGGAAGTTTGAGAAGGGTGAAAGGGCAAATGCCAATTATCTTGCCCCCCTCTTCGGGGGCTTTCTCAAAAGCCTCAAACACAAATTCCAAATTCTGTCTTATTGGCTACCCTTAGCAACAAGGGATTTTGCAAATAAAGTCTTTTGGCTGGGCACCTTGCCACACAGATTATATTTGGGGTTCTGTTACTCAGAAAGAATGGGATAATGGCTATTGGATAAGCTACTTGAAGTATTAGCCTAGCCACAATTAGCTAATCAGGTACTTGCTCCCAGTGGCAGGACTTCCAATACACGTTCATTAAAATAACATCCTCCTTGCCATGTGTGGTCTGGGATCATTAACGAATAATTGGATCAGCTGCCCACTCAAGGGAGAAGCCATGGAACAGTAGGCTTTGGAGAGCGTGTGTTTGAAACCATGCCGTCTGAGGACTGTCACCATGGATTGGGAAAAGAAGGAATGACTCACAAATGTTAATAGAGCTTAGTCATTGCCCTTCTGGATCTGTGTAAACCATGTACGAATCAACCAGGAGAAAGACAGCTGTGTGAAGCTACATTCCCCATTGGCTCCAAACCAGATTGAGAGTCCCCACCCAGGCATCCTTCTAGCTCATTTCTAAGTATTGCATTTAAAAAATATTTATTTTATTATGAGCAAATAATCATGTGATCAAAAGACTAGAAGGAACCCAGGATAATTTTCTAGTGGACACAGGACCACATCTGTACTTTCCCCAGGTAGCTTTTCAAAGTAGGTGTTCAGTCAATCACCCTCCAAACTCTAAGAGTTTGGACTTACCAAACGATTTAAGAGTTTTATCCATCTACCCTTGAGTTAGTTTTAACAACCCCAGAGATTTTTCTGTCTTTCTCGTCCCCGACTCCTACTTCCTTCCAAGGTTTGTGACAGTCTCGCTAGAGGCAGAGGCGTGGCTTGAATTGCCATCGTGCAGCCTCCCCTCCAATCAGCCATGTTATGGTGGAATTTTTATTGGTCATAAACGTTTTTACTGGCTAGATTAATGTGATTGAAAGCATCACACCCAGTAAATACTGTCTGCTATTTGCTTTAGCAATACCTGTGGAAAAGGGCAACTTGGGACCCAGGCACCGTGGAGCTGGTGAAACCATTGGCTGTGCAAAACTCATTGGGGGCCCCTTTGACTGATGACCAGAAGTTGCTCTTAGAGGGAGGTCCGCCCAGCAAGAGGCTCCATTGGTGCATATGCCACTGCCATGTGTAGCCGTGATTCACTTCACTGACTATCAAAGCTTTCTACAACTCTGCTTGCTGACTTTTGACCAGAGGTTCCCTTTCAACACGAGGAAAATCTGCCTAGAGAGAGAAGGAGAGAAAGCACATTACGGGGAAATAAATGGCAGCCGTGTTTCTGGCGGTCTTGGTTTTTATTGCCCAAGGAGCTTCGGCTTGAGTCTGCCCTGTGGCGTTGCCCAGTGGATGTGTATTGTGGCATTTTATGGAGCATGGTTTATATCAGCATGGATTATTATAACAACAACAAGGGGGATATTCAATAAAACCTTGTTTGATGGCAAATGCTCCCGCACAAAACACCTCTCATAGGCCAAAGAAATGAGTGGATTGTTTATAAAAGCACCACCCTCAGAAATCTGCTTTCACAGAAAACTGGTCTCTGAAACAGGTTTTGAAAGAAGGTGTGGGATCTGGGAGCCTATGGTCCCCATCTGTTCTCTCCCCTCTGACCCTTTGTTGTTTGACTACACGGTCATGACCCTGTATTTAGTGGGGTAGATGGTCTGTAAAGATGTTCGTGCAGCTTCGCCCTCATGCCTCCCAGCAGTGCCTGAAGCCCTCTTGCTCCTTCCTTCCTGGAAGAAATGCCAGAATTTCACTTCAAAAAAAAAAAAAAAGTTAGAAAAGAGAACCACAAACAGCGAAAGTGCCAGATTGCTAAGGGGGTCCAGGATTGAAATACAGCCTCGAAAAAGTCGCATGTACATAGAGAAAACCCCAAATTTTCCCTAAATCCAACCTGGAACATTTATCTGTCTGGCTTTCTTTGTTCTCGGGCCAGTTTTTAACCATTAGATGACTTACAGTTGTAATGCTGGCGGTTTCTAGGTTAGGTGGTAGCTGGAGGGGATTCTCTTTTTAAATTCAGTTCCTTGGGTAGGTGGTGTTGGCAAGGCAGGAGTGGCCCGTTGGTGCCAAGTCTGAAGACCCAGAATGCCTTTCCTGGGCTGGAGTCCTATGCATCAGGGTCTGGATTTGCAAGTTACAAAGGGAAAGAGAACTTGATGTGAAAAGACTGAAAACGTGGTGAAGAAAGGTGAAAGGGGTTAAAAAAGGAAAAGAAAAAGAAGTCATGAAAGATGTAAGAAAAAGAAAGAAAAGTGACTTGCAAAAATAGAAAGATTGAAGGGAGTAAGAAAATGATAAGGAGAAAAATAAGCAGTGAGTTGCTGGAAAATACAATTGAAAATCAAAAACATCTTTGGCTTGAGATCACGAAGTTGATTTCATAAGTGCTCCGGATAGTTTTGAAATGTGTGGCTCCCATTTTCTCCTCATGCCCTGTTCTTCCATGGTCATGACCAAGCCTCACTTAGCAGCAGAGATGCTGGGGGTGCGCACCTTGGGTTTGTGAACAGGAAGTGCCGTACAACAGTAATGTGAATTGCCAGCCTATTGATAGAGGGGGGAAAAGGCCGTGATGAATCACAGAAACAGACTTTTACATGAAACGCCATCCAATTCACTACCAGCCAGTTGCTCTAATCTCAGCCGAATGTGCAGTGTTTATTTTTCCAAGAATGGGGCCCTCTATGACTCACGGTACTCAGATGCTACTTACTAATGGACCCTTGTACAAGTCAAGAATGTGACACACAGCGAGACACGCAGCTTAACAATCACAAACAACAGCACAGTTAATGGGGGGTGAAGCTTCGGTGACATGCGTCACACCAAAGAGCCGACTCCTCCTGTTCCCTGAGGCCACAGATGAAGGGTCTCTGGATTGTGTAATAATGATAAAATATTGCCATCTGTTGGCATCCTGTGTAAGCAGGCTCTGACATACAGAACGTTGATGTTTTTCCAGACTGCCTCTCACATTTCTCCAAGGAAAGGATGTGTGAAAAGCACTGGGGAAAGAGCAGAACATCACAGCCTGACCTTCCAGGAAGAGAAACATTAACAACATTCTGAAAGTTCAAACCTAGAAGAGGACAGACTGTAGCACGTTGGTCTAATAATCTCTTACCTGAAGGCATGGCAGTAGTTAAACCCACGGCAGGTTGCTGACACTCAGCTAGATGGATCATAGGGTTTTGTTTCAGATATGTGGTCTAATGATACTGGAGAACATGCACTCCTCCTCACAAAGGGTTCAGAGAGTTTTTAATCCAGATGGACCTTTATTTATTGCCAGAGAGTTAAAGGCAAGGATGTTGAGCTGTAAAAATCACACATATTATGGGTAAAATTGTAAATTACAATAAGCTAAAATATCCTCTACTTTAATTATCCCTCAATTCTGGATAAACCTGACAAAATTGTGTTTCTTTATTTTTTTCTGAACTTGACAAATATAGAAGAAAATGGTCTTGTTGCAAAAACAAAGTGGAAACTGAAAACCAGAGTAATAATCATGAGATGCTTCAAAAGTCTAGAGAGGTTTTTTTTTTTCTAACATCTTTATTGGAGTATAATTGCTTTACATGTTGAGTTAGTTTCTGCTGTATAACAAAGTGAATCAGCTATATGCATACATGCATCCCCATATCCCCTCCCTCTTGCGTCTCCCACCCACCCTCCCTATCCCACCCCTCTAGGCGGTCACAAAGCACCGAGCTGATCTCCCTGTGCTATGCAGCTGCTTCCCACTAGCTATCTGTTTTACATTTGGTAGTGTATATATGTCAGTGCTACTCTCTCACTTCGTCCCTGCTTACCCTTCCCTCCCCATGTCCTCAACTCCATTCTCTACGTATGCGTCTTTATTCCTGTCCGGCCCCGAGGTTCATCAGAACTATTTTTTTTTTTTTTTTAGATTCCATATATATGTGTTAGCATATAGTATTTGTTTTTCTCTTTCTGACTTAGTTCACTCTGTATGACAGACTCTAGGTCCATCCTCCTCCGCTACAAATAACTCAATTTGGTTTCTTTTTATGGCTGAGTAATATTCCATTGTATATATGTGCCACATCTTCTTTATCCATTCATCTGTCAATGGACATTTCTGTTGCTTCCATGTCCCGGCTATGGTAAATACTGCTGCAGTGAACATTGCGGTACATGTCTCTTTTTGATTTATGGTTTTCTCAGGGTATATGCACAGTAATGGTATTGTTGATCATATGCTAGTTCTAGTTTTAGTTTTTTAAGGAACCTCCATACTGTTCTCCAAAGCGGCTGTATTAATTTACATTCCCACCAACAGTGCAAGAGGATTCCCTTTTCTCCACACCCTCTCCAGGACTTATTATTTGTAGATTTTTTGATGATGGTCATTCTGACCAGTGTGAGGTGATACCTCATTTTGCTTTTGATTTGCATTTCTCTAATGGTTAGTGATGTTGAGCATCCTTTCATGTGTTTGTTGGCAATCTGTATATCTCCTTTGGAGAAATGTCTGTTTAGGTCTTCTGCCCATTTTTGGATTGGGTTGTTTGCTTTTTTGATATTGAGCTGCATGAGCTGCTTGTATATTTTGGAGATTAATCCTTTGTCAGTTGCCATTAGGTCCCATTTGTTTATTTTTGTTTTTATTTCCATTTCTCTAAGAGGTGGTTCAAAAAGGATCTTGCTATGATTTATCTCATAGAATGTTCTGCCTAAGTTTTCCTCTAAGAGTTTTATAGTGTCTGGTCTTACATTTAAGTCTTTAATCCATTCTGAGTTTATTTTTGTGTATGGTGATAGGAAGTGTTCTAATTTCATTCTTTTACATGTACCTGTCCGGTTTTCCCAGCACCACTTATTGAAGAGGCTGTCTTTTCTCCATTGTATATTCTCGCCTCCTTTATCAAAGATAAAGTGACCATTTGTGCATGGGTTTATCTCTGGGCTTTCTAACCTTTGTAGTATAGTCTGATGTCCGGGTGCCTGATTCCTCCAGCTCCGTTTTTCTTTCTCTAGATTGCTTTGGCTATTCGGGGTCTTTTGTGTTTCCATACAAATTGTGAAATTTTTTGTTCCAGTTCCGTGAAAGATTGGTAGTTTGATAGGGATTGCATTGAATCTGTAGATCTGTAGATTGCTTTGGGTGGTATAGTCATTTTCACAAGGTTGATTCTTCCAATCCAAGAACATGGTATATCTCTCCACCTGTTTGTATCGTCTTTAATTTCGTTCATCAGTGCCTTGTAGTTTTCTGCATACAGGTCTTTTGTCTCCTTTGGTAGGTTTATTCCTAGGTATTTTATTCTTTTTGTTGCAGTTGTAAAGGGGAGTGTTTCCTTAATTTCCCTTTCAGATTTTTCATCATTAATGTATAAGGATGCAAGAGATTTCTTTGTATTAATTTTATCCTGCTATTTGCCAAATTCACTGATTAGCTCTAGTAGTTTTCTGCTAATATCTTTAGGATTCTCTATGTATAGTATCGTGTCATCTGCATACAGTGACAGTTTTTCTTCTTCTTTTCTGATTTAGATTCCATTTATTACTTTTACTTCTCTGACTGCCATGGCTAAAACTTCAAAAACTATGGTGAATAATAGTGGCGAGAGTGGGCAGCCTTGTCTTGTTCCTGATCTTAGAGGAAATGGTTTCAGTTTTTCACCATTGAGAACTATGTTGGCTGTGGGTGGGTTTGTCATATATGGTCTTTATTATGTTGAGGTAGGTTCGCTCCATGCCTACTTTCTGGAGAGTTTTTATCATAAATGGGTGTTGAATTTTGTCAAAAGCTTTTTCTCCATCTATTGCGATGATCATATGGTTTTTATCCTTCAATTTGTTAATGTGGTGTATCACTTTGATTGCTTTGAGTATACTGAAGAATCCTTACCTTTGTGGGATAAAGCCCACTTGATCACAGTGTATGATCCTCTTAATGTGCTGTTGGATTCTGTTTGCTAGTATTTTTTGAGGATTTTTGTACCTATGTTTATCAGTGATATTGGCCTGTGGTTTTCTTTTTTTGTGACATCTTTGTCTGGTTTTGGTATCAGGGTGATGGTGACTTTGTAGAATGAGATTGGGAGTGTTCCTCCCTCTGCTGTATTTTGGAAGAGTTTGAGAAGGTTAGGTGCTAGTTCTTCTCTAAATGTTTGATGGAATTCGCCTGTGAAGCCATCCGGTCCTGGACTTTTCTTTGTTTGAAGATTTTTAATCACAGTTTCAATTTCAGTGCTTGTGAGTACCAGAGTTTGAGAAGGATAGGTGTTAGCTCTTGGAAGAGTTTAAGAAGGATAGGTGTTAGCTCTTTCTGAATGTTTGATCGATTTCACCTGTAAAGCCATCTAGTCCTGGGCTTTTGTTTGTTGGAAGATTTTTGGTCAGAGTTTCCATTTCAGTGCTTGTGATTGGTCTGTTCAACTTTCTGTTTGTTCCTGGTTCAGTCTTGGAAGGTTGTGCTTTTCTAAGAATTTGTCCTTTTCTTCCAGGCACTGACTTTAGGGTTTTTTGGTTCTTCTTTCTCTAATTACTTTAGGTGTAAGTTTAGGTTGTTTATTTGTCTCATGATCGTCTGTGTTTCTGCAGCGTCAGTTGTTACTTCTTTACATTTCTAATTCTGTTGGTTTGAGTCTTCTCTCTTTTTTTCTTGATGAGTTTGGCTAATGGTTTAGCAATTTTTTCCTTGTTTCTTGAGGTAGGATTTTATTGCGATAACCTTCCCTCTTAGAACTGCTTTTGCTGCACCCCATAGGTTTTGGGTGGTCGTGTTTTCATTGTCGTGTGATTCTAAGTATTTTTTAATTTCCTCTTTGATTTCTTCAGTCATCTCTTGATTAGTTAGTAGTATATTGTTGAGCCTCCATGTGTTTGTATTTTTTTACAGATTATTTTCCTGTAATTGATACCTAGTCTCATAGCGTTGTGTGCCGCCAGCCGCGGCGGGTCCTCAAAGTGCTGCAACAATCGACGAGAGGGGGTAGGGAACTGAGAGCACCAAGGTATGGGATCAGAAGGGCACAAACAACTGATGGTTGCAAGGCAAGTTTAATAACAAAGCATAGTCATATATATACCCCTAAAGCAGGGACTCTTAACAGACATTGCGCCCTAAAGCAGAAACCTTGTATAAACATTGTTCTGTAGAACTGGTCTTTTATCTCGGCTTAGTCGCCACCATATCTGCAGGGACTTTGCACAGTCATTGTGCCCTAAAAGAAAGGAATGCCACTGTCTCGCGGGCTCGGTCTCAGCGCCCGGGGCGCGGCGCCGCGAACATCCTGCTGCTCGCCGGCGCGGACTGGCTCTGAGGAGCCGGAGCGCTGAGCGGGTTTATTGCGTGTTCCACAAAGGCACCAACTTCCCCCCCAGGGTTGCTTTTCCTAGCTTTAGGGAACAACCAGGGACTCTCAGTATCTGAGCAGGTCCCTGGAGCGATCTGGCCAAAGGCCATCTCGTTTTTTACGTTCATACCATAAAGTCCAGGATGCATACCAAGGAGAGTACAATCGGGCCCTGAGGCTTAGGAGGGTCTTAATGGCGCATTCCTCAGAGCGCAATGCTCGCCACATTTCCCCCTCTTTTATTTTTTAAAGCTTGATAATGCAATTTCAACCCATACACGTAGCGAGACAGCCAACAATAAAGCGTAATCCTGAGGCTTATGAGGGTCTTAATGGCGCATTCCTCAGAGGGCAATGCTCGCCACAGTTGTGGTCGGAAAAGATACTTGATATGATTTCAGTTTTCTTACGTTTCCTGAGGATTGCTTTGTGACCCAAGATGTGATCTATCCTGGAGGATGTTCCATGAGCACTTGAGAAGAAAGTGTGTTCTGTTGTTTTTGGCGGGAATGTCCTATAAATATCAATTAAATCCATCTTGTTTAATGTGTCATTTAAAGCTTGTGTTTCCTTATTTATTTTCATTTTGGATGGTCTGTCCATTAGTGAAAGTGGGGTGTTAAAGTCCCC
>NC_041227.1:129151493-129185321 GCF_002837175.3 Physeter macrocephalus
TACAGGTCTTGTTTTTGTATCCATTCAGCCAGTCTGTGTCTTTTGGTTGGAGCATTTAATCCATTTACATTTAAGGTAATTATCGATATGTATGTTCCTATGACCATTTTCTTAATTGTTTTGGGTTTGTTATTGTAGGTCTTTTCCTTCTCTTGTGTTTCCTGCCTAGAGACATTCCCTTAGCATTTGTCATATAGCTGGTTTGGTGGTGCTGAATTCTCTTAACTTTTGCTTGTCTGTAAAGGTTTTAATTTCTCCATGGAATCTGCATGAGATCCTTGCTGGGTAGAGTAATCTTGGTTGTCGGTTTTTCCCTTTCATCACTTTAAATATGTCCTGCCACTCCCTCTGGCTTTCAGAGTTTCGGCTGACAAATCAGCTGTTAACCTTCTGGCGATTCCCTTATATGCTATTTGTTGCTTTTCCCTTGCTGCTTAAAAAATTTTTTTTTGTATTTAATTTTTGATAGTTTGCGTAATATGTGCCTTGGTGTGTTTCTCCTTGGATTTATTCTGTATGGGATTCTCTCCACTTCCTGGACTTGATTGACTATTTCCTTTCCCATGTTAGGGAAGTTTTCAACTATAACCTCTTCAAATATTTTCTCAGACCCTTTCTTTTTCTCTTCTTCTTCTGGGACCCCTATAATTCAAATGTTGGTGTATTTAATGTTGTCCCAGAGGTCTCTGAGACTGTCCTCATTTCTTTTCATTCTTTTTTCTTTATTTTGCTCTGTGGCAGTTATTTCCACTATTTTATCTTCCAGGTCACTTATCCGTTCTTCTGCCTCAGTTATACTGCTATTGATTCCTTCTAGAGAATTTTTAATTTCATTTACTTTGTTGTTCATCGTTTGTTTGCTCTTTAGTTCTTATAGGTCCTTGTTAAACGTTTCTTGTATTTTCTCCATTCTGTTTCCAAAATTTTGGTTCGTCTTTACTGTCATAGTTCTGAATTATTTTTCATGTAGACTGCCTATTTCCTCTTCATTTGTTTAGTCTGGTGGGTTTTTACCTTGCTCCTTCATCTGCTGCATATTTCTCTGTCTTCTCCTTCTTTTTAACTTACAGTGTTTGAGGTCTCCTTTTCGCAGGGGGGAGGTTCACAGTTCCCGTATTTTTTGTTGTCTGCCCCCAGTGGGTGAGGTTGGTTCAGTGGCTTGTGTAGGCTTCCTGGTGGAGGGGACTGGTGCCTGTGGCCTGGTGGGTGGGACTGGATCTTGTCTTCCTTGTGGGCAGGGCTGCATCCAGTGGTGTGTTTGGGGTGTCTGTGAAGTTAGTATGATTTTAGACAGGCTCTCTGCTAATGCGTGGGGCTGTGTTCCTGTCTAGGTAGTTGTTTGGCATGGAGCATCCGGCACTGAAGCTCGCTGGTTGTTGGGTGGAGCTGGGTCTTAGCGTTGAGACGGAGATCTCTGGGAGAGCTCTCGCCGATTGATATTACATGGGGCCGGGAGGTCTCTGGTGGTCCAATGTCCTGGACTTGGCTCTCCCACCTCGGAGGCTCAGGCCTGACACCCAGCCGGAGCACCAAGACCCTCTCAGCCACATGACTCAGAAGAAAAGGAAGAAAAAAAGGGAATGAAAAAAGTTATAAATAAAATAAATAAAAATAAAATTTAAAAAAAAATGAAACAAATAAAGAAGAAGAGAGCAACCAAACCAATAAACAGGTCCACCAGTGATAACAAGCACTAAAAACTAAACTAAGATAAACCTAAAAATCAGCCACAGATCAGTCGCAGACAGCAAACCCCACGTCTCCAGTTGCTCCCAAATTCTACCGCCTCAATTTTGGGAGCATTCGCTGTCTATTCAGGTGTTCCACAGGTACAGGGTTCCTCAAGCTGATTGTGGGGATTTAATCCGCTGCTCCCGAGGCTGCACGGAAAAGTTTCCCTTTCTCTTCTCTGTTTGCACAGCTCCTGGGGTTCAGCTTTGATTTTGGCCCCATCTCTGCATGTAGGTCGCCTTCAGGCGTCTGTTCCCCGCCCAGACAGGAGGGGGTTAAAGCACTGGCTGATTAGGGCTCTCTTGCTCTCTCAGGCCAGGGAGAGGGAGGGGTATGGTTGTCATAATTGGAATGCGGGGCGAGCCTGCGGTGGCAGAGGCCAGCGTAACATTGCAACAGCCCGAGGCTCACCGTGCGTTCTCCCAGGGAAGTTATCCCTGGACCTCACGGCCCCGTCAGTGGCGTGTTGCACAGGCTCGCAGGTGGGTGTGTGTAGTGACCTGTGCTCGCACACAGGATTCTTGGTGGCGGCAGCAGCAGCGTTAGTGTTTCATGCCCGTCTCTGGGGTCCATACACTACCCAGGTACATGGGGATTTCCTTGCCTTTGGGAAGTCTGAGGTCTTCTGCCAGCATTCATTAGGTGTTCTGTAGGAGTTGTTCCACCTGTAGATGTATTTTTGATGTATCTGTGGGGAGGAAGGTGGTCTCCATGTCTCACTCCTCTGCCATCTTGAAGGTCCCCTAGAGAGGTGTTTAACCAGACCCAATAACCTGGAACTTGGGATTTGTCCATTTAGAGACATAAATTCAATGAATTAGAATTGAAATGTCTACATAAATCTGGGATCCTTGAAAGGCAGCAACTTCAGAAGATGAGAAAAAATAAATAAAACTTGCAATACAAAGGCATGTGGATATTTGTCAGGGCATTGGCTGAAGCAATTAAACCAAAAAAACTCTTCTGACAAAAACCACACCAGAAATCCTCAGAATTTCACAGATTTTGAAGTTAAAATTTACACTATTTTCATATTTCAGGACTCCCCAAACCAAAACATTTACAGAAGAGCTGTTATGAGGGCCAGTGTCCACTGGTATAGTGGCACTGTGGTGTGTCCCAGAAGTGAACCAAAATTGTTCTGGAATGATTTTCCCATAAATCAGCCCGCTAGAAAGTCCCACAAAGAGAGAGACAGAGAGTAATCTAAGTCCCACTAGAGAGCCCTCAATATCATAATGTGAAATACACAGGGAAAAAAAAAAACTTCACGAACAATGTTAAAAGAAATTATGGCTCAGAATTTAACAGAATCAATGGATACATGTTCCTCAGTTTCAAAAAATCGTTAATCTACCTTTAGGCACATTGTCGTGAATAAGGAACACCAAAGACGATTGTAAGTCTCCGATCCAATCCGAGTGAAAAGAAAACATGAACAAAAAAAAGTCACACAACACATGGTCAGAGTTCCAAAGTACTGATTCACTTAATGCCTGCTGATTTCAGCTGCCTGTTATAGAATGAACACTTTAAATAAACACATGAGGTTGCTTTCCAGTTGTTTAAAAGAAATATAATACCTTAATTATATATATAAAATATATGACATATATAATAATGTTTATAGAAACTTAATAATAACTTGACTCTCCAAATTCCATTCATTTTTTGTTTCATTCCATATCCAGTCACTGAACTACAATAGTTCTCACCATTTCAAATCTTATGCACTACTAAATGATAAGTACCAATACGTAAATGCTCACTTGCGTAAAAATGAAACAATTTGTACTGAAAGCAGGTGCCAACAAAATATAAATACACTTGTCCCTTGGTATCCACGGGAGATTGGTTCCAGGACCCCATCACGGATACCAAATTCCAAGGAAGCTCAGGTCCCATATGTAAGATGGTGTAGTATTTGCATATAATCTATGCACATCCTCCTGTATGCTTTAAGTCGTCTCTAGATTACTTATAATAACCAACACAGTGTAAATGCTATTCAAGTTTTGCTTTTTGGAGCTTTCTGGAATTTCTTTTCAAATATTTTCGATCCTCAGTTAGCTGAATCTGTGGATGCAGAACCCACAGGTTCAGGGGACTTGACCATAAGGATTCATAGACATAGAGCATGGTTTTGTAATAAGACATATAAATTGAAATAATTTTTCTCTCTGGGAATTCTGTTTGTCTTAGGATCTCACCCAGCTATTCAGTTCCTAGCAAAATTAGTTTACCTCAAGTTGCTTCCTTTCTTTCCCTTACTGATTTAGGGAGGATTTGAAGACTAGAAAGATGAATGTGACTCATCTACAGCCAATGGAAATAAATTTTTAAAATACCTTTCTAGAATTAGGATGCATTGATGTCATTGCACTAGGCTACAACCTACATCACACCACACTCTTTTTTCTTTGCTATGCGGTTTGTTATCCTATAGAATATTTTTACTCTTAAAGATTTGCACGCAGATATCTGAGGCCTGTAGACTAAAGAGCCAACCATTCCTGTCACTGCCAAAAAACATTAAAGAGCTTTACGCACGTTGACTCCATAGCTGTATTTTTCCTCACATAAAGCTGCCCACTGAGCTTGCCTTCTCTTACATGTTGAACCCTATCTCATTTATTCTCACTTCTTTAATACTCAACCCTTTCTAATAGTCTGCAGGCACATATCATTGTAAATGCACTTGATTTTGGTGAAAAGGCAACCTCAGAGAGCTTGCAGTATTCCAAACAGAGCCAGCTAATTTGGTGGTTGAGTTCTGATCCAGATTCTAACTGGATTTTTCCCTCAGAGTTTTCCTTTTTCATCAAATGACTGTCCCAGTCTTCCTCTCTCTTGTCTCAAATGAGAAAGTAAAATGTGGATTTTACAAACCTTGTATATTCTAGATCATTTAACGTAGGTGTTTTGAGCATGGCACTGGCAAATATATAATTTTAAGCTTGATTCCTGTGTGGGTTGGTTCAGTGTTTTCTGCTTCATAGCTAAATGCTGTATCCCCAAACCATCCAGTTAAAAGTGGTGAGAGTATCAAAGAAAGTAGGACAGTTAAATGGCATATCTGGAGTTCAGAGATGTCTTTACATAGCTGATACCTCCCAGTTCTCTAATCTGGACAGCTGAATATTAGGAAAGCCCATCTCATTATTTTATGAGAGTTCTAAGTGTCCATTAAAAAAAAACCCAGAAAGTTTAGATGACATTGCTGTGGTGTATTAAAACTAAAATGTTTCATGTGTATGTTTTGATACACAGTGACTGCTTTGTAATGCCTAAGCATAAATCTTTTGGCAAAATTTGGAGAATATTGGAAATTATAAGCTATAAACATCGTTTGGCCATCTTGGCCTGTTACAGCTCAGAGTTGTAAGGCTATCTGGTTTCATTTCTGAAATGTACTTCGATTTTAGTTGAATGAATCGCTGTGTTTTCAGAACGGCATCTCCACAACTCATTGTGCCTCCAATGTATATGAATTCATCACCGGCACGCCTAGGATCTTTAACATTTAGTGGATTAAAAAAAAAAGGCCAGTGCTGTCGTGTGCCAACAATGTTATAATCAAGGCCCATGCTTAGTGTCACCTTCCTAAATGGAGGCTGCGCTCACAGTGCTTGTTCTGCTACAATTAATCACATGCTTTTCAAATGTCAACATAATTTTCATGGTCTGCTAGGAAGTAGTATTCATAATAGAAAAAATAATAGAGTTACCATTAAAAATTGATCTGTCACTGTTCCTTTTAAAATCGTTGGTTCTGCCTGAACAAACTGTATGGAATTTTAAAAGTTTCCATCCAATGTATCCCCACATGCCTGCTTGGAAAGTTTACCTGGCTTTCTGCATTCTGTCCGAGCTGCTCCATATGCAGTACTATACTTGAGTAGAAATATGATGAAGTACACATAGTAGGCTCTCTAACAATATCTGCCATATGTTGATATTTGAAGTATGAATGACTCTCAGTGAAAAACAACAGAATTTTTATGAATTCGGCGGTGTTTCTAAACTTTCCAAAAATAAGAATTTCTGATAGACAATTGCTGCTTATATTCAAAAACACTTTGTAAAGGAGAGTATCGTGAACTAACCATGTGTTTAGGTGTCTTTTCTGTAAGCTGTGAGCCAGTTTTTCATTTTATGAAAATAAATGCACCAATCCTTAGAAAATTCCCCTGAAAAAACACCTTCTTTCTTAGTTAAAATGGAAACAGCCTGAAGCCTAAGCCATTATTATTTGTCCCAGTAACTTCAGGTCATAGATAGATATTTCACGGTCTGTGAAGTTCCTTTAACAAGAAACTAATCATTTGTGACCATGAGGATCACAGTCCTCCTATACGATCGCTGGATTTCTGCGTTCCTGAGTAATTAATTTTAGCGTGTACGTGGGGCCGAAACAATAGGTCTGTACAATTAATTTAAATTACAAAGTGGAAAGAACAAAAACGGAAAAGAATCAGACTAAGTATGCACCCGACTGATTTGTTTTTGTATTTCAGTTGTTAGATATTACATAGAGTTCATGAATTTATCGGCTCAATTTGTGCACTAGAAGCCTGTATTACTTTAATATAGGTATGTGAAAAATTAAGTTCGAATTTGGAAAAATCTGAGAAAGTTCACATATAGAGATTCTGACAGTCAGCTTTAAGCGCAGACAAATCAAGTTACCATCAGGAGAGCACGTGTTTCCCTTGTCACAACCCGGGACCAGTGGGAGAAATGTTAGCTCCATCCACCCACCCTCTCTTCTCTTGCTCCATCCCCTGTCCACGCTGAAATGATCTGAGTCTGGGGGTTGAATCTGCAGCACGCCGGCTGAGGAGAGACCTCTCTGGCCCAGATAGAAATGCAACCTACGTCCGTTCAGACACAACAGTCATTTCCTCTCCGGTGCATTAGCCCAACCCCAGCCAACAGCAATAAAAACCCTTCCACATAAAGTTCCCACAGCATTTGTCACAGGTCGCCTCTTAGACACGTTTCTTCTGAGTTAAAAATAACTAGCCACCAAATTTCAGACTTTTAGGGGCTGGTGATGAAATGCAACGAAATTATTTTGCCCTAAATCTGTTTAAATCTTGGCTTCTCTCAGATCAGCCTGATTCCCTGTAACACAGCAACTGCCTTTGCTTTTGGCAGAGCAGTCCAGATCCTTTCAGCGGCACCCTGGCTGGGTGATGCGGCATCAAAACGTGCCGCTTTTCTTATGTTCCAAAAAAGTAGGGTGAATAAAATCATCTGAGATCCCAGGTACCATGTTTGATAGATAAATGCCAAATCAGGTTTAAAAAATATAACCATGAATATAATATCTATGCTTGAAAGTGGACTGGTGGTTTCCAAATACAAATCTGGGCTCCGCTCGAGGCTCAGTGGTTAAGAACCCACCTGCCAATGCAGGGGACATGGGTTCGAGCCGTGGTCTGGGAAGATCCCACATGTCACGGAGCAACTAAGCCCGTGCGCCACAACTACCGAGCCCGCGTGCCACAACTACTGAAGCCCGCGCGCCTAGAGTCCGTGCTCCGCAACAAGAGAAGCCACCGCAGTGAGAAGCCCGCACGCCGCAATGAAGAGTAGCCCCCACTCGCCGCAACTAGAGAAAAGCCCGAGTGCAGTTACAGAGACCCAACACAGCCAAAAATAAAAACAAATAAATAAATTTATTAAAAAAAAAAAATTATCTCCAAATACAAGTCTGAATTGTTTCATGGTGAGTGCTTAGGACCTACAGACTTTCAAAAACCTTGTTAAATTATTTGATAGCAGGGAAAATATTTGTTGGTTCCAAAATATTAAAGTTATACAATTAAAACTATTAATAATGTCAAAGTTAAATTATATAAATCCTTTAGTTACAATAGCATAGTGGAATGTTGCATCATTTTATTTTGTTTTATACTATGTGGGCAGTAATCTCAAAAGTCTAAATACCTAAGACCTAAGACGACCTTAAAATGACCCTGGCTGAAATCACTTGGGAGAGTTTTAAATACAGATTCTTGGGCTCTACTCCAAACTGAGAGATTCAGACCTTCCAGAGGGTGAACCAGAAATCTGTATTTTTAAAGTTCCCTAAAAAATTCTGATAATTAGCTCCACGTAAATGATATAATACGGTTCAAATTCTCTTTTTTTTTTTTTGGCCAGGCTCTGTGCTAAGAACAAAATCTTATATTTGTATTCCAAATACTTAAAAACTGTCTTCAGAATGGTACTGATTGGCAAAATTTATTTAAGTTACAAATTCATGTGATTCTTTACCTCAGAAATACCACTTATGAAAATTTATCTTATATATTTACCTGAATTTTTGCATATTTTCATCACTAAAACCCAGAAACCATCCAAGGATACATCTACTGGGAACTGGTTGAATAAACTATTGTATCTCACATACTCTAGAGCTGTAAGAAAGGATGAAGAAACACGCTATGCCCCCCCCCCCCCCAAATTTGGAAAAATATCCAGGATATATTATCAAGTGAAGAACAGAAATATACATTATAGAATATATTGTACACCACCATTTGTGTAAGAAAGGGAAGAAATAAAAACTTATATCTTTCTATTCTGTGCTTCCATGAGTTTAAGTGTTTTAGATATAAGTGGAACCATGAAGTATTTTTTCCTTCTGTGACTGGCTTATTTCACTTAGCATAATGTCCTCAAGGTTCATCCATGTTGTTGCATATTGCAGGGTTTCCTTCTTTTTTAAGATTGATTAATGTTCTATTGCACGTATATATCACATTTTCTTTATCCACTCATCCATTGGTGGACAGTTAGATTGTTTCCACATCTTGGCTGTTGTGGCTAGCACAGCAGTGAATGTGGGAGTGCTAACATCTCTTTGAGGTCCTGATTTCAGTTCTTTTGGATAAACACCCAGGATTGGATTGATGGATCATATGGTAGTTCTACTTTTAATCTTTTAAGGAATTCACAAACTCTTTTGCACAGTGGCTGCACCATTTTGCATTACCACCAGCAGAGTGCAAGTGTTCCAGTTTCCCCGCATCCTCACCAGCACTTGCTGTCTTTTAGTTTCTTTCGATAATAGCCGACCTAACGTGTGTGAAGAGATAGGGGCAGGGGAGGGGAAAATGAAGAATTGCTAAACAATGGCAGAAAATTTTAATTATGCATGATGAGTAAGCTCTAGAGATCTACCGTACAATATTTTATTGTACACTTAAAATCTGTTAAAAGGATAGATTTTAAATTAAATATTCTTACCATAATAAAATAGAAATAAAATATATCATTTTATTTGTTTCTACTTGTCCAAAAAGGAGTAGAAAGATACACAAGAAACTAATAAATGTAGTTACCTATGGGGTAAACAGATTGAACGATGTGCAGCTGGTGAATGTGGATGGGGCAGTACTGAGACATTTTATGTACGTTTAAAAAATTATTTTCAAGCCATATAAAATGTATTTATAACATAATGTGTTTAAATAATCAAAATGCAAAATAAAATAATCTGAATGTTTTATCTTACTCTTAGAAGTTGTTTTATCATTTCTAGAAAATAAAAATTTGTAAGCCCAGTTTTTTTCTTGATAATACATCCTTACAACAAAAGGAAATAATGCTTTAAGAGATTCTTCAAAAAAGACATCAAATAAACTCAAAAGTTTAGGAGAGAAATGTCAAGCCAGGAGATATAAGAGTCTACCGTCAGTCTTGGTTTGAAAACCAAGTGCTTTCCAAATTCCCAGAGATGACTTCTTTTCTTCACTCTTTGATATTTTCTTGCCAAAAAGCTCTCACCCCATATGCAACAGTCCTGAGGCAGAATATGGTGATCTCTAACCAACTACAGGATGTTTTTAATGCAAAAAAATGAAGAAAAGGATAAGTCCATTTGAAATTCAAAATTCTTGGGAAATTCTGGAGGTGGGTGGATAATTGTTACCAACTTTGACACAAAGCCAGAGCACCCGGGAAGGCACACCTGAATCATCTTTCCTTAGTCCCCTTGTGTTTGAGGGCGATTATCAGAAGGGTATGTAGCTATGTGCCTCCCTACGTGTGTGTGAGTGAGTGTGTAAGTAATAGTACTAGAGAACATGGGATAATATCTGGAGTTAGAGCTTTTCTTTCATGGAGTTTGGTACAAGGGATATAGTGCAGACTCTCATAGTAAGATACTTCTTAAATATGACTTTGCTCTTAACTAACATGCCAAAAAGAATATTTCTGCGGGTTAAGCATATGGGGATTTACAATGATCCACTGGACCTTCTCTCACAGCGCCATGCTGAAGCTTGTAGAAGGGGAAGGGAAGTGTCTTAAGGCCCCCACCCACACTCATGTTCCCAAAATACCACCTGCATCTCCAGTGAGCCTGGCTTTCTTGCTGCAGGCTTTGGATTCCTTTCCCAAAATAAAAGACACCCAACCCATCAAGGAATTTTTAGTCATTTCATTCCAAAGCTGGTGATTCATCAGTATAGAGTTAAGTAAACATATAGGAAAAAACTGTTGCAAATATATAAATGTTCCCGTGTGTCCGTTTGATAATCAAACTGGTACTTGAACCACTTTTGCATGGCAGTTATTACACTACTTTTCTCGCCTGTTGAACTCGTAGCAGCCATTAACTTTATACGTGTTTAGTTTCTGGGTTACCGGAGCAGTAGCTTGAACGCGCAAGCAGGGTTACGGATGGATGTGTGACATTCTCCTCTCGGCACTAAGCTGGGTTTCAATCCATGTGGCAAAAGTAAATGATTTTGCACAGCAGTCATCTCAGCTGAAAGCCTAAAGCAACTTACGGGCCTCTGAAAGTCTCATCCGTAACCTCGCTGAGACCCTGTTTCCTCATCTTTAAGTCTTTTCCTATCTAAGTCCCTGGGATTTACATGTTCCCATCATGGCAGGGCTCACGAAAGCAAGTTATACTTAATTATTTTACTCATGTGTAAGGTATGTATTATGCCATATGATAATTACTCAGTAATGATAATAATCATCAGCCTTGAAGAATTTTCAAACTACAGGGACCTTTATTGAATCAGTCCTAATTTATCTTTTCACGGAAGAGGAAACTGACATCCAAGAGACAGTGGGACTTGCCCAGGTCACTCATCTACTTACTGGCAAAGCTGTAGTGTCCACATCACGGGCCTTCTAGTACCAGTCCAGAGTTTTCTGTACCATATCATATTACCTTACCACTATCACAGAGAAACACTCTGATTCCAGGTTTCTAAAAGATGTGTATGTATTTGCACAGAAACGTAAAAAGAAAAATTTCTGTTCCATCTCTTAGTGAGCTTGTTTTTCTTTGAAATCTTATGTTTTATTAATTTTCTTATACTAAGCCATAATTATTTTATAGGCACTTACTAGCAAAAATAACTTTAAGCATAGCTGGTATTACATCACCCTGTAGCTGTTTAGAAATATCTAACAAACAGAAAACACAAATTAAGAAAAAAATATATAAAAGTACAGTTGTGCTGGAATCCTAGGCCAAGGAGGCTAAGGACTTTTCCCTTTTGTTTTGTTTTTGGTTTACACTATCCCTTCTGGTGCATTCTGTACCTTCTAATTACTGGCTTTGGGTACTTTAAAAATCAAGTCATACATTCCCCTGGGTAAAGTTCCTAGAGAGAAATAAGAGCCAGCGAAAAAATTTGCCCCATTGCTGGCTCAGTCGGGCTCGTTTCTAGTTGGATTTTAACTGGGCATATGGTAGGCATTAAAAACTTGTTGACATGTACTCCTTTTGTTAGTATGCTTTAAATCAGAGGGGTTCCAGCCACTAGCCTTCTCAGATGTGTCCATTTTTATGGCATTACACGTAGAAGACACAGCTGACAATTATTTTCACCATGTTTATTTTAGAGTAGAGATATTAAAAGACACACATAGGAAGTTGATTTGCTTTTATTTTTATTTTTGATAAGGAAAGCAATTTTCAAAAATTTTTCTTTGAGTCCCAAACAGAGCAAAGCAGGGAAAGCTGGATTCCCTTGGTGAATCGGAATGTATCATCATAGGGATGTCTTCCCATAATCTGCTTCGATGGATAACCATGCGTTCCTTGTCAGTGTGGTGGCAGATCTTTGCTGTTTTCGATCAAAGACGTAGGTTTATATGTGAAGATGAAAGAGTACAACCCCTTTGTTTAATAAACACTGAGCCACTTTCCATGCCGCCAGACTACTGAAGAACTGACTTTTCTCCTGGGTCTGTGTCTTTCCATGACCGTAAAGGGAAGCAGTGGAGAAACAGGGAAGACGCAGAGCTCTGAGGGAGCCCGCGTGTTCGGGCTCCAGGATCCACTCTGTTCTTAGCTAACTGGATTATTTTTCTGAGCATTTTAACTCTCAGCATATATTTACTGAATGAATAGCAGTTTCCCTGGATTTCAGCTTTTTGTCTGTAGAAGAAAGAGATAAACCACTGAGGTTCCAGCCTGTACACAGGAGATGGGACATCTGCAAGGCCCCGAGGACTGGGGGAAGTGAACATTTCTGGGTGGGTTCGTGGGAGGGACACTCTGCTCGCTTCTATTTACTCATACCGGGTGTAAATATTGGACTTCTAGATAGGACTTTTTTTTTTTTTTTTTTTTTTTTTTTGATTAGGGGTTTGGCTGACACAGTAAAGAATTTGTAGACCACTACGCTCTGTGAATTTTAAGGTTTCTCCCAACTCTAAGATTCTATGGTTCGGGTTATTGCGATGGTAATTAAAGTCCACAGTTGTTATGTACATAATTGCTTTTATTTAAATATATAATTTGAAATATATTTTGTAGTCTACTGTGATGAGTTTTAACTTCTTCAAAGATGAATTACAGGGCTTCCCTGGTGGGGCAGTCATTAAGAATCCACCTGCCGATGCAGGGGACACGGGTTCGAGCCCCGGTCTGGGAAGATCCCACATGCCGCGGAGCAACTAAGCCCGTGCGCCAGAACTACTGAGCCTGCGCTCTAGAGCCCACGAGCCACAGCTACTGAGCCCGTGTGCCACAACTACTGAGCCCGCGCGCCTAGAGCCCGTGCTCCACGACAAGAGAAGCCACCGCAAATGAGAATCCCACGCACCGCAAGAGCAGACCCCGCTCGCCGCAACTAAAGAAAGCCTGGGCGCAGCAACGAAGACCCCACGCAGCCAAAAATAAACAAATAAATGGATAAATAAATTTTTTTCAAAAAGGTGAGTTACAGGCACACCTTGAAGACATTGCAGGTTTGCAGACCACTGCAATAAAGCAAATATCAAAGTAAAGTGAGTCACACAAATATTTCGGTTTCCCAGTGCATGTGCAAGTGGTGTTTTCACTATACTGTAGTCTATTAAGTGTATAATAGCATTATGTCTAAAATAACAATGTCTATACCTTAATTTAAAAATACTTTATTGCTAAAAAATACTAATCATCATCTGAGCCTTCAGGGAGTTGTAGTAGTAACATCAGAGGTCACTGATCACAGATCACGGTGACACATATGATCAAAATGAAAAACTTTGAAACATTTTGAGAATTGTGACACGTGACACAGAGACATGAAGTGAGCAAATGCTGTTGGGAAAATGGCATCAATAAATTTGATTGTTGCAGGGTTGCCACAGACCTTCAATTTGTAAAAAACGCAGTCTCTGCGAGGTACAGTAAAGCAGGGAGCGATAAAATGAGGTCTGCCTGTATGTCGACTTCTCATTTTAACGTTCCCATCTCCGATTCATAGGTGAGTTTTGACGAAACAAAGAGAACGTGACTTGGTTGCCCAAGATCACGTAGTGAGTTAGATTAGTGCCAGTGTTAGGGTCTAACTTTTCTGCTTTCTGGTCATGTTTTGATTCCAGTAATTTGCCTGGATATTAATCTGTCATCCAGTGAGTCAAATCTGTTGTTGCTTAAAGTGTGAAGGATTTTTGTAACCCTGGTAGACTTCCGGGATGGAAGAAGTCGCTCGGGGTCTTCTACTCCAGGTCTGCCACCGATGATGCAAAAGGCCCTACCACACGTTAGTAGCAGTTGCCCCTAATGCAGGTCCCTTCACTTTGAGGCCAATCATAAAGCCTTCTGGCTTAGCAATGTAAGAATAGCCAAATGATCCTGATTAAACTTTATTTATAAACTTCTGATTTAGAAGGTGGAAAACTCAATAAAACCAGACTACGTGGCACCAAAATATCAGCTACATTTTGTCAAACGTCTCAAGCATTTATTAGTGAAGTTACTTGAGACTTTAGTCGTTGGCTGATTGGTTAAACTCTTTCAGTGTCTTCCCCAGACAAGTCAAGAGATGTGCCTGTACAGTCACATATTTCATCTCCTTCCAAAACCACAGCAATGGAATGGGATGTAAAGTTAGAAAAAGTTGAAGAGTGTCAAAGAAGTACTTACCTAGCTCTGTCCCTAACTTTTCCTTTAATGCTTTTCGAAGCTCCCCAAGGAGACTGTGTGGTGTGCTAGCTACAAACTGTCCCCTCTTCGTGTCATGGTGTTTCTTTATTCGTGCTTGTTTCACTATCGGGCTCCTTCAGTGATGTGCCGTGTTACTTCACACCCTCATATTGGTAATGCTGCCCCCCAGCCCTACCCAAAAGATATCCTCTGGTGCTTTTCTAGCTCACATGTTGTTGGTATAGCTCTCTGCTTTAGCTCCCAGAAGCGTTTTGAAATCTAAAATGGAGCATGTTCATTTAGCCATCATTTAATCTCCATTCTATGTTAAAGCTACAATGCAGTGATGTTTTAGCCTCTCGGTATCTTCCAGAGATTTTGTAAAACTAGTATTTTAAGTTTTTACTACCATTTTATTAACTGTCATTCTTACCAGTCGTGAATCCATGGAGTCAAGACCAACTATGAAATTGGCTCTTCCCTTTGACGCCAAAATTGACTGTAAAGCAAACTTAATGGACCTCAACTCTCTTTTCCTGTTTTTTTTTTTTTTTTTAAAGGTTCTTCGGTCTCTTTTGAGATTAAGCTTATTCCAGCTGTCCTACACAAGAGGCCAAAGTGCAAGGACAATGTCCCAGTGTCCTGAGCTTCACAAGCTGAGACTCCTAACTACATGTAGAGTCTGCTCATAGTTTTATAAGATTTCCCCTGTAAATTTCCACGTAATCCCACAGAATAATTTATCCCCGTCTGTAATAACTCCAAGTTGTTTGCAGAGGCAAGATAATCTGCAGAGTCACTCATATTTAGAACTACCGAAAGCATGGCTGCAGAGGTAGTACCCGGCTGACGTTCCCCAAGGAAGGAACTTAAGATACAACTCTTGCCCAGTTTAATCTTGGTGCCAGCGTACCCAGAGACTCTGTCTTTGAAATATCCCTGCCCAAGCAGTTAAAATAAATTAAGAGGTCTGCCTATTCCAGGAATGGTACCTAAAATGATGATTTTTTTTTTCTTCATGTTCAGTGATTATTTTTTCAAAAAGGTGCTTTTGAAAACCACCTTTTTGCTAATGAAATGCATAATCTGTCCAAAAACAAGGCTGTGGCTTAGCAGGTTGTTCTACTCGACTTTCCAACTGAAAGCAAACAGGATGCTTTGCTTAATTTTCCCTATTTTTCTTCATTTACAGTCATGCCATACTGTCCCCTCCCTCATTGCCCAAGGCAAATTCAGATGGATCCACATCCATGTGGTAATACCAAGAAAAAAAGCACTTCTCCTCCCTGAATTTTGAGTTTAGCACAATATCCAAACAGAGAAAGAGTTAAAGAAGCATGCTTTTACGAACCTTTACCTGTGAAACACTGTAGAGGGGACGCTGACAACAGATTCCAGGAAAGCAGTTAAACAGAAAGCATAGGTTACAGGGAGGTTCCAATGTGAAAACTCCGAAGTACAGTTGAAGTTTGAGTGGCCTTTGCATATTGGTGGTTAGTATTCACAAGAAAGAAAAAATAGCACAATCGTAAGGTAGATTTCTGTGAATTAGTATAGAAATTAAGGAATTTCCGACTTGATTATGAATATTAGTGTAGAAACATCTTTATTACGACTGACTCTTCGTTCCTGTATGTTTGTAGAAATGCGTATTGCTGGGATACCAATTCTTTGCTAAGGCAAAATCTATGATCATTGTCTCTTTTTTCAAAGTCTTACAAATAAGTGTATCAGTAGAAGCATAATTCAGTATACTTCCTTAGTCAAATCATATTTTTATTTGTTATCAAGCTTTTCATGTACACATAAAACTGAAAAACAAATTATAATGTACTATCTCTTAAACAGTGTGGTGAGAGAATAGGTCATTGCTATATGGACTCATTTTACACTGTAAAAATATTTTACAAATATTGTTTTATCTACTCTACCTAATATTTAATATCAATCATAAAACAAACCAAAGTAATAATGTCAATGCATGTAACTGTCTCTGTTTCTTAAATTGTAATTGCTTTGTTCTTTCATCATGCTCTTCACTTTAACTCGTGTTATGAGACTTTTCTTTTCCAGAGGCAGGGATTAAACTGTTAGTGTAGGCGTCATCTTGGAGTTTCATGTCATGGTGCTGACCTCTGTTTGGATACCACCAATGTGACAGGTATCAATCTTGAACTGAACTGCTTACTTCACCTCCAGTGAATATCTACAGAGCTGTCTATGATATCTGAAAATTTTTTAAAAATGATTTTTGAGTGGAGCTGCTCACAAAAAAACAAAAAGATTTAAGTTTTAAATCTCTGTCTTAAGCTAAGCCTCTTGTTTGTCTGCCTGGAAAAAAAAATATAAAATGAAAAATAATAGAGAAGTTGTATAGATAGTTGCGCTGGATCCAAATCCAGCCATACCCCAATGCATTTCTGGAGACACAGAACTTACACAATGGCCATGATTCAGACGTCAGTAAGAACATTTGTCATCAGAAATGATGATTTCACGTTTAAAGTTTTGTGCCCTGGGAATTCCTCAGTGCATTAAGTTCTGGGTGAAAATTGAGTAAGCTGGTGATTTGAATCCATTCAAATGAAAAAAAAAAAGCAAAGCAAAGCACCTTGATTATTTCAACTATGGGTCAAGCTCTGGACTTTGAGATCAAGTCCCTGTCTTAACCCTTTTGCACAATGCTTCTATGTGGTTGACTAAATCCAAAAAAAGAGTCTAATTTCTCATAATGCTTTAGGCATCCAGGTCTGGGTAGATTAACTTTCCATTCATGAAATGTTTCATTCAGGTGTTCAGGAATAGTGCAGGAAAAATAAATGAAAACTTAGTATGTATTTGAGTCAAGTCATTTTACCATCAGTAACCCGGACTTACTGGAAAACTAGAAAGATAAACTATAAAATTGTTTACGTTCTTTACAAAAATATGCTATCCATATTTAGCAGCCGTGATCATGTAGTAAAATGAATGTATACCTTTCTGTTTCTTCTACCATAAACAGACGGAAACCTACCCATCAGGTTTAGATACATAACAGTTAGTTTAACTTAAATATTACCCCTATTTCTGTTGTAAGTTGTAAGTATAAGTTCAGTTATAGCTGTAAGTATAAGGAGAAATTTTTCTTGTGGTCTTTTAATTACCACCTGCAAGGACCCATCTTCTCTTGCGGTATTTCGTATCATTTCCTAGGCAGGTTACCTTCTTGTGATGTGTGTTTTCTGGCTGAACTTTCTTTCAACTAGAGGCGAGGCTTCACTCTTAATGTTATAATCCATCTCTACGTTCATGTTCCCGAGAAAGTGAATATTTAAAATATTTGTTGCTCTTGCTATTGTTATTCTTTCATACCAGGGAAAAATCAAAACTCTCAGATTTGAGGAAAAGGGAGAATTTATAATTAGTAGTACTAATTAGGACTATTAGCATTATTTATTAGTATTAGCATTAACACATATTTATTGTGCCCTTACTGTGTGGACTGAAGGAGGACTTCTACAAGGTTATAAGAAAAATAAGAGTTTGAAAATGCAAGGATTCCCTGAGAGAAAGGAAACCTTGAACATTAAACCATTAAAAACATGATATTTGAATAAATGTCATATAAAATGGCTCCACGCACACGCATTTAGGCTGAGCCATCCATCACCCCTTGTTAGATCATACCAGTTGCATCAACCTTTGTTGCTTTCACCAACATTCGGTTGGGTTTTTTCAGTGTTGCTTCAGAGTGCTAATGTCCTACGTAATTGCACATTCGTCTGTGAAAGTGCCCCGGAAGTGTTTGCTGTCAGGACATTTGGGGGCTGCACAGAATTGCCATGATAAGACTCCTGGTACTCACTGTAGAGGCAGTAATTGAATCCGAATCAGAATCTTACTATTTCCCTGACTAGAATAGGATGTTAAATCTGTATGCACAGATTTCATGTCACCTATGCATCCCCAGCTCCTAGAACAGAGCTTAGCACATAATATGTCTTTAAAAGAGTCACAGGCTCTTATTTTTTTTAAAGATGAAAACAAGAACTCTTAATGATTAAGAACTATTAAGTCAGAAGAAAAAAACAGACCATTAATTTACAAGAGAATACCTTATTTAAAATGTAAGATAATGCATAGCCACCTGAGAGGACACAGAAGCTGGAAGTGTGATACAGTGTCACCCTTCTGTATTTAAGGATGGCTGTCACATCCTCTTACTTCGGACAGAAAACAATCTTTGGCTAAATTAGTATTCATGTCTCCGTAATCCGCTATTTAATTTTGTTCTCTAAAAAAAGTCGGTCATTATACTCATGACTAGACTTTTCAAAGTACTCAATCCAAAAATGGGATATAAGCATTATCATAAGCTCTCTCTGAATTAAACTAGATTGAAATATTAACAATCACTTTATCTGACAGTCAGATAGGAAATTATCCCACAGTAACTCATCTGTTGCTTCCAACCCTCTGGTCGTAGGCTTTTGCTATTTCAGCCTGAATGTAAGAGACACATTCTCGCTGCATTTGATGCACTAGGTCAATATGGATGTAGCAGCTGACCTCCCCAGCTCCATCATAAAGCACTGGCCAACAGTCCTGTACTTCCGGAGGAGTGACGCACACTCCCACTCTGTGCCCTTTACCTCTCTTAAGAGCAGTGAAAGTTTTCAGGCTTTAGGTTTTGAATTGCTCGTGGAGAGGGCACTGGAAATGTAAATACAAGAGGCTGCTGCACCAGCCTGGCTCTTCGAGGAAGCATTTAATTTGCTGACACTGGCCTAATGGCGGCCAGACCTGCAAAAAGTGGATAGTCTCCTTTAAAATGCCATGGTGCAGACTGGCTGACCAGTTTTTTGTCAGTCCATCTAATCATCTAAATCACTTCTTTGTATCTGAACCTGGGAAAAAAATAGCAGTAAGGGAATTATAGAGGATGTGGTTATCAGGAGATAAACCCCTGAGGAGATCAGACACACCTGTGCGATTCTGTTTTCTGCCCGGGAGAGTGATTAAGGCAGAAAAACTGCTCCGTTTCCTCCACCCCTATCACATTTTGATACAGCACTCACCACCAGCCTATAAATACATCTCCTGATAAAATCAGCTCGCCTTGCACCCATGACTGTCATCCACAAGGAGAAGTGGCGAGTAGCCTAGGAAACTATAGGCTGTTACGACTTGCCCTGGCAAGGGTTCATAGATTAAAAATTGATTGCAAGAGCGGCGTCTGCCGAGAATGAAGGCCAGGCATGGGTCCTTGAGGACTTACCCTGTAAATCATAGCGGCTCCACCTGGGCAGGCCACCTTGGGGAAAGCTGAGGGGACGGAACCTTCCTCTTAGTCAGTGGCTCATCTCAGTGCATGTGAAATCACTCTGCATAACAGGAAAGACAAGAGCGAACGCTGCTCTTTAGTTCCTTTGGGTCCAAACCTGTTTTGCCTGTGAGACTTTGGTCACAAAAAAGTTTTCTGCCAGGTGAAATGGGGTGTTTACAGGCATGGAAAAAAATGTAAAAGTAAGACGAAATTTTCTATTTCCCCTCTTCACACTAAATGCATTTCATTACAGCAGACCTCTCAGGCTATATGCCAGAAATCTCACATATGAAGGAAAACTAGTTAAAACAAAACCAATCCCACTCATTTTGATTTCAGCGTGGAAAAACCCTTTCCACGCGGGTCAGTTACAAAATAGAAGTTCAGAGCCACGCCAGCTGAACCTTGTGTGGACGGTGGATTTGGGGGGTGGTCGCTCATTCCCCTCTTCCTGTGGAGAAGGTGGCATTGCACCCAGCCGCGTTGTCACCAGCCAGAGTGAGTTTGCCACCGCGGTGGTCGGCATGCAGTAACTGATCTATAGGTGTGTGCTTACATCTGAAAGAGGCCTGCACGAAATCACAGACCGCTCATGCAGTAGAAGAGTGGAGGGAACTGTGTGCCCTTTCATGAAGTGTGTGGTTCCATCATGATGTTTGAACCCTGGCGCTCAGTCTGGCCGGAGATGGGGGTTTGAAATGCAGATAGGTTGCAGGTAGCCTTTTTAAAATGAAAATATTATCTGGAAGAAGTGAGAGGGTCTGAGAAGATGATTTCTGAGTAAGTCTGGGGACATGTGTTAAGCCAAGGGACACTGGGGGGACAGAGGATTCAACGTGGGAGAAAAACAAATTAGTCTTTTAGTGAATGCATGATTTTCCCTTTCAGAGGTGAGTGTGTGAGTGATGTCGTTTCTCCACATCACCTCCAGCAATTGGTATTTTCAGATCTTTTGTTTGATTTATTTCTTGCCAATCTGATAAGTGTGAGACGGTATCCTGATGTTTTGCATTTTGCTAATTGTCAGAGCGTGTGAGCATTCTCTCATATGCTAATTGGTCATTCAGATTTCCCCTTTTGTGAATTACTTATTACAATAGTTTGCCCATTTTTAATTGAGTTTTGGACTTAATATTTAAAATATGTATATGTAGATTGTCCCAGTAACCTTCATTCAATGACTCATCCTCACTAATTTGTAATCACTAATTTGTAAGGCTAATAAATAAACTTCATTATATACATGAAAATATCCTGGGCTCCCAAAACTGTTCCTTCGATAGGTCTGTTCATTTCTATGTGAATTCTTTTACTTGCAAACTCCTCATATAGTATTCAGTTCTTCTTGTTGTGGTTGTTAGAGCGTTACCTTAGGGGATCTGTGAATGCCTAATGGTGAAAATGTCCCCCGGCATGATTTTGCATTTTTTTTCTGCTGGGGCACGAGGGATTTCTCAAGTTCTGGATTTTGTTTGTTTACTTGTTTGTTTGTTCATAGTTGTTAATTTTATGGGGTGGTCTTCCTATGCAGTTAAGCAGCGTACAATTGACTATCACATGCCTAAGATTTTAAGGGAGAGCATTTTTGATAACAGATTCAATTTTATTAATGCTTTTTTATATTTTCTTGTGTTCCATTTCCTCTTGAGTCAATTTTGGTAATTCATATATATTTTTAAAATATCCACTTAATCTAAGATATCAAAATTCCCAGCAAATGCTATTGATATACCTTCTAATGTTTTTTTTCTTAATTCTCTATTTGTAGTTTTGTTCTTTTTATAGCTGATCTTGTGTATTTTTGCTTTTTGTCCATTTTTCCTAATCAACTTTTCTAATGGTTTATTTGTCTATTCAGAAATAGTTTTAAATTTCTTGATCATTATTATTAAATAGGACTGTAGATTCAAACTGTAAAAAAGTACCTTGCATAGATTAAGTATACAATAAATGCAAGCTATTTTTATTGTTATAATCATTTCTACTTTATATTACTAAATTCATTGATGATTTTATTTTTGGAATTTCTCCTTTTTTAAATTTTATTTGTATTTCTTTTGTTATCCGTTTTCTTCTTGAGCTGTCATTTTTAGTCTTCATTATTTTATCAGTTTTAGTATCTATGCATGTGAATTTTTCTCTTAAATACTTTAATTGAATCTTGCAAAGTCTAATATCTATAGTTTTCATCTTATTAATATAAGTTTTATTTCATTGCTGTTTAGACTTTCTGAAATCTTGGATTTTATTTTCACTTTTAGTCAACAAGTTTTTATAGTTTATTTTCAATTTCTTCACTTTTTTCCCTTAATTTTGTTATCACATATTCTTTTATTTTCATGGAAAAAAACATTTTCTGTCCTACTGTTCTATTTCTACTTTATTGGAGCTTATTAAAGTTGCATTGTGAATGTCATATGGGCCCTTGTAAAGACTTACTTTTTCCTGAATCTGGAGTTAAATACACACACACACACACACACACACACACACACACACACACACACACCACTTTTAGATCTCTCCCTTATTCATTTTTTCTTGAGTTTTTTATTTTCATACTTATTTTTTATCCACTGTATCTGTCATAAGTAGGAGAGGTACATTGAAATCTACTACTATTGGGATTCTGTGTACTTTTTGTATTTCCTATTGTTTTTTCCCTAAGAAATTTGTCAGTCTGTTTTTTGGTGCAGAGTTATTCATCCCTATTAGATATTTATTGTGGATTGCAAATTTTCATGTTCCCTGTGTATCCTTTTGTAATTCTCTTCCTCTGAATTCAACTTTGTTTTTATTAGGATTAGAATCTCTGTTTCCTTTGATCACTCATTTGCTTATTATTCCTTGGTCCACATTTTTATTTTCAACCACCACCTGCCTGCCCTTCACCTTCCTCCTCTGTCAAGTCCCTTTGCTCTGGTGTCACTTTCACATGATATAGAGTTGCAGTCTGCATAGAGCTCTATACAGTATAGACTTGTAATCTAGTCTGAGA
Organism: Physeter macrocephalus; assembly: GCF_002837175.3. Taxonomy (NCBI): domain Eukaryota; kingdom Metazoa; phylum Chordata; class Mammalia; order Artiodactyla; family Physeteridae; genus Physeter; species Physeter macrocephalus. The sequence goes on from NC_041227.1 coordinate 129,173,928, forward strand.
GGGGGTGCTTTTTTATCTTCTTTTTGGTCTTTACATTTTTATACAATTTACATTTACTGATAAAAGTCTAAGCGCATATGCCGTAATTGATGTTATACTTTATTTATTGCCGTTGTTTCTTTTATTTTCCTTCTTTTGTAATATGCTGTTTCCAAGCTCTACTGTTTGTTGTATGTGCACCTTCTCTTATTTGAAAGTTTGACTCGATATTTTTTATTCTTGTAGTTTCTTTGCAATCAGAACTTGCATATTCCTTTCAACTCCCTCTTCCAGAGAGCATCTGTTGACTAAGCAAATAAAATATTATGTTTGCACTTTTGTCACTTTATCTACTTTTCTATCCTTTGCATTATAAACAGAATTTAATTGATCATTTATATAATTTCTTTAGTGCTTGTATTTATATGTCTAAATATAAATTTGCATTATTATTTGTATTATATACTTTATTTTTTTTAATTTTTGAAAAATATTTATTTATTTTTTTGGTTGCACTGGGTCTTAGTTGTGGCAGGCGGGCTCCTAAGTTGCGGCTCGCGGGCTCCTCAGTTGTGGCACGCAACTCTTAGCTACGGCCTGCATGTGGGATCTAGTTCCCTGACCAGGGATCGAAGCCGGACCCCCTGCACTGGAAGCGTGGTGTCTTAACCACTGCACCACCAAGGAAGTCCCCCGGGTTATATACTTTAAATTGTATCTTTTAAACTCCAGGTATAAAAGATCAGCATATTACAGTATCTGGTAACTTCTATCCCTGCTCCTCTTCCAAATTTTGATTTTATTCGACATGTTATTTGCCTTGATCATATATGTAAATATGTATATGCATATATATATATATATATATACTATGTCATTTGATCATGTTATACTATTATACACTCTGTATACTATACATATCATAAAATATGCCATATATTATAATACTGCATATATATCTATAGATTGATCAATTGATAGATATAACATATATATAGAGAGAGAGCATTTATAGGATATAAGGAAATTGTTTTTTATCATTAATAATGGTCATAATAACTATATCAAAAAGCTATGGTAATGGGAACTAGAATAAATCTTCCAGTAGGGCTGGTATGTTAGAGACTTCTGTTCATGGTACCAGAGTGAGTCAGCCCGAATTTAAGGTATAGGTTCAGGGCAAACTCATCATTTGAGGCATGCATTTCTCCCTAACATCCAAATGGAATCAATCCCAACTCAATTGTAACCTATTCTTGTTCATACCTCTATAGATGAAAAATTATAAATTTTAAACATTCTGCTCCTATGATGCTTGTATAATGTCATCTCTTAGCTTTTGCTTTTTTGAGTTTAAATGAAGACAATGGCTTTTAACTTGACATGAAGAAGTCATACATTTAGACGGTCTAAGCTGCTAGCTAGGAAACGTGTTCTTCTGGTGTATTTATAAATCTTTCAAGCTTGAAAATTTGATGATCAGTATTCCCCAGCTCTTCATTTCTAATTTGTAATAGTTAATAACAATAATCTTCCAGCTTGTTCTTGAAAGAACTGAAAGCATTGTATTCTTTCTAAATTTTCTCTATTCTATGCCGCTTACCTAGATAGGGGGAACAAAAAGACAAATACTGCAAGAAAATTTTACTTTGGATTCATCCAACTTCTGACCTAATTTCCAGAGAAGTGATGGGTTCAATCATTTGAGGAAATGCAAAACTAAAGAAACCTCCCAGATGCAATGTACTTTGTATCTTGCTCATCAATTTATAATTGAATAGAAACTTTGGAATATTCTCACGGACAAGATTACCCCCTACCCCCATTTTCAAAACAGACTCTGATGTTAGATTTTTTTACCTGCTTTTACTGTGATATCCCATATCCACTGTTTCCAAATTCTCTAAGTTTGAAGGTTTCCCAGCATCCCTGGAGAACTGATTGGCTTGGATGAAGGAAAAGAATATTTGGTACCTGAAAATTTCAAGACAGTGACCAAGAAATTGCTATTGTCTCACATAGGATGAGAAATCAGGCATATGCCCTGTAACTAAATATTTTCTAGACCCACACATTTGGCTCTTTTTAAAAAAAAATCTGTCAGAGTCTGGAAACATATGGGAAAAGGAAGAAAAATATAGACTGATTTGGGATATTGGTTTCTTGAAGGGAATGCCTAGAAAGTCTCCTTCAAGACAAAAAAAAAAAAAAATCAAACCCAAATTGCCATTTTGATGACATTTCCCAAATGACCATTCACAAGAGCTGTTAGCGCTGCTAAAAATGAGTTCCAAAAGACTGATGTGATAGTTACTCTCACTTATGGCCTCAAGTCCAAAGGACATTAGAAGGACGAAAGTGCCAAATAAACTCTGCATCACTTTCCTCCCTGTTGTAGACCTGTGACATAAGTATCCTTCTAGATTAAATTTGCTAACTGGACACCACAAGATAACCTGATCCATATACTTAACACGTGCAGCCCACTTTTCTGAAACATATGACATATTGACATATAAAGAAAAGTCTATTAAACACATATGTACAGTTGAAAGATAAAAAAACTAGTAGCCGTTAGCCATCATGCAGCTTAATAAGTAGAACATTACCAAAAGCCCCCCTAAGGCCCCCTATGTGACCTTTCTAGGTTGCATTTCCTTCTGTGGCCCTAATCCCTGCAACCTGTGCGTATGTTGCCTCACATGGCAAAATGGACTTTGCCCGTGTGATTAAGTTGACAATCCTGACGTGGGGAGATGATCCTGGATTGTGCAGGTGGGCTCGGTGTACTCACAGGGATCCTTGTAAGAGGGATGCAGGAAGACTGGGAATCATAGTCAGAAAAAGATGTGCTGACGGAACCAAAGTTTGGAATGATGCACCGTGAGCTAAGGCATGTAGGTAGCCTCAAGAAGCTAGATGAGGAAAGGAAGTGGATCCACCCCTGAGTTCCCCAGGAGCAAAACAGCCCTGCCTCCATCTTCATTTTAGACTTCTGACTTGTGGAACTGTAAGAGAATAAAGCCGTCTTGTTTTAAGTCATTAGGTTTGTGGTAATTTGTTATAGCAGCCGTGGGAAACGAATACACCCGCCTCCCCTGGAAGTAACCACTAACCTGAGTTTTGTGATAGTCACTCACTCGCTTGCTTATTTGTTTGATTTTAAAGTTGTACCACCTATGAATTTATCCTTAAATGATACACTGTTAAGTTTGTAAACCTAAGTAGCAAGCACAATCCTAGCTGTGTAAGGACAGGATGATATTATTATAAGTTATATGAGAAGTCCACAGAGAAAACAGACTGAGTGGTAGCTCTGGTTTCAGTTCCCTGAGAGTTTACAAAATCTCCTTCTGGGGAAATCAATGGCAAGTTTATGAGTAAGACTTGCGTAACCCAAGACTCACCAAGCTGGTGTACCTGGTGTGGCTATAGTGTGAGCCTGGTACTAAATATCTGGCAGAAATGTGTTCACTAGGCTAATATGTTCCAGAAACTAAATTCACAAAGGCGTAGGTCCAGCTCTCAAACCTAAGCAAAGCAGAATATGTATATAGGGTTAAATGAATAACCTCATTTGAATCAGATAGCAGGGAATGGTGGGGAGAGTGGGAATTATAACAGCACATGATGAAGATGAGCCAATAACAATGTCTGTGCCAGGTATTCGGAGTATTCTGTCGTCAGGTTTAAAGAAGTTTCAAAGGCAGCAGTCACATCGGACTTGTGTCTTGGATCAGACTGCTTCTTCTGAAATGTATAGTGTGCCATCTTTTACTCTCATCTTGGAGGTTCATTTTTCTTCTCTGGTACTAGATGCACTATTTCCCATATCCCGTGTTTCTTATGTTTGTTTGTTTATGGCCTCATTTTGGTGAAATGCATCCTTTTGTAGTTTCTTGGGAAAGAATGAATGGCAGGTAACTTTGGGAAACTGTGCATGTCAGAAGACCTATTCAGTCTGCCTCAGGGTTGATTGATAACTTGCTTGAATATAGGATTCTCTGTGCTTTCACTTTCTGCGTGGAAGGCACTGCCCTGCTGTCTTCTTTAGTCTAGTGTTAAGCGCAAGGTAATGCTGCCTTCTGATCCAGTGTACATGGCTTGCCCTACCCCCAACCAGAACTTTGTTCTGAGATTTCAACATTATGGTCCTCGGCATGATCCCATTTTCATCCACTGGGCTGGACAATTAAAAGGTAGATGCATTTAATCCAGCAGTTTGTATTGGGGAAAATTGCTTGATTGATCTTTTGCCCCTGTGTTTTCTTTCTGAAATTCTTATTTTCTAGATTTTGGAACCCAGCACCGGTTTTCCTGTATTTTTAAAACTCTTGTATTTCCTATATAATTGTAATCGCTTCGACATTGTGTCTACCTTCTGAAGAATTCCCTCAGCTTATTTTTTACCTTCTCTATTGAGTTTTTCATTTATTTTCTAACATGATTTTAATGTACAAAGCCTCTTTTGTGTCCCTTAAATGTTCTTTTTTATTGCATATTGTTTTTATTTCGTAGAGGCAATATCTTGTTTCTGAAAATATGAATACTTGGTTCCTCTTTGAAGGTTTTCTTGTTTTTTTGTCTTTTCCTGTGTAGTCTGTCGTCTATCTTGCTTTGTTTGTTTGGTCCCTCTCTCTTATATTAGAGGCTGTTTTCAGGTATCTGTTGATTCTTGGCCGTCTGCTCTATGAAAAGTAGTGGAGACTAAAATACTGATTAGAATAATGCTGATGGGACTACTGTCGGTGTTACTGTAGAATGATCTAGGTGAGCCATTGGTTTGGGATCTCTTGATGTCCCCACCCCAAGAGAATACTGGTCAGCTCCCCAAGAGAACAGTCTCCCAATTTCCTGTCTGAGGGTTAAAGGTCAGGCTGCCAATATGTTTGGAGATGAATGGGGAAGGAGCCTGGGGTGAAGGGTGCCTCATTTCAAGATTCGGAATGCAGGCTGCATAATTCCCATGTTTTCATTCATTATGGCATCCACGTTCTCATACTTGCCTACCATCCCCAATCCACAGACCCTCTGTTTCCTACTGGCCACAGGATAAATCTATAAATTATTGAGAGTGTGAAGAAGAGCAGTTGCTCAGAATGTGTTAGCGTGAGAGCATCTAGAGATCTAAATGCTTCTTAGGTCAGCTTTTTAAACCTTCTGATGTTAGCCATCCTGCCTTCTTTCCCAGTCACATGTCATTACTGAAGTTTTTGAAAATTCTTAAAGAATGTAGCTTTTCTCATTCCAGGCTTGGGATTTAGCTTTCTTGGGTCAGTTTAGCCAGTTACCACTGGTCCATCCCATTACCAGCTTCCAAAATTTTGTTGCTCTTGTCCCTCTCCAGTTTCTCGCTTCCTTGAGGTTTACATCCTTTTTTTTAGAAAAAAAAAAAAATCACTTTATTGTAATTTTTAGTGGGACTTTTGAAAGAAAGGAAAACTAATCTGTCTGTTTAATCTACTATCTATATATCTATATATATATGTGTGTGTAAGTGTGTGTAATGGAATTGGTTGTCAATATTTAAGAATAATGATATAATAAAAAGTATAGATCAAAATCCAGATTTATGGCTTCTCTTGACAAATCACAAGACTTCTGACACTAAGCCCATGACAGTAGTTATTTGTATCTGGTGGGAGGGTGTGCTTTTTAGTTAAACTCTCTCCCCACCACTCCCTATTTTTCTACACCCAGAGCATTTCGTTCATTCCTAATACAGTACTTTCTTGGCCTTTGCAGGATTTTTAAGTTTGTAAGCCCTATAGTCAAAGAAAATAAATTGTAGCACCTGATGGCAGGGGTAATAACTGTGTGTGGGATGGTCTTGATGACTCTGAATAAAGCTAATTGTTGCATTTCTGGACGGAAAGTATTTGAGGGGCCACTAGAGGTGGCTCGCTGCAAACGCGTGAAGTGAAAACAGCCTTGTTCTTCCTCTTGACTCTCTCCAGCAGTAATAGGCCTTCTTCTTCCTAAATTCTACAGATCAAAATCTAAGTGTGAGCAACAACCATACATGAATCACACAAGCAAGCAATATCCAAGTGTAATTTTTTTTTCCATTTCTCCCTTTGTGGTCCCCTAATTTGTACTTTTGTACATATGCTGCCTTCTATTAAAAATATGTATGTCGTATTTCCCCTAGTAGGTTGTTTAGTTCAACAGTGGAAGAGCTTCTGTTTTTGTTGGCTGATATATCCCCAGGACATAGAACATAGTAGGTACTAAAATGTTTGTTGAATGAATTATCGCAATATAATTATGAATGTGTTTAATACTCTGAACCAGAGTTTCCTAAAGTGCGTCCTTTGGAAGATTAGTTCTATGTATGTTAATAGTTCTGTACAAAGAGAATGGCTATGTGATCATTACAAATTTGAAAAATGTGTAATTGAACAAAGCTAAATGGATTTCTTCACTACAAGACTTTCCAAACCTTTATTAATTTCTTCATTTAATCAACAATATTTTCACTTCTCCCATTTTCTTTTCTCTATGCCATGTGCTTTAATGATAACATCTACACTAATCCTGCTATTTTGGACCCTAAAATCAAGCAATACATAAATAAGAGGGAGAATCAATGGACTGTTTCCCCTCGAATGTATTTGAACAATAGATCCCTTTCCAAGGAGCATCTCGTAGTACTTGTATTCCTTTGGGAAGCCTGGCTCTTGCCATAAAAATAACTATTTTAATTCAGAAACTAGTTGGGAATTTTTCTATGCAGTTAGTTCCAGGCCCTCTAATAAACGGGGACTAACAGATTATAAATAGTACCAGATAGGGTACCCCAAACCCAGTCAAATTTCCCCGACTCCCATTTAAGAAAAAGCAGTGGAAAAACTAGCTCCCACTGGAGATATCAATGAACTCCCAGGGGAACCAATGACTTCACTCACCATTCAACTTTCCAAGCCAACCTCAGAAGGTGAAACACATTATAATCAATACAAACTATTGGCCAGTCAGGACCCAGACACTTAATAGTGTCATGCAGGGAGTGGCATATTTTTGAAAGTCATTAATGAGGCAGTTGAATATGCTGTTGTACCTTCTCAGTCAGTGGTGTTTTATGTCAAGACCATCATGACAGATGTTTTGCACATACCCACCAACCTGATTTACCCAATCTCAAATACCTCAAACTCAGAGTATATTTTGGAGGAAGGCCAAATTCTATTAATTAACTTTTATCTCTCTCTTGCTCGTTTTCTCTCTCACACACATGCTTGCCCTTTAAAAAAAAAATGCAATAAAGTTTCAGTAAACCTCAAGAATCTAATGTTTATTTTAATTAACAATAAGCTTTTGAACAGAAAAACACACCAAGGTATATTATGTTCTATACTGAACTCCATTCTTACAAAATACATGCTAAAATTGTCATCCATGACTTTCATTATTTTTAGAATTTATTTATTTTTTTTTTGCAAATAATAGTTTCCATTTGAGCTTAAACTATCGATACAGGACACTTGCAGGGCTATGGTCCCTATTGGTAATGTGACTTAAAGATTCTTAGTTAAACTGAGTGATACCACTCTGTAAGCTTTTGATTATGACTCCAAAATTTATCAGTAAACCTTATGAGAGCTCGACTAAGACTTCAGTAACTCCTAATGCAGTGAAGGAGTGAGGAAGCACACAAAGTGGAAAATATCTAGCTCTTGCCCTAGAGGGATTTACGTTTTAATTTAAACAAGACACAGCAAACAAACAGATAATTAACCACAGTTAAGTCATATCCCTAAGTTAGCAAGGGAGGGGGAAGGGAAATATAGGTTGCCTTGCTTTAATTATTTATTTTTCTATTTCAATTTAAAATTGAATCATTTTTTAAATGGAAACCGAAGAGTTGAGAGTGAAAACAGCCCAACTGGTACTGTAGGGCTGGTGGAAGAATAATAGTGATAACATAAGGAAATAAGAGACATTTCCTGTGTGCCTAGTCTGTGTCAAACAGTTCATATTCAGCTTCTGTTAATCTTGACAGTGGTCTGACAGGTAGCTGTGTTTGTTGCTATTTTATTAATGGGAAAAGTGAGACTCCATGGCATTTATTTTATTTTATTTTTTTATTGAATGCATGGCATTTAGGTAAGTTGCTCGATATCTAGTTGAGTACAGAACTTGAATTGAAGAACAGCTCAATCTAACCACAAAGTCTTGGCTCTTTCTACTCTTCCAGTTCCCTCCTACGAAGTGGGCCATGTTCACATCTTTGCCTGTCCAGTGTCATGGCACTCTGTTAAAACCCCAGAACTCACTTGCAAGGGTTTGGGGCTACGAGAGCAAAGATCACCCACCATTCAGTTGCTACCAGTAGGTTAGGAACGGTATCTAAAGATCATCAGCAAGGTGCTAATCCTGACACAGGGGAGCAAGCCTTCTTTGGCATGCAGAGGAAGCTTTAAAAAATATCTCACCATTTGATCCTAGTTAGAAATAACACCCCAGTCTCTAAGGAGACTGCTGCCAATCTCTTCCCCAGAGCCAGGTTCCGGGTGCCAAGAAGCCGGCACCTGATTATGACAGTGTTATTTCCCTGCATAGCTCTGCCGGCCTGACAGGATCCTGCCATCACGTGACAAGTCACCTGCGCAGACTTGTGTGGGGATCGGTGACTGGAGCTGCTAACCAGCCTGGACTGCTTGAGGCAGGGAGGTGGATACAGAAGCAGTGAAAGCACACATAGACATACGCGCGTGCGCTCCGGTGCACACACGCACACCCCGCTACCGCCAACCCACTCAAACATCTGTAGTTTCATTTGCAATTAATAAATTAATTAAAATGTTCTCATGGGAAAATACCTTAGTGAAACCATGGGTTTACTGTAGTGAAACCCAACATCAAGAGCTCCACTGTAATAATACTGATCGTACCAGGAAGTGAGGTTAGTGGTTGGTCTTTCTACGTATGAAGAGTGCAGTGATAGGTTTAACTACTCTGTTTTTCCCCTCCCTCTTTGCGCTTTTTTGGCTGACTAACGTCTGCTGAGGATGTGGCCTAAACTTAATTAAAAGAGAGGGAAAGAGAGAGTGCAGTAGCAAAAGCTGTGTTAATTACAGCAGACCCTGTGTTAGAGCTGTTTTCCCCTTGGAATCAAAGCTGCACACTAAAAGGCACAGGTTTCAAGGAATTTTAAAGAGAAGAAGAAAAAGAGGAGGAGGAGGAGGAGGAGGAGATCAGTACTGGAAATTTTAAATGATGTGCATGATTATGTCTTTTTTAACTTAAAACTGTGCTGTCTGCACGGCTACCGTGATGGGGTCAGAGAGTGGAAGCTGGGTGTATATTTCTCTTCAACATTGGGTTAACTGACACGTTACGACATGCATATGATTGTGCACGTCAGTTAAGAGGTATGCAATTATCAATCAAAATTCAACTTAAAACCACCTTCTGCGTCTCATTGGTGCTTCCAGATGTAGTTAGTTGTTTCATAACCTGATCGTTAGTTCATGTCTCACTGTTTCATTCATTAACTCACAGGTATTCAAGTTCCTTTCATTTGCCCTTAGTCCTTCTCAAAGAGTAACAACTTCAGGCCAGGTTTCTCCACACTATTGACATTTTAAGCTGGACCCATTCTCTTCCTGGGGGGGTGACTAGGGTGCTGTCATGTGCATTGCAGAATGTGTAGCAGCGTCCCTGGCTACTACCCACTAGCTGTCAGCAGCACACCCCCCTCCATTGTGACATCTGCAAATATGTCTCTGGAAGTCAGATGTCCCTTGAGGGGGCAGAATCAGCCCTGGGTGAGCAGCGCTGGACTTACGGGCCTCGGCTCCTCTTTGCGGGTCCTGAAGGTTCACGTCGGTCTTCCTTCGCCCCTCTTCTCCGAACACAAAACCCTGCCTCTGTCCTCGAGCTGTGCTCCTCTCATTTCAGGTATGATTAGTCTTTTCCTGAGATGAGCCCCATTGCTCCTGACGGTGGCCGAGGCACATTTCAGTCCCATATACAACACCACCAGCTACGGATTTAGGAAACCTTAATTCTCACGTGTCAAGAAGACAGTCTGAAGAAGGAAGATGAAAGAAGTGAGAGTTTAAAGGCAGGAGGGGAGAGTAGAGAGACTGCTGAGACTTAAGCTTAAATTGTAACCTGCCCGCTCCGCTAGTGGTAGGTGAGGTAAGCGCTCTAAGTTTGTTTCCTGTTGCACAAGATGACTATAGTATTGCCTGCAACGCAGGACCGTGGCGACGATTATATGGTACAATGATGTGCCGGGAAAGGAACACTCAACTAAAGCTCTGACCCCTTCATATCAATTTCCGCGAGACACACTGAGGCCCCGCATTGTGGCTTTGGAAAATTACGTGGGTGTTTTTTCTCTTTCTTACCCATTGTTACCATTTGTAAGATGTGGGATGCACTTCCTCGTGTAGGTTTTCACTGGAGTCGCAGGTTCTGTCTGGCAAAGGTGAGCGACGGTCTCTTGATGATCAGGAGCAGTGAATCAGAGCTCTCGGGGCAGCATTGGCCCAGGCGAGCAGGTGCCTGGCAGAGCCTCTGGTCTGCGGGTTCAGGTCTCCCGACTGTCTCGTTTAACTAGAATGGAGCCCTGCTGGGACTCAGGGTCTGAGTATTTGGTGCTTTTACTATTTTGGAAAATAAATTCAGCCTCAAACTCTCTCCCTGCGTAACCCTTTTCCTTTTAAGAAACCCAGCATGCCTCAAATCAGAGTTGAGAGGTTATCAACCAGAGAGGTCCTCAGTGTGCCTCTGAAATGTAGCCTTTTTGAAGTCACAGAGGATTTTGGGGGAAGTGCAGAATTATCTGAGCCAATGACTGAAAAGTTGGAACTCACAGCCTGAAAAGACGCTTATACTGAAGAACAAAAGAACTGTCATCTGCTCTCCTAGTAGCAGCCTGCCCCTTTCAGTAGCAACAATGAATGCTTTGTTGGAAAATATGGTATTTGCACCCTATGATAAAAAGCTCAAAACTTAATAGCTGCCCTCTGAGCACAGTTAACATTTTGTGTTGTACTATTTTTTGGATTAGAAATCGTTTGACTTCGTGCTCTTTATTTCTCCTACATGTTTTCCGTTGGTTCTGTTCACAGCTTTTACCCTTTCTTCCTGAAATGAAGACAAGGGTATAGTAAGGGGGAAGTGTAAGAGTAAAAAAAAATTAAGAGTATTGCTCCCCGGGGCCTGGGAAGAGGATTTAAATGTTTAGAGACATTATCTCATTTAATTTCAATAATAAAATTTCTCTGGCAAAGGAAATATTATTATCCCTAGTTTTTTGGTTTTTTTGTTTTTGTTTTTTTTTTTTTTTGCGGTAGATGGGCCTCTCACTGCTGTGGCCTCTCCCGTTGCGGAGCACAGGCTCCGGACGCACAGGCTCAGCGGCCACGGCTCACGGGCCCGGCCGCTCTGCGGCACGTGGGA
>NC_041227.1:129185480-129188850 GCF_002837175.3 Physeter macrocephalus
TCAGCGGCCACGGCTCACGGGCCCAGCCGCTCTGCGGCACGTGGGATCTTCCCGGACCGGGGCGCGAACCCGCGTCCCCCGCGTCGGCAGGCGGACTCTCAACCGCTGCGCCACCAGGGAAGCCCCATCCCTATATTTTTTTAAAGAGGAAACTGAGGTCCGAAAAAATTAAGTAACTCATCAAAAGAAACAGAGGTGTCAAATGGTAGAACCATTCAAAGTTAGATGATAAAACCCACACGCTTTGTACGCTTCCACATTAGGCACTAGCTGTGTCTTCAACACGTCCTGTCCAGTCTCCCCCTCAAACTAGAGATTGAGGGATCCATGTGAGACTTCCAGCTCACCTCCTGGGCTCAGTGAACCCTCTCAGATTTCTGAGACAAGGCATTCAGAATCAGGGCTGATTTCCATGCTCACTTCAAGTCTTATTCTTGATATAGGCAGGACTTGGGAAGGCTTTGACAACATTTTCCTTTATTCCCCCAGCAAGCTGGGCAACATCTATACCAGAAGCAGCGGCCAATGAGAGTTTAAGCTGTTCAGGGCTTTCTGAAGAGCAGGCCCGTGCTGAGTGCTTTGCTCGCATTTTCCAGATTCACGGGAACCCTGTGAGGTCAGCTGTCCTCGTAATGCAAATGAGGAAGCTGAGGACTAGACAGGAGACTGGAAGACTTTAGGGATTTGCCCAAGGTCGCAGGGCAGGGCTGGGAGTCAAGTCCAGGCCGATCCCTGCAGCTCGTAAGCGCCCAGAGATGCTGACGGGATTGGGCTGCAGGTGTGTTATTTCCGTGCATCTGCGCAACACCGGACCTAATCTGCAGAAGGTGGAGAGCCCAGCTGAGCTCGGGGTCCTCTTCGGCACCCTGCGCTCAGCGCCACTGTTGTTTACTCAAGTGCTCAGGGCAGCCGCTTGCTGGGGGCGGGTCTCTTCAGCTCAGGTAAGAGAGTGCTTCGAGGGAAAAAGAGCTGCCGGTTCTCAAGGAGGGCTCAGACTTCGGCTGTTGCATCCCTTGATGTTTATGTGAACTTAGAGGGCGAGGTTTTAATTTGACACTATCTTGGGGAAGAATCTAATTAGCAAGTCCCAGGGTTTCCGTCGCTGACCCTCCCAGATAGCCGTTGCAGACGTGGCAAACACAAGCAAGAAGACAGAGGCAGAGCAGCCCAGGGAGGGCACAGGCAGGTCCTGGGGCAAGAGTGCCAGTGCCGGCTGTGCAGGGAGAGGACTCACAGGCCTGAGCTTTCTCCACGAGCCGCCTGGAGACCCAAGGTGCAAGGGAGCCCATCCAGGAAAGAAAACAAGTGACCTTTGAACATAACTGGCATAAATGAGCCCTATTGTCATTTTTACTAAAGGTCTTGAGGGGCTGAGATAGAAATAGGGAATTTCCCTTCCGTAAGGACTATTGATTCAAGTTTTTCATGTTCAGCATTTATCCCATGACTCTTCCCAGTATGGCATCAATATAAAATACTTTTAAAACGCATCAGTTTAGAACAATACAGCAGGCTTTGCGCCAGGTAAGCCTAGGAATGAAACTTAGCTGCACCACCTTCGAGATACATAAATGACTTAACATCCATGAATCTCAGTTTCCTCACCTGAAAATGTGGGATTGGAAAGTATCTTCCTCACCGAAGGAGTCTAGCTGTTCAGTGGCTCTCTGGAAGCAAAAGCATTCAGCACATAGCACGTAGCCACTGACTGCTGTTGGCATCATTTATTAAACGGGCATTGAGCAACTGCTAGTTATAAAATTGGCACCTACTGTTTATTCCCTGTCTGTTCTATATCAGACACTTTTTACACGTTATTTTTACTCTTCTCGGAAGTCCTGTAAGATATGGAGATACGGTTGAAGAAATGGTCAAATTTGAGTCCTTTTATATATATGTATATATAATTCTAACGTTCTTGGGGGATTCTAGAATCTAAGAGGGAGTCACATAAACATGCCTGAATGTAGTATTGTTTTATTGGCAAAACCATTAGTCAAACAAACAAACAAAAACTCACCTTAAATTTCAATCTTTACAAAGCCTCTCTATTAGTCAGATAGTAAGGTAAAATACTCTATTAGTTATTTATTTTGAAATGCAGTTAGTAGTTTGGAAAGGCATATTAATTTGTAAGTAAATCAATCAATATTAGTTTTAGATGCACATAGGATTACCTGAGACAGTGAAAATGATGTCCTTGTTTTCGTAAATTAGGACTTTATAGACCACTTTAAAAGACATAGAGATTATCATACTAAGTGAAGTAAGTCAGAGAGAGAAAGGTAAATATATGATATCACTTATATGTGGAATCTAAAAAATGATACAAATGAACTTATTTACAAAACAGAAATAGAGTCACAAACATTGAAACCAAATTTATAGTTATCAAAGGGGAGGAGGGGAGAGATAAATTAGGAGTTTCGGATTAACAGTTACACGCTACTATATTTAAAATAGATAAACAACAAGGACCTACTGTATAGCACAGGGAACTGTATTCAATATCTTATAATAAACTGTAATGGAAAAGAATCTAAAGATCTAAAGTTTCTTTTCCATTATATTTTATTACAAGATATTGATTCGGATGTAAAACGGAATCACTTTGTTATACAACTGAAATATTGTAAATCAACTATACTTCAGTTAAAAAAAATAAATTTAGGGCTACCCTGGTGGTGCAGTGGTTGAGAGTCCGCCTGCCGATGCAGGGGACACGGGTTCGTGCCCCCCGGTCCGGGAAGATCCCACATGCCGCGGAGCGGCTGGGCCCGTGAGCCGTGGCCGCTGAGCCTGCGCGTCCGGAGCCTGTGCTCCGCGGCGGGAGAGGCCACAACAGTGAGAGGCCCGCGTACCGCAAAAAAAATAAATTAAAAAATAAATAAATAATAAATAAATAAATAAATTTTAAAAATAGAACCTAAAAGAAAGAAGTTTGGTATGGTGATCACAGACATATGCCTACGGTTCAAACTAAACCAAAGCAATTATCTTTATATAATACAAAAGGGGACTTATGGCTTTTGATATAATTTCCAGTGAAAACATTATTCATGAATGCATAAAGGACAGAGTTACAAATACTTAAAAAGAGATAAAAATCACATGCTTTGAAAAAAATGTAATATTTGGCTCAAAAAGTATTTTTATCTTAAAAAAATCCTGTTGTCAAAGGGTTTGAAAGGAAATGCTTTATGTAATATGAGTGGAAAATGAATTATTTGTAAGTTAATCTCATTTAATATAATATGGGGTTATAAATATGTTACTAAATTAACACTTTTTTTTTTTTTTTTTTTGCGGTACGCGGGCCTCTCACTGTTGTGGCCTCTCCCGCCGCGGAGCACAGGCTCCGGACGCGCAG
>NC_041227.1:129189092-129194567 GCF_002837175.3 Physeter macrocephalus
GGAGGATCCCACATGCCGCGGAGCAACTAGGCCCGTGAGCCACAACTACTGAGCCTGCGCGTCCGGAGCCTGTGCTCCGCAACAAGAGAGGCCGCGACAGTGAGAGGCCCGCGCACCGCAGTGAAGAGTGGCCCCTGCTTGCCAGAACTAGAGAAAGCCCTTGCACAGAAATGGAGACCCAGCACAGCAAAAATAAATAAACAAATTAATAAATTCCTACCCCCAACATCTTCAAAAAAAAAAAAGTTATCTGTCTCCTTAAAATTTATTTTTTCATATAGACAGAAAAACCACCTCTTTTGAAGAACATTTACTAACATATTTTAGGAGACAGATGCACAATATTGAATATTGCTGAAAGCTAGCTACTGTCCTGGTTGTACTTAGGGATACAAACATTAATCAGCTACCCGTGCTAACTTCAAGGAACTTACAGAATAATAGGGAAGATAAGGCATATTTTTAAAATAGCTCTTGTATATGATAGGAAGTGACAAAGCCATAAGAGAAGTTATAAGGAAACTATTTTAGGAATCCACTAAGATTTCAAAATAAACCACAAGTATGAGGTCTAATAGGTTTCTTTCTTTGTGTTTTATTTTTTGTTTTGCTTTTGTCTGTTTCTCTGGTTGTTTGAGGTTTGAGGTTTAGTGAAGAGAATAAATAGGAGTGACTTAAAACCTATCCATGTCATCCTGACTCTGTCAGAGATGTCTGTTGAACTAGATTCCAGTTTAAAAGCATAACTATATCCGTCCCAGATCCTCAAAATCAAGTTATGATGGCCAGTTCTATATCATTCCAAAGGTGTCAAATTCTCCTGATCTGCCTTAATTATTTTTGAATAATGTAAAAAATATATAACATATAAAAGAAACATGGGTATCAATCTTCAAGCAAAGGAATAAAGGTGATTTTAAAAGAAAATCATTCTATATCTTTGTGTGTTCAGAAACTTATTCATGTCATCTCCATACATCTATTTAGGGTTTTTTTAGCCATGTTGCACAGCATGTGGGATCTTAGTTCCTCAGCCAGTTATTAAACCCATGTCCCCTGCGATGGAAGCTCAGAGTCTTGATCACTGGCACGTCAGGGAATTCCCTCTATTTAGTATTTTAGCATCCTGAGGAAAGTAATTGTTTATAGCCTAAACCTCAGAAAAAGAATCTTCTCCTCTGTAGCTTTGGAAAGGCCACTGGACCATCTGAACATCCTCAGTGACTCAGAAATTTCCATTTAAGAATGTGTCTACTTCCTCATTGGGTCAATTATGTTGATAAACTTTTGCTCCCCTTAAACTGAATTTTTATTTTTTATAAATGCTGCTTGTTTATTTAAATACTTCCTTCTGAAGCATTAAAGACTGTGCATATACATAATCATATTTTAAGCATATTCTCTAAGAAACCACCAAAAAAGTGAGGAAATTGAGTTAGAGTTAAGCACATTTTAATGTTATTTCGCCTCTAAAGCTTCATAAAAGATCATAAAAACTCTCGCCCGTGGCTCTCGGTAAGAGAATTGTCACTAAAATAATGAAATCTTACTTGGAAAACGGCAAAGAGGCAAATAACACCATTAGGTAAGTCCTTTATACTTCTTATTGTAGTAATGATGATTTGCACAAAGAAAAAACACCAACAAATACATGAGCTGGTACACAATTCTAAGTCCAAGTCTACACAGTGCATGAAATAATGGGTTTAACACTTAATGCCTGGGTCCCACGAACTAGTTTGAATATTTTCACTACCAGCCAACTCTTTGGAGTGACAGAGGCCCCGTCTGGAGTTCTGATGGCTCTATCTAGCTTCTTTGCTCTTCACCTATAGCTAACCTCAGATAGAATTTCATTTCTCTCTTGGCTGGGAGCTCTCATGATGAATCAAGGCTATAACAGATTTGCAATTGTCTTCTTTTTTTTTTTTTGTAAGCATTATTATTTTCACTGGATGCAAAGAGATGTGTTTTCTTTTCTCCCAAGCAAATGTATGACATCTGGCCATTCTTCCCCTGTCAAAAATGCATTCTGCCATGGCTGAGCCGGGATCGCACAGTTGTTAAACAGCAGGGATTATCAGGCAGGACAGTATTAAGTGGTATTTAACAGCAAGACTAAAGTTCTCTGTCAAATGCCTGACTTAGGGCTTCTTGACTGTTAGCATCGCAGCCCCAAGACCTTTTGCGCGGGACCATTTTTCATTCTGACAACAAACTACTGCGGCTTTCCAGGGTTGCTTTGCTGGAGCTGACAGCCAAGTATTTCTGTGGCAGAAATATTGCCATGGAGTAGGGGATTGGGGGTGGAGGGGAGACGTTTTTATCCCCTTTCACTCTAAGTGCAGTGGCATTCCAAGCAGTAGGTGTCCCAAGCCAATGACTGGTTAATCTATTCAGTATGATCCCTTGTCTAGTCATAACAATAGGGGGGTCGGGGGCAGGGGGGTGTGGAATATTGGCCTCACAATGGGATTGTCTGAAGTGCACGTTACTTTCCCCATCTCCTCCAGGCACATTCCCATTGACACAGGCTGGGGAGGGTGACCCCTGAGACTATCAACTTAAGTACCATTCTCTAAAAGGTTTTTTGCTGGGGGGGGAAGGGGGAGAGGGAGAGGTGTTTGGCAGGTCCCTAAAGTTCAAGCTCAGCCATTTTATGACCGCAGTAAGACATCAGTTATGGAACTTATGATATGATGGGTGCAAAGGCAGGAAATAAAAGAAAGAACTTAATGAAAGTTTAATCTTCTGGGGAATTGGTGCCCTCAGAGGCATAAATTGAGAGACCTAAAACTAAATTTCTCTGTCAAAGGCTGGCATCGAGTCCATGCAGGTTTTACATAAGAAAACCATAAGAAAATAATGTTGTTTTGTAACATTTTCTAGTTAATGCTCCTTCTTAATATTTGTATTAAATAACAATTTATTATTTGTATATTTATGTATATTTTTAGCTAGTTGAAAGTCTTGCTTTTGGACATTATATATTAATAACTATCACAATCATTAATCAATACACCACGTTATCACAACAAGGACCTACTGTATAGCACAGGGAACTATATTCAATATTTTGTAATAAGCTGTAATGGAAAAAGAATGTGAAAAAGAATATATATATATATATATATATACACTATATATACACAAACACACAACTGAAACACTTTGCTGTACATCTGAAACTGACAGAACATTGTAAATTAACTATACTTCAATTAAAAAATAGGGGAAAAAATATAGTACTTTATCATAATAATAAATATACATTATACTTGAGTTAGCTAACTGAGTTTACACATATGAAATACTTAAAGAGATTTTCACTTGAATTTACACCTAGAATGATTTCGCTAGTTCAGTAATATTTGCCCCACAGAGGATATTGGTAATGCTTGGAGACATTTTGGGGTGTTAGACCCTGGGGGGACAGGTGTGATGCTCTTGGCATCTAAGGGGACAAGGAGGCTGATAAACATCTTACAAGGTGCAGGTCAGTCCCGATCACAAAGAATGGTCTCACCCCAAATGTGAAATCCTTAGTATGGAATGGAATGTCTCCACAATAAGATCCCAACCTACCTTACTGTGACAGAGGCTGCTGGAACATTCCTCAGATGTGTTCTCATTCGTTTCTATAGCAATAAAGCCCTTGGTTTTAGGTGGGCACACATGGCCATCAAAAATAAAGACTACATTCCCTGCCTTCCTTATATTAACAGTGGCCATAGAACCAAGTTCCAGCCTAAGGATTATTGAAGGAAAGAAGACACGCCCCTCTCGTTCCCTTTTCTCTTCAGGCCAGAGTGTATGTAAGGGGGCTGGAGCTGGAGGTGAAACCGCAAGGGCCCCAGCTCCTAACAAGCGAATAGCTGTGAGAGACAGCCATAACGTTGATGCGGTTCTGTTTTGTGTAAACAATGTCATTTGCAATGAAAACATCCTAAATCGCCATCATCGCCATCATCATCATCATCCTGCCTCCAGCACATCCATCATACAGTAGTCATTCCAGTCCCCTTGGGGACTCAAGAAGGTCCTCTTTTTGCTCCTGAAGTTCCCCGGGCAGGACCGCCTACCTCAGACCCATCGCAGACGGTATTTCCTCCCAGAGTAACCAGTCTTCTAAGTGTGCCTCATTGAATTAGCCTATTTTATTTGTAACAGCAGCCTCGTTCAATTAATCTCCAGTAATGGAGATTTACTAGAAGTGTGCATAGGTGTGAGGACACAGGAAAACACAAAAAGCAAATGGTCTATGAACGGACCCCAGGAAGCAGGAATGGGAGGCCCAAGTGGGGTCCTAGGCAGCTCTAGAGAGTTCAGCAACTGGAGTTTGTGAGCCTCGTGGTTGATTTCTTCATTACTGGATTCCGCTGCTCTGTGTGTATTTTCACTCTTAACATTCTCTCTTCACACTCAGTCAGCCTATTCTTCCTTTTGGTGCATACATCCTTTCTCCACCTCATAGTTTCTGTGTATTCATGGTTTATGCACAACAGCTTATAGTCAGTTCTGTGCCTAGAACTAGAAAGAGAGGACCCTTCCCAGTACCACACATTTTAGAGGTTCTCCTTTGGCCTTTTTCTGGCCACAGCACTCTCCATGAGGCAAGAATCTCCAAGTCAAAGCAAACGTGTTCACCCAGAGCCTACACCCTGCCCCTCCTAGGCCACACTCAGTAACAAGGGTCCCTGAAAGTCCCTCTTCTAATGACCTAGAACCTTCTTCCAGGGCTTCCAGAGAGGTGACCAAGAGACAGCTGTATGTATAGTTAGAATTTGGACATGTGAGCTGAGATTTCCATGTGCCTGAGTGCAAGGTCTCCTGTGATAAGGAAGGAGATGGGAATAAAAGAGAAGAGACAGCAGATCTTAAGCTGGGAGCAGCCCCTGCCTTTCCCCGTGCGTCAGACTTCTGACATAAGAGGACAAGGAGTCTGAGAAGCCAACAGTTTAATCTGGCATTTTAGCACTTTACAAAGGTACCTTTGTCAAATTGTGTCTTTGGAGTTAGGAAGGAAGACAGACCATGTTTTATTACACAGCCTATTGACTTGATTGATAATTTTAAACTATTTAGGTTATATGATATTTTAACCTCTGTATTCTTGTCCCTGGTCCCACATAAATTGGAGGGGTATGTGTGTGTAGGGCGGTGGGCTTGCTTATAATTTCCCTGAGTCCTAGAAACTGAATTCTCCAGTTAATCCTACTCTAACAGGCCACTTTATCCACTAGCCCAGTGGTTCTCAACTGGTGGTGGCACTTCCTCACACCTCCAACCCCAAAATGTTTCAAAATATGTGAGTGAGTTGTTGTTGTTGTTGTTTTTTGTTTTTGTTTTGTTTTTTTTGTGTGGTATGCGGGCCTTCCTCTGTTGTGGCCTCTCCCGTTGCGGAGCACAGGCTCCGGACGCGCAGGCTCAGCGGCCATGGCTCACGGGCCCAGCCGCTCCGCGGCACGTGGGATC